>NC_141355.1:6568633-6923633 GCF_057382095.1 Aulonocara sp. 'chitande type north' Nkhata Bay | reverse complement strand
TCCTCTGACAATATAAGTAAGTTGTTCCAATACAATACATGATGCCATCTCCTTCACCCACATATGACTTGAGGGTACATCCACTTTCTTCCAATACAAAGATATTAAGCGCCTAGCTTGCAGGAGGCCAAAGTCAATTAATTTTAGCTGTCTGGTGCTAAAGTCACAGTTCTTTGGATATATACCCAACACACACATTTTTGCTTCAACAGGTATATTTACTCCAACAATCTTAGATAAAGTTTGCGTGATTAATTTCCAGTACTGTTGTAATTTTGGACAGCTCCATACACAGTGGAGCAGAGTGCCTAAACATTTACTGCAGCTATCTGGGATGACAGGCGACCAGCGATTCAGTTTGACTGGGGTTATGTAAGTTCTCATCAACCACTTATATTGGAGGAGTTTCATCCTTGTATTAATTGATTGTCTTTGGGCTTTTAAACATGCAGTTTCCCAGTCCACCTCCTGTATCTCCTCTTGGATGTCAGCCCTCCATGCGTCCAACTTGTCAGTGGCAGATTCCCCATCATGTGTTAACAGAGCTGTATAAACCGAAGAGATATGACCTCTGCCCACTGGCTTTTGAAGTATGACATTCTCCAATTGTGATAATGGTGGCTCAGATACAATCTGTTTATATTTTGACATAATGAAATGTTTAACTTGTAGATATTTAAAAAAAAATGTTTTTTGGGGATGTTGTATATTTGGCATAGCTGATCAAATGTAAGAAGGTTGCCATCCTTATAAAGATCTGCCACCTTCTGTACACCTTTATCTGCCCAGATTTTGAAACCCCCATCCGCTCTTCCTGCTTTAAAACATGTGTTGCCCCAAACAGGTGAAAAACGGGAGATAAGTCTTCTATCTCCCATATACTGATGGGCCCTATACCAAACATCTATTGTGTTTTTTAAAAAAGGGTTATTTGTCATTTTTTAAAAATTGCTCAGGCTTGCAGAATATAAATACAGATTTAACTGAAGATTTGTTACTGATGTTTGTTCAATTTGTAACCAGGCCGGGGGTGTCTCAGTGGAAAAGTAGAACATGGCTGAGCGCAGTTGTGCAGACCAGTAATACAGTCTAAGATTAGGGAGTTGTAACCCCCCTCTTTCATATGGTGGGTACAACAAGCGAAGTCTTAGTCTAGGTTTTTTATTATTCCAAATAAATCTATTAAACATACCGTTTAGTTTATCAAAGAAGAAAAAGAGCTTCATTTTGATACGCTTCTTCATACATGTTAAAAAGTGGAATTAATAATTTGTCTTGGAAAGTTTTATAAAATTCAATCGGAAAGCCATCTGGCCCAGGTGCTTTACCACTGTTAATGCTTTTGATAGCCTGTGATATCTCTTCAGTAGTTAGACGTCTGTCTAATTCCTGCTTTGTGTTTTCTGTTAGCGTCTGAAACTGAAGTTGATCTAAGAATATGTCCTGTTCTTCTGAGGTTTGAGCACATTCTGATTTATACAATTTTTCATAAAATTCTCTAAAGCTGTCATTAATTTCCAATGGATCTACTGTTACATTCCCTGAAGAGGTCTTTATGCTACTAATTGCTCTTTCACTCTGCATTTTCTTAATTCTCCATGCCAAAAGTCTACCTGCTTTCTCTCCTTGGTCATAATAAGATTGCTTCAGCCACATTAGACTTTTTGCTGCTGCATCAGATGATAATTTATTATATTCAGTTCTCAGACGTAGCAACTCACTTTGGTTTGTTGAGTCGTCGCTAACGTTTAAGTCTAATTTCAAAGATTTAATCTGTTTATCCAGGGTTTCCATTCGCTTTCTTTGCTGTTTATTCTTTGTACTCATAAAGCTAAGAATTTCACCTCTAATATATGCCTTGAATCCTTCCCATCTCACTGAGGCACAAGTTTGATCTGTATTTAACTCAAAGTAATTTTCTATTTTCTCCTCTACAAATTTAACAAATTCAGGATTCTGCAGCCATTTTGTTTGAAACCGCCAGTGAGGGGGGTTATGGATAAACTTTCCTAGATGGATACTCAGTGAGATAGCTGCATGATCACTGATCACTATGCTATCATACTGACACTGTTTGATTCTTGATAAAAGTTCTCTTGCGATAAGAAAGTAATCTATACGTGAGCGGGATTTATGTATACTTGAATGACAGGAGAATTCTATTTTATCAGGATTTTGTTCTCTCCACACTTCTACCAAGTTGATATGTATCTGAACCTGTTGAGCGATCCATACTCGGATTGAGAGTACAGTTAAAGTTTCCTCCAATTATATACAGTCCTTGCAAAGCAGATACAGTAAGAAACAGATCTTCAAAAAATTTGGGCTTATTTTCATTTGGGCCATAGAGACTCACCAAGTTTAAAGTAATAGAAAGGATGGTACCCTGAGTGATTATGTACCTACCAGCAGGGTCTTTTATTATTTTCGTCATTTGGAATGGTATGCTTCTAGGAATCAAAATAATTACACCTCTTGCATAGTTATTGTATGATGCGTGGATCACCTGGCCAGGCCATCTGTTCCTCACAGACTTTAGTTCACAGTCTGTCAGATGTGTTTCTTGAAGAAAAACTATTTTTGATTTCAATTGCTTGATCCTGCTTATAACCTGTTTCAGTTTGATTAGTTTCCTGAGACCCCGGACATTCCAACTAGTGACTTTTATGTCAGAGATATTGCGGGTGTTTAGTTGGTCCATACTTTTCATTCTGTAATATTAAGATAACAACACGTGATGCTGATGTTGAGTAAACAAAAGTGACAAGTAAACTTTGAATAAAATAAAATAGAGAAATAAATAGTGAAAAAAAAAACCCTGGCATTGACCCATAACACTTGGCCTCCTTTGGAGATGAAAACAGGCGTATCTTCCCATCGTGGAGGATCCTCATCTTGCACGCGGAACACTCCTTCGTCGGCAAACACTTTCCTGATCGCGTTGAACTCGGTTTGCTGCCGGATGGTCTCAGCTGAGAAATCTTGGGCAAAAAAGAGTTTGTTTCCGTCGTGCTCGATGTTACTGTGTTTTGTGGAGTGGAAAACAAACTCCCGATCTTGGAAGTTCAGGAATCGGATAAGGACACCTCTATGTTGGTTTGGCTTTGGAGGTGGTAGAGGTGGTGAGCCCTCTCAATAACGAACGATCTGTCGGTCTCAAGCCAGCGCGGTAACACCTCCCTTATAAACTCCAGTAGTGGCCGCTGATCCTCGGCGCCCTCCCGGAGGTCAAATGGCCGCAGGTTCTTCCTTCGGCCCCGGTTCTCCAGGTCGTCGGTTTTTGCCTCCAGGTAGGATATCCGCTTCATGGCATTGCAGAGATCGGCCACGCTCTTTCCCAGGAGCTCCTCTGCCGACATTATTCTATTTTCAGCTTCCTCCAGTCGTGTAGCATTTGCAGCAACATTTTGCTTTACCTCCGTCATATTTGTCTCCAAAGCAGCAACTGACTTCGTCATTTCGCCCATACGGTTATCTGTGCTGTCCAGTTTAGTTCCGAATACACTAAACTCGGAGCGCAACGACCGAAGTTCAGCTAACACCGTGCTAAGGTCATTCATGCTACTAGCGCTAGCAGCTCCCTCGCTGCTTTCAGGCGTTGCCAAAATATCAGTTTTAACTGGTTTTTGGGAACCGCGTTTTCGGGTGAAAATATCACAGTCCTTGAGATTAGTCTTTTTGACATTTTTCAATAACAGTTAAGTTTCTAGTTTTGGGTTGTTCTGGGTTTTTAATGCAGGTTACACGGAGCAACCACTTTATGCAGCCATCTTGGTCCGCGGCTCCATAGCGTCCCCCTTAACAATACATTTAAGATTAATTGGGCTAAACATTTTCTTAAAAATCCGGTATCCATTTGGAGTTTTATTCCTCACTACATTTTCTCTAAGTTTGGTGGTCTAAGTTTTATCTTAGGCTGTGATTATAGTATAGATAAGCTTCCAGAAAACCTTTCGATGTTTCACAAACAAGTTCTATTAGCTTGGTCCCTTATATGTAAACACAACTTTACACCCCATACGTATTCAATTTGGAATAATAGGAACATAGTGTATAAAAATAAATCATTATTTTTTTCTAGGTGGGTTGAGAAATGGATTGTTTTAATGAATCAGCTGTTTAATCTTAATGGGCAGCTTATGTCCTATTCAGAATTCTTAAACGCCTATAAATTTCCAGCCACACCCAAAGAATATGCCATATTATTTGATGCAATACCTACGGGTATTATAATGCTTTTTAAAGGTATTCAACCTTGCATATCATCTGTTTCTCTCCCCAACCCTTTAGATTCACACATAGGAAGAATCTGTCTAACAAACCATAGTAAAAGTAATAAGAATATTCATGCTTTGTTCCAGACAGAATCTCTAACTATTCCACATGTGGTCTCTTATTGGAATTTCTTTGTCAGTGACATTAACTGGAAAAGAGTATGGACAATTCCTAACAAGTATCTGGTAACGAATAAAGTGAAGGAAGTCTCATTTAAAATACTGCATAAATTTTATCCTGCTAATCATTATATGACAAAGTTCAAAAGGGACATAAATGTGAACTGTGGATTTTGTGGAAGCCATCCTGAGACTGTGCAACACCTCTTCTGGATCTGTTCATACGCTAGAACATTTTGAAAAGACTTCAGTATATTCATTGCTGGACATCTCTATAATGACTTTACTGTGAAATGGGAAAATGTTGTATTTTGTTTCTTTCGAAGGCAAAAAAAAAGGAAGATGTTTACTTTATAATAAACTTGTTAGTTATCTTAGCTAAATTTTATTTTCACAGATGCAAATACAGTAACAAAAAGCCTAATTTTAAACATTACTATGATGTTTTATGTTACATAAAATTGATTCATGGATCACTTAACAAAAAGGCTATGAAAACTATTACTATTTGTAGTAATTACAAATTATTTGAATGTATGTAATTCTTTGTATTACACCCCCTGGCATATGTTAATTTTGTTCTGGTTGTATACATGTTCTGTACACTGTTTCTTAATAAAGTTGAATAATTAAAAAAAAAAGTAGTCTGCGTTTAATATGGCTTTTGTGTTGTTAAAATGTTTAATGTTTTGCATTTTCTTCTATTAAATCTCAAAAAGCTCCTAAAACAGTCAGTGATCACTGTTGACCTCCCTCGGCTTTTGTTACCGCTAATCATTTATCATCAAGTGTGTTTTCATTAAATATTTTTTTCTTGTTCACCACATTTCTTGACAGCTCTTGTGATCCACACCATTTTTCTTTCATTACTGAGGATGGCTTGGACATTTTTGTTAATATGTACAATCTGATTGTTAGATAAACTGACTGCATTCTATACAACTGCATTTAAATTACATATTGTTGTTGTTTTTCTTTTTTTTCTCTCTTACAGACAAAATGATATGCCGGTGCACTTTCACTGCCCTGTCTGTAACATGACAATCATACAGCATGGGGATATGGCAAGGCAATTACTGTCAGGTCAGCATTCAGGACTGCTCTCCACTGAACTCTCACCGTTCTCTCACAGTCCAAAGGCATGCATGTCAGCGTTAATGGAGCTCCTGTTGGTTGATATGAGTTAAACAGTTGCCCCTCTCTCTGTCTAAGGCCTGTGATGAACTGGCAATCTGTCCAGGGTGTACTCAACCTGTCAGGTGGAGTATATAAGTATAGTTTATAAGAGGTGGTTTTTAAAGAACTTTCAGCAAAGAATAAAGACTTTCAACACTTTAAGCTCAGTTCATTCTTTCAGCGTGCACTAATTAATACCAGACTTCCCCTCTACTGGACTCAAACAAGGTACAAAAACCTCTACCACAGCATGCCATTTCAATAATTAAATCAAGCCTTTAGGTAAGTAATAATACGGCACACCTCCCATTTCCATCAATTATCCTCTCCTCTGCTGCTCATTTGCACAGACCACTAAACAACCTGCAGAGCGCACAGTAATCAAATAGTATATGGGCTAAATAATTTCCTGTAATTACCTGATATTTATTTTAATTGTATTTGACTACACATGAGTAATGCCATGAGATGCTCTGTGTCTACGTACAAACCCACATCATAAATGTTCAAAAAAACATTTGGCGCTTCATGAAAAATATAGAACAGCTAGAAACCTCTATCAGGCAGGAATGAGAGATCATTTCTTTCAGAAAAAAATTACAACTGGTCTCCTAAGTTCCCAGATGTTTGCAGACTGTTAAAAGAAGAACAGTGGCTCTACTTTTATGATATGTGCTCCTGCTATCAAATTTCAAGTGCTAATATTCTTCATGAAACAGGAAGATGTCTAGGTTAAAACATTTGATAAGTTTTCTGTGCTCTGTTTTGATTAAAATGTTGCTTCTGTTACGGTCCTGGGTCTGTGACCAGTGTTTCTGTTTCTGTATTACTAGTGAACTTTGATTTTGTCATTGTTTATCTTTCCTAGTCTTTAGGTTTCTATGTTCCATGGTTGCTATCTCACCTAGTCAAGCCTGCGTCTGTTATGCTTCCTGTTTTACTTTGAAAGTCTGTGTCCTATGTCAATGTATTGAGTTTTGCTTCCCCTTGGTCTTGTCATATCTGATTACTCCCAGCTGTGTTCCCCTTCTGTGTCTCATTCCCTCGTTATCCCTCTGTGTATTTAAGCCTTGCGTTTCCCTCTGTTAGTTGCTGGTTCGTCTGCATGTCAACCCCTGTATTTTGGCCGTATTTTTCTCCATGTTCCATGTTCCACGTCTCAGGTTTCTCGTTGTAGGTTTTTGTTTCTTTTCATTGTGAAAGGAAATAAAGAATAAAGTTACGTTGAAACCAAGCACACCATTGTTTTTCTTGTGACATTACCAATACGTTTGATGTGTCACATGGCCCTCTTCCTATTGAAAAAAACAAAAGTTGTATCTAATTGGCCACCATGGTCACCACCCATCATGAGGAGTTTGCCCCCTCACATATACTAATGTGCCACAAACAGGACTTTAATATCACCAACCATTCCCATTTTATTACGGTGTATCCATATAAATGGCCCACCCTGTAGATTGATGTGCATTTTAAAAATACAGTGGGGCAAAAAAGTATTTAGTCAGCCACCGATTGTGCAAGTTCCCCCACTTAAAATGATGACAGAGGTCAGTAATTTGCACCAGAGGTACACTTCAACTGTGAGAGACAGAATGTGAAAAAAAAATCCATGAATCCACATGGTAGGATTTGTAAAGAATTTATTCGTAAATCAGGGTGGAAAATAAGTATTTGGTCAATAACAAAAATACAACTCACTACTTTGTAACATAACCTTTGTTGGCAATAACAGAGGTCAAACGTTTACTATAGGTCTTTACCAGGTTTGCACACACAGTAGCTGGTATTTTGGTCCATTCCTCCATGCAGATCTTCTCGAGAGCAGTGATGTTTTGGGGCTGTCGCCGAGCAACACGGACTTTCAACTCCCGCCACAGATTTTCTATGGGGTTGAGGTCTGGAGACTGGCTAGGCCACTCCAGGACTTTCAAATGCTTCTTACGGAGCCACTCCTTTGTTGCCCGGGCGGTGTGTTTTGGATCATTGTCATGTTGGAAGACCCAGCCTCGTTTCATCTTCAAAGTTCTCACTGATGGAAGGAGGTTTTGGCTCAAAATCTCACGATACATGGCCCCATTCATTCTGTCCTTAACACGGATCAGTCGTCCTGTCCCCTTGGCAGAAAAACAGCCCCATAGCATGATGTTTCCACCCCCATGCTTCACAGTAGGTACGGTGTTCTTGACAAGAGCTAATCCAAGTTCCTAACTTGATAATTTGTGAAAAAAGGTTCAAGGACACTATTGAAAAACGTAAACAAGGGCAACTGAAAGTTGAATACATCAGGTATCTTTTTACATTTAGAAATTTAAATTGAAACTATTTTTCTGTCATTGGACTCATTTGTCATTTGCACCATACTGCATGACTCTACGAATGACTGATGTCTAGCTAAATGAAACCAACGATTAAAAAGAAAAAACCTCTTTCAGTTCACTTTCAATGCTCTTTTTCTTTCATGAAACCGACCGTGAACTACTACTGGTAAAGTTTTTCAGCCGGTTGACAGTTTTTGCTTGACTAAAGAAATATGTGTTTAATTTGATTTCCTCTTTTCCTCGATATGAGTCACACATCAATTATAATTTACTGCTTTCCCTGTAGTTGAAGGTCATGACTTTGGAGTCCATGAAGTGGAGCTTTAAGTGTCTGTCTGCTCTTGTAACATTTATAGGATTGCAGCCAAATTACGAACAACCTTATTTCTTCTTTACACAATCAGAAAGGTTGTACTATCCGGAGCGTTGTCTCATCTTGGCTTTTCCAAATGGCTCCTCATAGATTGGCTTTTGGGTCGAAGCTATACTATGGGTATATGGATCTGTGGATATATGGATATGTGGTATGGGATCTCCACTAAACTTTGTGGGGGGGTGTTACAGGAAAAATGATTCTATGTTTCTTTACCTTCTTTTAAATGTACAAAGATGCCTTTTGTCTGCCCTCTGCCTATGGTTAGATTAGTTTAGAATTATCTTTTTAGACTTTCCCAGCAAACACATCTTGTTTCTGGGACATATTGTTTTAGATTGTTTTATCTTCCCTAGCTCTCTGCTGACGAGACTAGCACCATATATGGAGTTGTTTTATTTTATCTGTTTATTATTTGTTATCCTGTTCTCACTGTCTCTGTGCTCTGTGCCTATAAAAATTACCAAGCCACTGTGCATGGTGTGAGTTGTTCTTCGCAGCTCACCCGTGTACACGTTTGATAAAGAAAGTAACTTTGTCTCATAGTGTCTTTATTTCTCCTGGGTTTTTTACAGAGTTTTCCCCCAACATTTCTTGGTCCTTCGAGCCGGAGCGCCTCCATCGTGTCCCATCTCCGTGACCAGTCCACGTTGTTCGTCTGTCGACAGCCCACACACACTAGGTGTGTGGTCAAAGACCAAGGGCGTTAAATTCGAGTCTTGGCCAACGTTCTAGAAAGCGACCCACGGTGGTGGGGCCCGATCGAGGTGGACCAGACCCGGCGACACTGACCAGGTAGATACAGACACACTGACACAATTTTGCGTAAAAGCGTATTTTAAATTCAGGGAGTTTTGAATTCAGGGAATTTAAAATAGCGAAAGTAGCTCGTCGACTGGTAGCATTGGAGCTCGTCGACTGGAAGCTCCCCACCTCTGTGGGTTAGGTTTAAAGTAGCTCGTCGGCTGGTAGCTTGGAGCTCGTCGACTGGAAGCTCCCCACTCTTGTGGGTTAGGTTTGGAGCTCTGGGTAGCTCCCCCAGCTGGGTCAAGGGAATAAGTAGCTCGTCTACAGAAAGACTGGCAGCTCCCCTTATGATAAGGGTTCCGATCGCGCGAATAAGTGTGAATGTGAATGTATGTGTGTGTATTGTTGTAACTAACGGAGCAAGCTGACTTTTCACGGTCCAATAAGAGACTGAGCCGCTCCTACTGTGTTTTTCCTTCACTGCTGTTCGCTGAAGTGCTGGTGGTTTGGGAGAACGGTCGAGTTCCGCCTCGTAAAGTTCACACCGCTTTTGGAAATAGTCCGAAAGTAGAAGGGCGTGTGAACAACCACTCTCATTCCTCATACCAGCGAAGGTGGATAGCAGCTGTATTGCCAGTGTACAAATAAATAAATAAATAAATAAATAAATAAATAAATACATAAGTAAGATACGCTAAATAATAAATAATAGCAAAATGGGAAATGAAACCTCAAAACCTGTTGCCAACAATGGACAGTATACACAAAAACTCACTAATGATGAACAGTGGATAGAAAATAAATATCCAGGTGCAGGAAAAATCAGCGCAAGGAGATGGCGTAATCCTAAAAAGACGTCATGTCCTGGGTGGGAGGGTACATGCAGCCCCGCAGCTTTAACGCAGCTCAAAGATAGCTTATTAAAGGAAATAAGTGCAACCACAAATCTTAGAAAGAAAGGAAAACGCACAAATGAATTAACTTTCCTAGATGCATGGAAAAAAGAGCAACAGAGACGTGCTGAGAATAGAGAAAAGAGACAGAATAAAAAACAAAAGCAGAGCTGTGAGGTGCCTGAAGCAACGGCTGCAGCCCCTCCCCCCTATGTTACTGCCTCTGCATCAACTCCCAAGCACACAGAGAAAGATGCAGCTGTGAATAACCCTTACGGTTCAGTGCAGGCAGATTTAGCTAAAATGTCAGTAACACATGCACCCAAAACAGATATAGGGGAAGATCATGTAGGCAGGGAAATATGGCCTGACCCCCCAAGCCCCCCAGGAGTATTTCCATTAATAAGTTCACCTAACCCCAGATATGGTCAGCCGACTGGACCTATGGGGCATAGAGACACCCAGCCCACAATTCTTGTGTTTAGACCATGGTCACATGAGGATCGCAAAAATGTTCTTAAAGATGTCCCGCCCCTGTATGATGGTTTTGACACATGGAAGAGAGCAGTTGAAGCAATTAGGACTCAGTGGTATTTAAACGGTCATGAAATGTACCAGGTACTCCAAGATCTTTTAGGTTTGAAGTTTGGCTCAGTGAAAGGCTCTTTCACTGGGGGGGCAATTAATAATCCTTTAGATTCTTTAGTGGTCGGCAACGGGCCACAACCCCTGCGTGCAGGTGACCCTGATTTAGAAGGCCAACTACATAACTTCTATGAACGTGTGAAACTACAGCTGGCCCCCAAGCCAAACTACAATAAAATAGGAGAGGTGAAACAGAAAGAAAATGAAACTGCATCAGACTTTTTAGACCGCCTGCGCCCAGTTTTTAGGCAGCATTCAGGTTTAGATTATGCCGATGGCGATGCAACGCCATTCCAGCAGCAGTTAAAAAATGCATTTCTAAATGGCCTGCTCCCACCAATCAGAGCACATGTAGAAAAACATTGGGTCACAATGAACACTGGCAACCTGCCGGATGCCCTGTTACATGCTGAACACGCCACAAAAGTGCACAAACAGAAAAATAAGGCTGACGTCTTCACCATAGATTCAGAGACAGGTTTCCTTGCATTTTCGGGAGGCTATCAGAGGCAGAAAGGGAAGCAAGGTAATCGACAGCAAGGCCGCAGACACCGAAACAGAGACAGCAGATATGACAGAGACAATGCCTGTTTCAACTGTGGAAAACGAGGTCACTTTGAACGAGAGTGCAGGAGTAAGCCACAGACACATAATAGTAGGAGGAACAATGACAGGCAAAACAGTGGCGAATCTATGGAGAACAACGACATGTGACTAGACAGCACACAAGACATGAACATTGATGAGGGAGGGGAAGTTTTTAACATAGAACAATTGCTATTAGGGTCAGAATACAAACCAATGCAGCTAATTCATGTGAACGGGCAACCAATCCAAATGTTGTGTGACACCGGAGCATGTAAAACGGTTCTAAGGCAGCCGCCTAAAAACTTACAGTACTCAAAAGACACATTAGTTGTGAAGTCAGCCACAGGCCACACCACTGTACAACAACTAACTGCCCCGTTAGAACTAATGCATACCGAAAGTGGCCGCAGGTGCTTCATTAAATGCATCTATGACCCGTCATGCCCAGTAAACCTACTAGGAAGAGACGCTCTGACAGAACTCAAGATAGGCGTGGTACCGGAAGAGAATGGCATGATTGCTGAATGCATGCTAAATGACAACACACCAGAGCCAGATAGCATTAACACGGCACACAGCAGCAACGTGTGTCTCTCTCAAGGCTACGGTGTCCCACATTATTACTGGACTCTTGAGTTGCCCGAGCTCACAAAGCTACACAATGTGGCCCGCAAATATACACCCCCCACATCCTATTTCCAGAAACCCACTGACTATCACAACACGTTGAGATTTAAACAAACTCCAGGCCCAGACCCACTTTACGATCAGCAAGTGTGGAAGCTAGGACAACAGAGTTTGACTTTACAACACCTGTATGTCACAAAGTCGGGAAATGCAGTGTGCTCAGTAATCCAATCAGCAGCCGTGAAGGCTTTGAACCGCATGCCTAAGCCACACGTGTCTGTAGCGCATAACTATCATTCAAACTGGAAGGATTTAGGAAATGTGTTAGCCAGGGTTGAAGCAGACACTTATGAAAAAACGGAAGACACTCATGAAGGCTGGCTGCAAGGCCGCCGGACGGGGTGTTTCCGATACACACTGGGTTGGTTGGTCACAGTCAGGCCTGCTGTACACCTAACTGATGTCGCTGAAACACACGCACAACTGACTGAATGACACCAGGCAGCACTAGCTCAGCTGCCTGAAACTCTCTGGTCTACAGGCCCTGCTGATGTAGGCCTTATAAAAAATGCAGATGAAGTAAGAGTAAAACCTCTCTCAAAACACAGACCACTGATATCTCAATACCCACTCACTACTGAGGCTAGACATGGCATTCGCCCAGTGATAGCAGACATGGAGAAGGCAGGAATTTTAATAAAAACAAAGACAGCCACCTGTAACACTCCTATCTTTCCTGTTAAAAAAGCTACCGCGGGTGCATACCGTCTAGTACATGACCTGAGAGCTATAAACGAAGTGACTGAACAAATCCCACCTGTGGTTGCTAATCCACACACTATTTTAAATCAGGTCACACCGAACGAACAGTGGTTCTCAGTAATCGACCTTTCAAACGCCTTTTTCTCAGTTCCACTACATCCAGACTCACAGCCATTGTTTGGCTTCACCTTTGAGGGTCAGAGGTACACATACACTCGTTTGCCCCAGGGTTTTCAGAATAGCCCAACCCTCTATGCAGAAGCACTGAAGAAGTCAATGTCTAGCTGTAGGCTCCCACAGTTAGGTCAATACTTGCTGTATGTAGATGACATTTTAATAACCGGTCACACACAGCAGGCGTGCAAAGACAACACACTTGCTGTGCTACAGCATTTGGCTGAACAGGGCCACAAAGTCTCACAACACAAACTGCAGCTGTGGAGTGATAACGTTACATATCTCGGACACACACTCACAGGCCAGGGCAAAACACTGCTGGGAACCAGAAAGCTGGCAGTGCAAAACACACCCAAACCTAAAACAAAACAACAGATGATGAGTTTTTTAGGTTTGTGTAATTTCTGTAGAGCTTGGATTCCAGAGTATGCACTAACAGTTCAGCCACTCCAAGACATGATTTATGGCAAAAACCTTGCTTTGCGCGACACAATAACGTGGACGGTAGAGGCAGACACAGCATTTACTAACCTAAAGGTGGCTTTACAAACAAATGTAGTCCTGGCCCTGCCTGATTATGACAAGCCTTTCGTGCTGCATGTTGATGGGGGGGCCGGCTACATGAAGGCAGTTCTGACACAGGCTTTTGGTGACAAACAGCGCCCTCTAGCATTCTACTCGTGTAAGTTAGACGCTGTAGTTTCGGGCCTGCCGACTTGCGTCCAAAGCTGTGCAGCAGCCACAGAAGCAGTAAAGAAGTCAGCAGACATTGTCTTAGGGCACAAACTAGTTGTCAAGGTCCCGCATGCTGTCACATCTATACTGCTGCAAGCCAATCTCTCTTACCTGACTCATGCCAGACAGCTATCGTATGTAGGCATTTTACTATCACAGTCTCACATCACACTGGAAAAATGTGGCACACTGAATCCAGGGACTCTAGTGAGCACACCAGCTGATGGAGATGTGCACAACTGCCATGCAGAATTAGACAAAGACACCAAACCCCGCCCTGACATCCATGCTGAGCCACAAGCTGGTTTTACTGATGTCTTTGTGGACGGATCGGCCTCTAAAGACAACACAGGCCGAAATTGTGTAGGTTACGCAGTAACCACAGATAGTAGAATAATAGAAGCGAAAACACTTTCTTCTTCATATTCTGCACAGAGCGCTGAGCTGATAGCTGTTATTCGTGCATGTGAAATACACAAAGATAAACAAATAAACGTTTATACAGACAGCCAGTATGTTTTCTCTGCTGTGCATCATTTTGCAAAGCTCTGGCAAAACAGAGGAAAGATTACATCAACCGGTAAACCAGTCCAGCATGCCAGCCTCTTACAACGCCTGCTGACTGTAATAAATTTACCACAACAACTCGCATTGTGTAAATGTGCAGCACACAAAACTGATGGCTCTTTTATTACTACAGGCAACAATTTTGCTGACAGAGCAGCAAAACAGGCGGCACAAAAGACAAACATGACATTGATGGCAGTAAACACACATCAGATTCCACTGGATGTGTTGCAAAGTGAACAAAAAGCAGCAAGCACAGCAGAGCAGGCAAAATGGCTAAAACACGGTGCAGTTCTGACAAACGATTTAATGATGTGTTATGGCAAGCCAGTGTTGCCAAAATCGCTCCACAAGATGGCGGCATTAGTGACTCATGGCTGTACGCATTTGTCATCGGGGGGAATGACCTGTATTGTCAACTCTCATTTCTACACTGTAAATTTTGAAACTTCAGCAAAACAATTTGTCAGAACGTGCATGACGTGTCAAAAATATAATGCTCAGGGTAACCTGCGACCAAAAAGAGGCCGTTTTCCAACTCCGCCTCACCCTTTCCACACAATTCATATGGATTTTATTGAGCTAAGCGAATGTCAAGGGTCGAAATACGCCCTAGTGGTTATAGATGTGTTCTCAAAGTGGCCGGAAATCTATCCAGTGAAAAAGGCAGATGCAATTTCAGTAGCAAAATGCCTGTGCAATCACTTCATACCCACATATGGCATTCCAGCTTTGATACGATCAGACAACGGCACTCATTTTGTAAATGATGTCATCACTAAGGTCTCTGAAGCACTCGGTTTCAGCATAAAACACCACTGTGCTTATCACCCTCAGAGTGCAGGCCTTGTAGAGAGAACTAACGGCACTATAAAACAAAGGCTCAGGAAATGCATGGCAGAAACAGGAAGGCCGTGGCCTGAATGTTTGGGTTTAGTGAAAATGTGGATGCGCTTAACGCAAGGCTCCAATAAACTAACTCCATTTGAAATCATTCATGGCAGGCCGTTCCCACTGCCCATCACCAGTCAACCAATAGACAAAGCAATCAGAGAAAACACATTAGCAGAATGGATGTCTAAGCTGTTAGAAAACAAAGAGATCATTGTACATGATCAACAACCTGATGATGTTTCTCCAGTGTCTTGCAGACTAAAGCCCGGTGACTGGGTTCTGATCAAGGTGCTCCAAAGGAAAAACTGGAGCACACCCAGGTGGGAGGGGCCATACCAAGTCCTCCTCACTACACCGACCGCTTGCAAAATTGCGGAACGACCATCCTGGATCCATCAGAGTCACTGCAGGCGAGTCAGTGAAGCCATCTAAACACAGCTGACGGCAGGCTTGCCCACTTGTTGTGATCTCGCCCGGTGGAGGGGTCAGCTTTCCTGGCCGGGGGGTCTACTCGCGACAGGAGGGTGTGTCCCGTCGTCATGAGGTGGTGGCTCTTAACAACTGCAGCGGCCCTGACCATGGCCGGGCTCCTCACCTTTGCTTCCGTGAGGGACAACAAGTCACGCTATATGGAGAAAAGGCAGACACTGTATGACAAAGGAAAGTACACCAAGTTTCCCCATGGCTACGCCACTAACTTCTGGTGGCAGTTTATGAACACTACAGCTCACTTGAATAACAAAACTGACTGCTATGCATGTACCCATATGCCCCTATCCTCACAGACGTCTGGCCTGTGGCCGTACAGCATACCTGAAGATCGCAGTTGGTGCCTGTTGGGCCTGGCAACACATCCAGGCTACGGTACTCTTTGGTCCAAAGCCAACTACAGCATCCCAGCGAAAGCAACCTGGAGGTCATCATCACCCACAAATGTGAACTGTTCCGGACAGACCTACCTACTGACCTGGCCCCAAGTCTCAGACCCGCTGCCTGATGTAATTCTACTGAACAAACTGAACGCATCACAACTGCCAGTATGTGTGATGAACAATGGATCGCGGGCAGTGGGGGAGCTGCCTACTCACCTATGTAAGTACATATACACTTTCTGCCCACCAAGGAACGAGAGGAAGTGTATGGCCTGTTCAATCAACGCCACCTGTGCCAGTAACACGACGCTGATGAGCCTCAACTGTCGCTCCGACTACAGCTACCGAATGCCACTACAAACAAAGACTCAGTACCAGACAGGATGTGCACCCAGCAGTAGAGGAACCAGAGTTTTGGCTGACTGGTACTTCCTATGTGGCAATAAGGCTTATCTGTCACTCCCTGAAGGTTGGGGGGGGTCTGTGCGCCCTGGTGCAATTATCAGATCACGTCTTCTTCATGCAAAGTGTTGCACATCACCCAAGCAGCCGACAGAGACGTGAAGTGGACATCGCCTCACCCAATTCTTTCGGCATTACAGTGGACACTGGAGTGCCGGGAGAGTTTCGCATCTGGGGAGGAGGAGTGAAATTCTTACAGAGCTTGATCCCCGGCATTGGAGTTGCCGAGGTGCGGGATCATGTGGAAATCAACCGATATGCTCTGCTACGACACATCAACTTGACCAAGACCCTGGGAACCGCCTTAGCAGGAGAACAGCAGGCCATCAGAACGATGGTGCTGCAGAACAGACTGACACTAGACCTGCTAACAGCATCACAAGGAGGAGTTTGCAAGCTGATCGGGGAAACATGTTGCACTTTTATCCCTGATGGATACGAAAATGGAGGAGACATTTATGACGCTTTGCAGAATTTGACCGCTCTGCAAAAATATGTCACTGAACACACACCTGGAGCAGCTACAGCACAAGGCTGGCTGGACTGGCTGTTCAGCGGTTCATGGCTGGCTGCTGTAGCAAAGCCATTTTTCCTTCTAGGTCTCATCATGATAGCACTGCTCATATTAGTGTTGTGTGTGTTGCCATGCCTAAGAGTAATGATTTCAAAGATGATAACAACTACAATGACTGCTTATGTTGCCGTGCCTGAAGAAGGCCAGCATCCCGTTGCAATTCTGTTAGAGGAGAACTTGTAATAACTGCTAATGAATGACGTGGTGATTAAAAATGACTTGTCAAGTGATCACGCACTGATTAAAACATTAGTAGGTTATGCAGGTTTTCATCCTTTTATTTTTTGAAGTTTTCAGTTTTAAACATAAAGTTTTTCATTTTAAATATAAAGTTTTCATCCTTTTATTTTTTGAAGTTCTCATTCTTTTATTTTTTGAAGTTTTCATTTTAAATATGAAGTTTTCATCATTTTACATATAAAGTTTTCAATTTAAGGTTTGCATCTTTTTAAATATAAGGTTTTCATCCTTGTATTTTTTGAAGTTTTCATTTTACATATTAGGTTTTCATCATTTTTAAATACAAAGTTTTCATTTTAGTTTTCATCCTTTTATTTTTTGTAGTTTTCGTTTTAAAATATAAGGTTTTTATCCTTTATTTTTTGTAGTTTTAGTTTTATTATTTTTTCTTGTTTATTCCACTTGTTATTTCATTTACTATGATTTTCATTTACTATGTTTTTCTTTTTATTATTTTCTTTTGTTTTATTCTTTAGACCAAATGACTTCCATTTCTGCTATGCTGACATTTTGAAAATTACAAAATTGCTTAAGATACTTAATAAATAACCTTCACAGACAATTGTTGTATACATTTAAAATAAGTTAAAACAGGAGGGAATGTTACAGGAAAAATGATTCTATGTTTCTTTACCTTCTTTTAAATGTACAAAGATGCCTTTTGTCTGCCCTCTGCCTATGGTTAGATTAGTTTAGAATTATCTTTTTAGACTTTCCCAGCAAACACATCTTGTTTCTGGGACATATTGTTTTAGATTGTTTTATCTTCCCTAGCTCTCTGCTGACGAGACTAGCACCATATATGGAGTTGTTTTATTTTATCTGTTTATTATTTGTTATCCTGTTCTCACTGTCTCTGTGCTCTGTGCCTATAAAAATTACCAAGCCACTGTGCATGGTGTGAGTTGTTCTTCGCAGCTCACCCGTGTACACGTTTGATAAAGAAAGTAACTTTGTCTCATTGTGTCTTTATTTCTCCTGGGTTTTTTACAGAGTTTTCCCCCAACAGGGGGAAAGTCACAGCAGTTAAAGGTAATGATATTTGGATCACTATCATTCTATCCCCTGACTAAGTCATTGAAAACTACTGAAAGGCATATTTAAATAACTCCTTAATGCTACCGTATTTTCCACACTATAAGGCGCGCTTAAAATCCTTTAGTTTTCTCAAAAATTGACAGTGCACCTTATAATTTGGCTACTGTTGTCGGGAGCCTCGCAGAGTAATCTGGGTCCAAAACTGAGGATGAATGCTAACTTTTAGCACTCGATAAAAGTTAACGTGAGGGTTCCCGATGGTTAGAGACAAATGCAAACATATGGCAGGATGCTGTAAACAGACCAAACTTCAGTCAGGAGAACAACTGAGATAATCCATCCACAATACGAGGTTAGTCATTAATATACTGCAACAGCAAGGGAATAGAGCAGCTGCGAGAGAATTCAACATTAATGAATCAAACTTCTGAAGTGGGGGAAGCAAGAAGAATGAATTAAGTAAAGTTTGACCTTTCTGACTGTTTTGTTTCGCTTAATGCGCCTTATAATCTGGTGCGCCTTATGGTCCGAAAAATACGGTACATTCAGCTAACTGTCTTTAATGTACTACCAAAATGTTGCAAGATATCCTATAAGATCAGCTGGTTTCCAATAACAAATGGCAGAGACTGGGATGGCTCAGGTGACTGTGGAGAGGATATAAAGCCATATTTTACATAGGTTTAGTGATAAAATGTATTTTGTTTTGCTTTATTGAAAGTTGGCTCATTTTATTCTGTAATATAAAATATTAATTGGAAATGATCTATTTTCTTGTTACCAGCAACATTGTTCACAACAGTTGCCTTTTGTTCAGATGGACCCGCTAGACTCCTGGCACCAGCTTTGGGGAGTCTTCACAGGGTCACATCTTGACCACTGAGCTGATGAGCAAGCTACACATTATCAGATCGAGAGCTGGCTGAGAACTCCTCAAAGAGAGGGAAACAGAACTATGATAACTATGATAACTTGAGTGTGCAGCGTTTCCGTGAGCAGTTTTCCTGCATCTTGACTCATGTGTGTGGAGTGTTCATAGCATCAGCATCATGTTTCTGTTTATTTGTTTTGTTGGGTTAAAAATAATTAAATAAACTTGTGATCATACATATGGATCACCATGGCACATAACATCAGCCATATGATTTATTTATGCAGATGAAAAAGTGAGTGTGAATGTGTCTGACATCACAGTGTCTTTGTGCGCTGTGTAAAAGTAATTGCCTCTGATTGTGAGAGCGGTGATTCTGCAGGTCACCAGCTATTGTAAAGAAGAAAAAAAAAAGAGTGCAAAAGAGAAAGAATTTATATTGTAGATGAAAAAAAAATCATAGGAAAAAGGTTTTGTGTTGATCAGCCAAAAACAACTACAATTTCATTTTCTGCTTTTAAGAAAGGACTGTTCACAAAAACAGAGAGAGAGAGATGTGTGTTGATTAAGCAGTGATGATAATAATAAAAATGTCTTAGTTTGTCACTTTCAGGTGCAAAGCAGACCTGAATCAATTTTCCACATGCAGCGGTCAGAAGAAAGTTATAGTTTAACATCATCGGAAACATTCAGGCCAAGTTTCTGGCTAATTTATTTACAGCGCCATGTGTCTCTCAACCTAACAAGCGAGCTCTCACTCCTCCCTGAAGACAAGGAATGCAGCTCCAAAGAGCAATAACATGGCAGATAAAGAGACAGCAGCAAAGTCCTGAGCAAAGAGTCCCAGCAAGCAGCAGCAGTGTGGACGAACAGCATCAGAGAAGAAGAGCAAACCCATCACCCTGCCTGATCGGATGAATGGCACTGTGTTTACAACAAGCTGCAAATTCACTATGCATGTGAAGAAAACTTTTGAGGAGAACTGAGGAGACTGTTGGAGTTTGACATTTGCCACCTTTGGAGTAAAATGGCAAGAAGAGACAGTGGAACACAAGACAAAGCTGAAGGAGAACTGCCGGCTGTTGGACTGTTGAAGTGGGAGAGGACAACAGAGTGAGAAGACTAGGTGAGAATACATAGGAATTATTTAATGTGGGAAATCAAAATTTGGGTTACCTGGGGAAAAGAAAACTGACTGCTTAAGTTGGAAAATTGTGAAGGGGTCTGAAACACTGCAAAAATAGAAACATATACAAAATCACACACACAAGCAGAACATGCATTAACCCTACTAACACTTCCAAACACAAGAGAACTCATGAAGATTAGACAACATCTTAAGCATGTGAGTCTGTTTATCATCTTGTCCAAGTCACCTCGTGTGATGCAAAAACCAGTGGACTCATAGCACATTAGTTAAGAAGTGATCAAATAATAGCAGAGAAATGTGTAGGAAAGGCAGCTTTAAGAACATGCTCTGCTGGATATGCAGCTCCACAGACATTGATTAAACCTGCCTAATAACACAAACACACATGCAATGAAGATCAGCTTGTTATCTCTCATCAGTGTTAAAATAGTGTCAATTTAGCAGACACTTGTTATCAAATGCTGAATTTATCCAACGCAAAAAATTGACTCTCTAGGTTGCAGGACAACAGTTTAACTTTTGTGGGGAAAAAAGATTCTGGTTTGACCAACCAGTGATCAGATAATAAATTTAGTTGTTAATATAGTAAATTGGGAGGAGCTTCCTGCTTGATTGATGCAGCACAAGTAATTTACTGTATGAGGGAAATTGTCTTTTGTGATACTATTTTGAACATGCTTTTCTGTTGTCCTGTCATCCTAGTGGGTTAATAGCTGATATGCAAATTAGTTGATCGTTCTTAGATTAATGAAAGGTGACTGAATTCTAGCACGAGTGAATGGGATGTGTTGGAGTTTGTTGTGTGTTGAGTGGAGACTCTAAAACACTGAGTTTCCTGTTTTGATGTGCGAGTGAATCCTGTACCTAGATACATAACTCTGAATACGTCAGAACAAACTTCTTTTGTGAAGTGCATGACAGCATGTCACATGTTTTATGATGAAGGGAAAAAGGAAAACTGAATAAAATGGGTGTGTGGCCTAAATGAGTGAAGAGCACAGACCTGGGCATTAAACTCATAGCTAATAAGACATTAGGATTATGTTGTGTGTTGTGCAGCTGGTGGTTGGTTTGGAGTGAATCTAGCTGATGATTTTTCTTTTGTTGTGAAGTTGAGCCTGCCAATTAGTATGATGGTATGATAAACCATGCTATATATAACAGATTATAAAAAAAACAAAAAAAACAAGATACAAACAAAGTTAGCAAAAAGCAATTTTAAAAAGATGTGTTTTTAGCTGTTTTTTAAAAGTAATCAATGAATCAGCGGATCGTAAGTCCTGAGGAAGGGAATTCCACAGTCTGGCGGCCACAGTAGCAAAAGCTCTATCACCCCTAGTTTTCAGTCTCGTATACTGAATGACAAGTAGGCCCTGACTACTCGACCTCAGAGACCTACTAGGGGCATAGGGTTTTAAAAGTTCAATAATATATGGTGGTGCTTGTTGTTGAAGAGCCTTAAAAG
The DNA here is from genome assembly GCF_057382095.1 of Aulonocara sp. 'chitande type north' Nkhata Bay. Classification (NCBI taxonomy): domain Eukaryota; kingdom Metazoa; phylum Chordata; class Actinopteri; order Cichliformes; family Cichlidae; genus Aulonocara; species Aulonocara sp. 'chitande type north' Nkhata Bay. The sequence continues at coordinate 6,902,062 of NC_141355.1, read as the reverse complement.
TTAAAACCAAAATCTTAAAATGGACTCTAAATTCGACAGGAAGCCAATGTAACTGCATAAGCAACGGTGTTATATGTGAATATTTAGAAGCTTTCGTCAAAAGTCTTGCTGCAGCATTCTGAACGATCTGCAGACGCTCCAAAGAACCTTTGTTTAAACAAATAAACAGGGAATTGCAATAGTCCAGTCGTGATGAGATAAAAGCATGAATAACAATCTCCAGTTCGGTATAGGATATTATAGAGCTCAACAAAGGTGCAGATGAATTTATGTGTGTTTCCTTTTACAGGAGCAGAAAGATGACAGCCATATTCGAGGTTGCGTGATGATTTAACCTTTTAAATGCCACTTTCTGTGTCTGTGCATCTACCAGGGGTGTTATTCACTACCTTGTGTTGCTCATAGAGATCACTGTGAGAAAGTGTGTACACACCTGCGCAGCGCTAACATTTGCATTTCTTTTCTACAGCATGACAGTTCTTCATGTGAATTGATGATGCGATTTATACCAGGACAACTGGTTGATGTTTTTTCCTACTACAGGATTTCTGGGTTTATGTGTGAAGAAAACTGTATTTACAGGTTATGAGTGGTGATGCTGTTACACTGTGTTTTTGGGAAAATGTGAAGGTTACTTTGATGATGTGAATAACCTTCTTTCCACAGCTATGGATGGCTAACTTTATGGTCTTTTTATGGCACCTCTGGAACCTGTCGACCTGCGTCTGACCTGTGTCTGACCACCGTCTGACCACAGTCAATGTGTATTGCTAATGTTTGTTTTTCTAAGAATGCATGTAGAAGATTCAGCAGAAGTGGACAAGTGACATGAGAAAAACAAATACGAGATGCAGTGTTTATGGAATAGTTGAATATGGGCTCATTAGCTGGCCACTTTTGAGCCCATAGTAATATATGAGTGGAGTGACTTCGCTTAAGGGAAGTCACCGATTACATTAATGTTGACTGAGTACATGGGATGATCCATGTCTGAGGCAAATTATGGTAATAATTGTAGTTTACTGATTTGAGAAAACCTGCACATGACACTTGTCTTGCTGATGTTGAATGCTTATTACTTTTATGATACAATTGTTTACAAGTGTGAAGTTTGATTTCATTTCCAGATTTTGTTTTCCAGGCCATGCAAGGACTCCGTGAGAGACGTCTTTCTCGCCCTAGCAGCACCTGTCCACTCCTCCTTTTCAGTTCGCCTCAGCATAAGCTCATCATATTCTGTGATATGATTTACTCTGAGGTGTTTGGCAAGGTTAGTGGTGTTGCCACAACCCCTCGCTTTTTTGCCACATGTATCGCAAACCACGTCTCGGCTGTTTGTGGATGTAAAATACCTCCGCACATGACTCCATTTACGCTCAGCCATTGTTGTGAGTGCGCACACCAAGGGGCTGCGACACATTTATACAGCCGTATTTCGCACATGACTATGAAAGGCGGAAGAGGAAGTAGTTCCTTCGAATGCAGACAATGTTATAGTTTCCTTCCACTATGTTCCTGTTAATTATAAACTACAAATTTACCCTAAATTACTAAAATATCGATATTTTAATGTAAGAATTGATTCTAGAACATAAATGACTGGTATCGGAGGAATCGATATTTTAGTATCGATCCACACATTACTAGTAGCCTACAGTAGCCTACAGCTCTGTGGAGAGAAGGCACCATAGACATCCTGTCACGGTCCCCATGTCTCTCTGGCTGGCTCACGCTGGCTACAGGTTTTGTTGTTGTTGTTCTTTTTTGTTTTTGTTTTCTTTGTCTCTCCTCCTCTCTGCCTGGGTGGAGCTCGTTACGGGCTCTCGCTCTTGGCCCAGGCACCTGTGTGATTGTCTCCACCTGCTGCTGATCTGGCTGATTTCCCCAGCTGCTATTTAAGGCAGTGGCACAGAGCAACTCACCACTGGAACGTTGAGCCTCCTGAGTTCGTGCTCTCGGCATTATCAAAAGAATCCCCTGTGTGTATTTTGCTGTGGAACTAACGTTGAAATTCTGTGTGTAGATATCCCTCTCCTGGACCAAATCACGGGACCTGCCCGGGTGTGGCAGCGTGTGTGGAGTTTTGGAGCAAGTGCGGCTGAAGAGGAGTGCGTGTGTGCAGAGGAGCTGTGGAGGTGACTGTGGGGAAGAGGAAGCGTGTCTGGATTCCCCCCCCCCCTTCTCTCCCTGGACCCCCCCCCCCCATCCCAACTCACTGTACATATATATAGCACTGAGGTGATCCCTGTTGTAAATAAATAATCTCCTTTTGTTCTCAAAGAAAGAGCTGTCTGTGCGTGAGTCTGTCCAGTAGCCATGACACATCCTATGGGAGGCACTGTTAGGTTGTTTAGCCTGTGATATGATACATTGCTAAACTAACCCAAAAACAGTAGTCTAGTCTAAGTATCAAATTACAATTAAAAGAAACATAAAGAATACAAGGATTATGACTGAGCAGAAGTGTTACTTAGGCTATCGATAATAATTTCTTATAGGTTACTCTACAATAGACTGCAAATAGCCTGAATGATTAGAAAACTGACAATGTCATTATAATTGTATATCTTTATATAGCCTATGTAGCCCTGGCTATATAAGTAGCTCATTATTTCAATTTGTTCATTAATATTGATAGTTAATTGCAAATGTTTAATGTGTTCAAGAATGTATACAAATGCCTGCAAAGTATGTGATGTGTGTCAGTTAAATGCACAACCTTCTTATTTGTATTTTGAGGTTTATGTCATTATTTTTGATATGGTATTGATATGTACTACAGCTCCAGTGAACCCTGAAGTAGTCTCAGATAGAGGGGTGGGAGTAAGTGGGGAGCCGTGTGCACTCTGCAGGAAGCGAGAGAGACGAGAGCTGAACAGTGTCGAGTGAACGCAGAGTTCATAGAAGGGCGACCGACGTATTTTCGGGTTGACGGATAGTTAACTGGAGTCGAGAACTGTTGTACCCTACTGTGAGAGGAGGAGACGGACGTCTTGCTGGCGTGTCAGAGAGGTCCCTTCTGCTGGTGTGCTGAAGTTATGTGTTCACGTGGGAGCACGTGGAAAGGACGACTGTGAGTGCTGCTGCCGCGGCCTGCTGGTAGCCGTGAACCAGTTTCCCCGCTATCCCCTTGAACTGCCTGGAGGTGTGAGTACTGTTGTTTGCACGTGCTTTTATTTTTACTGCTTGGCAACAAGTGAAGCGACCATATTGTTTTAGGTCCCAACGCACCCGAGCCACGACTCAGGCCTGCAACGAGGGGTTTGCTAGCAGAAAGACTGTAGCACTTGAGGTGTGTGTGTGTGTTTGGTGTGAGTGCGTGTGGGCCCACAATATTATTTGATTATTTTGTTTCTGTTGAGGTAGATACCTTACCATTGTTTAACAAACTTTATTGATTTTACTTATTTTCTTTTGTGTTGTTAATTAAGCATTCACTAAAGTGGAGTTAACTTTATAATTAACCTGCTTGTGTGTAATTTATTTCGATATAGTGTAGTTTTATTGCATATTTAATACCATAAGCATTAAAAAGGGAGTATCAATAGGAAAGTAACAACAGGAACCCAGGGCCCCTCTCAATAGAACGTGGGACGGGTGTTACACCTATAAATAGAGAAGTAACCTCTCAAGTTCACAATGACATATATACCTGAATTTGCATAATTTCATGAATAATGTTAAAAGTAGGTCCGTTGCAGGCCTACAGTATAAACTTGTTAAGTGACTTACATATAATTCGTGTATTTTTAAAAACAACTGACTAAAACTATAGTTTTTACAATATTTGCATGTCAAATTAACACAATTGTTTTGTTATGAGTATTAAAGTATTTCACTGTTTTTGTTCCCAATATTTGTAGTTTTAACAAATAAATTTGATTATAATCACACATTGATGTTGTAAATATAACAAAAACATTCTGTTTAATAGTTTACAAAAGTTCACTGTGATTGAAACAGAAAAATTGTGTTTTGGGGTTTACTATACATTTATGTAGGGATTTTACATGGTTTTTATATCAATTTTTACAGTGTACTATTTCTGTGTGAGGACTGTGGTGTGAAGGATAATCTGTATTGTTACAGTGTTGCTATAGCAACTCAGATATAATGACTCAGTGGAAGATGATCATGATAACAACCTTGAGAATCTGTGGAAGTCTGTGCAACCATGGATTCTTTGGTGGGGGTGGCTTAATTTTCACCCCAGTCTCAGAAAATAATGTGTCTGAAAAACATGTGAAATATGTCCTTCATTAATTAGCTCTGTCACTTGTTATTTCTTTAGAGGACAGATATGGAAGCAAGAAGCTACAGGACACCCTGAAGTAAAACTGAAGGCCACAATAAAGACCTAATATAGACCATAACAAACTTGAACAATAAAAGGGACAAACTGAATATTAACACAGACCTCTTCCTGTCCTTACACGGCCATCTAAATGGGCTCTGAAAGAACAACAAGAACATTTATTTCATCACTAGTGAAACATCCTTTTGGATATGTGTCAGGAATAGACCAATTTTGATCACAAATTTCATTCTCCCAATTTTATTTCCAGTTTAGGCTAAGAGCAATGATGTATGGTTTGCAGACAGTGGCACTGACAAAAAGAGAGGAGGCCGAGCTTGAGGTGGCAGAGTTAGTGATGTCGAAGTTTTCATTGGAAGTGATCAGAATGGACAAGAATAGAAATGAGTGCATCAGAATGTATGTTTATGCCACAGGCATCACAGATTTGTGGATTTCTGATGCTAAGCCAGACAGCATCTCTTGAGATGTGTGAATACCATAACAGAGGTGAAACAATCTTTTCACCAAGTAATCAACAGATGAAGGAGGATATCTAACGCTTTATACTCTTTTGTAATTAAAAGCAGCCGTTATACAAATTTCCAGAATAAAAGAACAACATTCAGTACTCATAAAAGAAGCAACAATACATTTGAAGGTGTAACATAAACCCTGTAAGACTTGCTATGATCACTTTAATACTACTTTAATATAGAAATACTGTGTTAACAGTGAGTTATGAAGTAATGAAGACATATTTCATTGAAGGAAATGATGCAATGTAATTAATTAGTCCTTTTTACATGATATAGGAACAGAATCTACAGAGACTGCATAGAGCACAGTGCTCTAAGGCAGATATAAGTGATGATGTGATATTTCACCTGCTACAATTTTATGTTTATGTAGACTATATGGTTAGAAATAAACAGTTTAAGATAGGCGCAAATGTGCATAAAAAAAGAGTGTGAGAAAGCCCGGCGGGCACAGGCTGAAGTTCTGGTTAAAGCAAAATAAAAGTAAATATTTTCTGAAAATGAAAAATGAGAAATGCCATCAAAGAGTGCTCCATCAAAATACAGCTGGGTTCTTTTTGTTTTTATTTTGTGCACATTGCACTGAAAATACAATCAAGATTTACTCTCAATGTATTCTTGAATTAATATTACTTTTGCTCCATGGTTCATCACACACGCACAGTGTTGGGGAGTAACGGAATACATGTACCGCTGTTACGTATTTAGAATACAAAATATGAGTAACTGTATTCCATTACAGTTACCGTTTAAAAAGGTGGTATTCAGAATACAGTTACTTTGTTGAAATAAATGGATTACACTGCGGTACTTTCCTGTTTCATATTGTGGCGGGTCAGGACTGTTTGGGTTTTGTTTGACAGCTACGTTCTGTTGTTCCAGGCGGCAGCGTTACGGTTGCCATGGTTACAGGGCGACGCCCTCTCTCTCTCTCGCTACTGTGTTTCCTGGGTGAGAGAGCACCTTTTTGTTGTTGTTGTTGTGCTAAGCTAACAGGCAGAATGCTACAAGCATAGCTCTAAAGAATGTAGCCTTATGGGCAGTGTAGTCCGTGTTGCAGGGAGAATGGACTGCCATACCCGTTATGTGTCTGTGAGCAAGAGGTGGGAGAAAAAAGGATAATGGAAAGGTACGAGCAGTCATCGAGAAAAAACGGGAGCTGGAAGCATGTAAATATAATAATAACCACTGCAGCCAAGAAGAGTGCCTGAGGAGCCCAGTTGTAAGTAAGCTATTAAGACTCGACTGTACAATGTGTTCGTGTTTTCCTCCGAAAACAATAAGTTCCGTTGGAGCAGCCTTTCAACGCCTCTCTCTGTCTCTCCCAAGAAAAGTTGACCCACACAACAAAGTAAAGCTATTTTTCGGCCGTATTAGTCAGAGGTCCCTTTACTAAGGTTCGGAGCCGCGGACCTTCAGTAATGGTAAATCACACAGCAATAGTACATTCACGTAGTTGTAAAAAGCATGATAATATATTAAGTAATCCAAAGTATTCAGAATACGTTACTGTCATTGAGTAACGTAACGGAATACGTTACAGAATACATTTTGGGGCATGTATTCTGTAATCTGTAATGGAATACATTTTAAAAGTAACCTTCCCAACACTGCGCATGCATGTGTACACACAACTTTAACAATTACTGCCTCCTGTTTGTTTCCAATTCGATCCCACAGAGCCTTCACTGACAGAACAGAAGAGACTTGTATCAGAAAGAGCACTAAAAACCAATAGGCTTGTTTTTTAGTTATTTAATTATATATTAAGGTATTTTTTCTGAATTAACAATTTAAGAACATAAGCCTATCTTAAGATAATTTTGAATTTCCTAAAAAAATGAATTGTTACCCACAGATTCTATTAAAAATGAGGAAATCAAATTAAACACATATTTCTTTAGTCAAGCAAAAACTGTCAACCGGCTGAAAAACTTTACCAGTAGTAGTTCACGGTCGGTTTCATGAAAGAAAAAGAGCATTGAAAGTGAACTGAAAGAGATTTTTCTTTTTAATCGTTGGTTTCATTTAGCTAGACATCAGTCATTCGTAGAGTCATGCAGTATGGTGCAAATGACAAATGAGTCCAATGACAGAAAAATAGTTTCAATTTAAATTTCTAAATGTAAAAAGATACCTGATGTATTCAACTTTCAGTTGCCCTTGTTTCCGTTTTTCAATAGTGTCCTTGAACCTTTTTTCACAAATTATCAAGTTAGGAACTTGGATTAGCTCTTGTTTTTTGCGTGTATGTGTGGCTGGATGAATTAAAACAATAAATTGCACTAAAGCTCCACTAAACTGGAACAATTTACCTTTTCATATTAGAGCCATAATGTGGTGATACCTTGTCTTCATGCTTTCCGATTGGCTGCTACAGTATGTAGTGATTTTTAAATGTACTGTGAATTATTGACAAACTGAATAATCTAACTTTGCCTCATTCCAACATAAGAAACATGTTAACACAATTTATCTGTCAGATGAGTGCAAGCAAATCCAAACCACTGAAGCTATTCGTAAAATTAATCTTCAAGAAGTACTCATGTAACTGCGATTTGCATCACATTCACATCTCAAATTTGTTCTGTCTCAACATTAAGGGGTACTTCTATTCAGGAAGCAACACAGCTGGAAGTGTTCTCAGTGTGAAAGAAACACTTTTTAAATCAGAGCATAGCAACAGGTCTGTTAAACTTCTGGGATATTGATCTGGTGAGTTAAGTAGAGGATGTGCAGGTAGCCCAACTCCTGGGATGGTACATTAACATGTGACACAATACAAAATTCCAGCAAATACATTATCAGTAGGTTTGCTGTATCTCTCAGCACCATCTTAAGTGCTTGGAGGAGATTCTAGGAGACAGGCAGCTACTCCTGGAGACCTGGACAAGGCTTTAGAAGGTCCTTAACACATCGGCAGGACTGGAATGTTGCCTGACATAAATCCAACAGAGCACCTCTTGGACATTTAGTTTCGCTCTATCTGGCGCCGTCAAGTAGCTCAGTGATGCCCTGGTTCAAATATGCAAGCAGATCCTCTTTGACACCATCTGTCATCTCATTATGATAATGCTCCAACGTTTTCAGGCATGTATACAAGCACACATACAAACTACTGAGTAAAATTTCAGTAGCATGAACAAGCCCAATGTTTCATTTTTTCACTCTGAATTTCTGTCTTTCTCTGAATTCAGCCCTCTGTAGGTTGATAATTTTAATTTCCATCAAACAGTGTGACATCCCTTCATCCCTAAGACATTACCCAGCCCATATCAGTATAGATATCCAGCATGAGTTTTTCCATTTGAACTTGTGTGGTGTTATTCTAGGAATTCTCTTTAGGTCTTTACTAGGCATTTGTTGATGTTGTGCAAGCAATATACCCTGCCTGTTTCACATATCGATCAAAGACATCCTGTAAATATCAGTGGTGAAAGTTTGAGGATAGAAATTTTGTGCAACTGATGTGCTGATGAGTTGGTGACTGGGAATGTCTGCTGCAGCTGACTGACGATACGATGGAAACTGTTTGCTGTGAAACTGGGTGTTGTTGTTTTGCCTTGAAACAGCCTTTGAGTGCAGCAGTCATTGATTTATTATATTGGTTTATGTCTTTGTGTCTGTCAGTCAACAAAGATGACTAATAGGATTTTGGGAATGTTGTTTTTGGCTTATGTATTCTGAAATCAGGAACAGAACTTTGATGTTTTTGTGATTTATCAAACACACAAAACATGCTCCCTCTGTTCAGTTCTTTCCTGATCATACTGAAGATGCAGTGTGTGGATTTGTATTAGCACTAAGAAGCAATATAATATCAGATGACTAAAAAATTAGATTTTGGCTAATACAGTAAATGTGCAAAGCATGAAATACGTCTCAGTCAGCCATTCAGTGATCCAGCCAGTCAGTGTTCGTTCACCCTCTGTTCATCCACCCCTTATAATAAACCTTCACCAGTCTTCACCTACCTGCGAGTCCTGCGTTTGGGTTCCTTCATGGGGTGGCTGTAGCTCAGGTGGCAGAGCAGGTCAGCCACTAATCAGAAGGTCGGTGGTTCGATCCCAGGCTGCCTCCTGGCTGCATGCCAAATATCCTTGGGCAAGATACTAACCCCATGTTTGCCTACTGGTGGTGGTCAGAGGGCCCGGTGGCGCCTGTGTCCGGCAGCCTCGCCTCTGCCAGTGCGCCCCAGGGCAGCTGTGGCTACAATGTAGCTTGCCATCGCCAGTGTGTGAATGTGTGTGTGGATGGGTGAATGACTGAATGTAGTGTAAAGCGCTTTGGGGTCCTATGGACTAGAAAAGCGCTATACAAATGCAGGCCATTTACCATTTCTTCCTCGCCTCCACACAACGACAGAATGACACGACCTGTCCCACGAAGACACGATTGGAACCCAGCGGACTCGGACCTCTACGAGCGGCAGGAGGCAGCACTTTCCCGTTGGGCAGAGGAGCTCAGGGGAAAACAGCGGCTCTTCACGGAGAGAGAGCACGTCTTCGAGGGGACTCGCCTGGCTCTGGGCGGGCCTCGGAGATGCCGCGTTCCCCCACCTGCTGCCTCACCTGCATTTGCCGCGGAGAGTGGACGTTTCACGCCGGGCTTCGGCCGCTCCCTCTCTCGCCGCTCCGCTCCTCGCTCACACACCCGCCGCCTCATTCGCCGGACCTCCACCTTTGCCACGGCACAGCGGCTACGCCTCCCACCTTGGCTCAACGGAGGCTACCGCGCCAGAGGCTCAGCTGTTTACCCCGGCCGCTTCCTCTTCCCGGAGAAAGCGGCGCACACGCCGCCATAATATGGACCATTTTCAGCAACACCCTTCATCTGATTACTCCCTTAAAATGCACAGTACACTCACTTCTGATTCATGGGGAGTGGACTGGACTGGGAAGACTTTTTCTGCTCTGCTCCCTCTGAGCTGGGATTCATTAAGGACAATCCCCGCACTTCAACATCTCCGGAGACTATTCAACTAAAGACTGTAAATGGTGATGGCAGAAAGGCCAGAGCAATCTCCGATAAATCTGTTACAGTCCGTGTGTATGCAAACCCTAGGCCTGCTCACTCTAGGACCGTTTTATCTGAGTCTGCTCCTTGGTCCACCTGTCAGCCTGTTCCGGTTTCATCAGCTCCGGCCACTGTTAAAAATACTCATGCACCCAAACCTGTCAGTATCACTCACCCAGTCATTATCTCCACTCCCGTCAGTCAGCCTATACCCACACCAGTGCCAGCTCCCAGGAGGAGGGCAGCTGCGACCCAGTCTACCTCCACACCCGTTCCTGTTTCTCAGGTGGGGGTGACTGGTGTCCAGCCACCTCCCGCGCCTATCCCAGCGCCCAGGCTGAGGGTGGCCAGGATCCGACCTGACCCCCCTAGAGGCTCGGCTGAGGCTCTCCAGTAAGCGCCCTCACACTCCGGAGGCACGGAAGAGCTAACCTGTCCACCTGCTAATTCGCCAGCCCGTCCATCTCCTCACTCAGCTTTCCATGCCCTAGCACTATCTCTAGTTAGGCTAGCTGACCTGTCCCCTGCTCAGGCACCAGCCTTACTAGCCCAAGCTACAGCTTTATCCCCCTCACTAGCTCAGTCTTTAGCTCAGCCATTAGCCGTACCAACCTCAGCTCAGCCATATCCTCACCGACCTCTGTTTATCCATTAGTCTCCTCAGTCCAGTCAGTTCACTCACCTGCTGTTCAGCCTTTACTCCAGTCCCCTGTAGTCCAGTCTCCTGCCCTCCAGTCCCCTGTAGTCCAGTCTCCTCCTGCCCTCCAGTCCCCTGTAGTCCAGTCTCCTCCTCCCCTCCAGTCCCCTGTAGTCCAGTCTCCTCCTGTCCTCCAGTCGCCTGTAGTTCAGTCTCCGCCTGTCCTCCAGTCTACTCTAGTTCAGTCTCCTGTCCTCCAGTCCCCTCCAGTTCAGTCTCCCGTCCAGTCAGTCCAGTCGCCTCCCGTCCGGCCGCCTGTAGCTCAGTCACCCATTCTCCCGCCGTCTGTAGTCCAGTCTTCTGTAGTCCAGTTACTCATTCACCATCCTGTTCAGTTCCCTGACCTGCAGCCACAGCATCCAGAGCCAGCTGCGAGCTCTCCCGCTCCTCAGCCAGGGGTTTCCGCGCCCGCTGGCCCGGCCTGTCTCCAGTCAGAGGTTTCCGCACCCGCTGTCTCTACAGCTGTTGCTCCGTCACCCCCGGCTCCCATGCCGTCGCCTGGTCCAGCCTCAGCTTAAGCTTCTGCTTCGCCTGGTCCAGCTTCGGCTTCGCCTGGTCCACCGGAACCGCTCAGTGACCGCCGCCGCCTTCCTCGCGGCCGCCCACCTGAACTGTCTCTATGTGGACTCCGTCCCTCCGTCCAGGGCCCCCTCCGCTCGCCCTGTTCTTGTCTTTTTCTCTTTTGGCCGTCGGGTGCCGGCCTTTGAAGGGGGGGGGGTACTGTCAGGGTCCCTGGGTCGGTGACCCAGTGTTTTCAGTTTTGTCACATTTAGGTTATGTTGCCACATCAATGTTCTCACTTCCTGTTTTGTTTTCCCCGTGTCAGCTTGTCTCTTGTCTCTCATTAGTCAGATTATGTTCAGCCCTGTACTCACCTGTTTCCAATCATTGCCATCATTCAACCTGTGTATTTAAGTTCCTCGGTTTCACCAGTTCTTTGTCGTGTCATTGATGTTCGTGTGATGTTGTCCTTCTCGTGTGTTCTCTCAGTTCAGTCAGCCATTCAGTGATCCAGCCAGTCAGTGTCCATTTACCCTCTGTTCATCCACACCTTATAATAAACCTTCACCAGTCTTCACCTACCTGCGAGTCCTGCGTTTGGGTTCCTTCTTCCTCGCCTCCACACAACGCCTGACATTCCTTTGGCTCTCTTTCTTTTTATAAAGATAACATAACTTAATTAAAGTCGATGAATGCCAGCACCTGCAGTAATGCTGTGAAATCATTATTGCTGACACTTGAACGTCCTGTCTGTTTGTGTGAGGACTAAGAAAAGTGAGCATGGCATCCAGGGAATGTGATTGGAGGTCATATATTGTTATCACTTGTATGAATTATTCAATCTTACTTGTTATGTGTCCTCTGTGAATATTTTCTAAAGTAAGCAGAGTAAGGAAAATTATGTTTTCACAGTTTGTTCTTTTTTCCCTTTTTTTTTTAAAATCAGGTAAAATGTCACCACATTTCTTGGTAATAAAAAAGAGATATTAAGGATTAGAAAGTGTGACGGTATTTTCATGTAAAGTTTTTGCTTCAGTGAACTAAAAAGATGACAGTATTGTTTACAGGATTCTGGTTTTCAAGGACAACATCACTTTTTCCAGAGAGTGCATGACAGATTTGATGCGACTTCTCTGACTGCTGCATCCTGTTATCACAGCAGCACAGCTGTTTAAGCTTTTCGCCACTGACACCTGTATCTCCAGACCATTGCTCATATAGAGTTGTTATAAAGTGGGCCGTGCACGGCAGCTACTGAAAGCCTTCTCTATTTCAGAATCTACCATTTAGACCGAGACTTCCTGTGGCACACAGTCCCCTTCCTACTGGGTGAAAGTGGAAGACGTGAAAACTCCGTGATTTTCTGAAACAGTTAGGGACTGCAAATGTTACTCAAACAGGAGTAAACTTTATTTGTCGCCTCCACCAGAGACAGAGGGTGGATGTAATTGTAGGCAAATTGCTTTGACCATGTGAGCAGGTGTTAGATGACACAAAACCAATCCTGGACAACCACTGACCTGACTCTATGCAGGATTCTGTATGGAATTAATTGTAGATAGGTCATTTTAAAGGTTTTTAAGCATTTCTGAGGCCAGAAGTTGACTGATAGATTTCACAATAGAAGGGATATTGATTCATCTATTTTTGAGTGTTCTGTATCTTTTAGACAGTAATGTGGGGGTTTTGAAATTAAGGAATTGCACCACACCTGTTTGTAGTTTGACTTGATTTTGCTTAAATGCCTTTTTTTAAACTCTTTTATTAAACTATTGATAGTATAAAAATCTATTCTGGTTAATCTCATATTCTAATATTCTTCTGCCAAATGGATAAAAGTCTATTACTTTGAATATACGTTCCAAGTATTTAATTCCTTAACAACCCTAATCTGCGACGTTTGTCATATTATTGTGTTGTAAGATGTCAGGGTTGTTCCAGATGGGTAAACGTTTTGATGCATGTACTCATTTTTTTGTGTGTGATGACAACTAAAGACAATTTCTGAATGATGTATAGTATTATTTCACAAAATTGCAAATACAGCGGTCCCTCGCTATAACAAGGGACCGCTATAACGGCCTCGCTGTTTCACTCTTTTTTTTTTTTGTGCAATTTTGCATGTTTTTTGTTTTTTTGTTTTGTTTTTACAGCACATTGTGTTCTGCGTCCTTTTGGCCGTAGACCATTGTCAGTCAATCTCATGCCGTCTCTCCTGTACAGTACAGTACAGAATGCATTCAGCTTCTCAAATTTACATAAATCTTTGATCGCTAGCAGTGCGACTCTGAAGTGCTGTACTGTATGTTTGTAAGTTTTCTTCCCAACAAACCCAACAATGTCAATGAAACATTTTGCACCATCAAAGGCACTTACGGGTTATTTTTAGAACGTAACTCCCGCGATAAACGAGGGACCACTGTATAACTGTACTTTTCAGAAATTTTCACTAGTAACATCGAGATATTTTTTTAAAATTAATCTGCTCTAAATCATAGAATTTTGATTGTAAGAAAGACCAATGAAAATTACTTTCAAACATTGCCTCAGACATTGTTGTGTGGAAAAAAAGGCCTGAAATGTTGGTCAGCTAAAATTTTAGCTTCATATGTATTAGCTATATGTTCAAACTCTTTTGCAAATCAGAGAAGATCGAGAATAAGGCCTGTGATTTAAAATGGAATGACCCATTTGCTTATTGGAATACTCTGAGATTATGCTATGCATCCAAATGGTACATTGCACTGAATTGAAATGCACATCTGCACTCAGGTCCAAATTAACAATGATACGACTGCATGTACATTAGTCACAAGCTCAGTATTACCTGTGATGAGGTTGTCCACCAGTGTTGTAGGGATGCAGAAGATCCCCACCAGCAGGTCACTGATAGCCAGGTTGAGGATGAAGAGGTTGGTGACCGTGCGCATACGACGGTTTTCCAGTACGATGAGACACACCAGGATGTTACCCACCATACACAGCAGAAAGATGAAGGAGTAAGCCAGGGTGTAGATGGCAGCCACATACAGAGAGTGCTGATAGTAAGGGAAAAAGGTAATGTTGGTGACATTGGATACACCATCTAGGCTGGTGTTTAAAACGATGGATGTAATGTTTGATCCCTCAAGTGCCATCTCGTCTTCGTCCACAACGTCCAGAATATCCATCCTTGATATCAGTCAACACTGCAGAGGAAATAAAATGGCAATAAGCAGAGAAAAATTTAAGTTAGAACAAAGAGAAGAAGAGGTGTTGCAGGCTTTGTTCAGACATATGACAACTCTTCATTACCAGCTGCAACAGTACATTGGCAGGGGTTCATCTTCTCCAATGATGCAAGCATCACTAAAACCGGTTAATTTAAAGTGTTGCATATATCTCTCTCACACACACACACACACACACACACACACACACACACACACACACACACACACACACACACACACGCACGCACGCACATGTATAAAATAAAAGTTCGCAGTTCGCAAGGTGCATTCGTTGCTTCCCACGCGTGTAAAAAACGACTGCAGTCTTTGTGTTTTCTAACTCAGGTGTCTTAGCTGAAGAATTACAGGGTGGTTTTTAGAAATCCCCTGTCAACAGTGTATAAAAATTTCAATTATTTCAATTCAAAAGCACTGAGTGTGATACTTTTGTAAAGCTCTTTGAAGTAAAGTTGAATGTCTGCACTTCAGTGTCATCTTGAGTATTTGATTTAAAAGCCATTGTGGTAAATGTATAGAAGCAAAAATACAAGAAGTGCCACTGTCCAAAAATCCTTGCAGCTACAGGAAGTGTATTTCAGTGAAAATAGACCAATTTGGAGAAAAAAGGTAAACAATTGAAAGAAAACCTGTAATGTAAACAAATGTCCATTTGTGCTGCTGGACATCCGAGTAGACATTTATTTTGAAAGTTGCCAAAGAAGCAAAATCTAGAGGTTTGTGATTGCAAAACATAATCAGGCAGATGGAACGGATGAAACAGGCTAACTGAGGATTAGGGCACATTTCAAATCCCACAAGGTTTCCAGATTTTGTCGATCATTAACTGTTAAATACATGTAAAGTAAGTTGGCAAGAAAGACAAATCAGCTTAGGCAGCAGCTGCTTTGCTGGCACGTTACCGGGTTTTGATTGCAGCAGACATTATCACGTTAATTAAAGGAGCACGCAAATAACCCAAATAGGGCATGTGGTGATATGTCTGTGACCAGACCTGCTCAGTGGCCGCCGCCGCCTTCCTCGCGGCCGCTTTTTTTTAGGTAAAATATCAGTGAACATAAACATGTCTAAAACAGAGTCAGAGTCAAAAATCTGTCAGCAAACGCTGGTGTGAAATTTATTGGACGTGACTGTAAATTACAAGATTTTATAAAACAAGAGATTTGGATGGCTTTAGTCTTTCAAACAAGTATGCACCAGTTCATTATGTCCTTAGGCAAGTTACTGAATGTCAATCTCAATGGCAGTAAATAAACAGCTCATTAATAGATGAAGTACACCAGTATGGGAAGACGAACAAAAAAAAGTGGAAGACGGGGTGTGGGATTAGACGATGTCCTCAAACAGAATGCTAAGGCTGTGGTTCTTCAGCAAAAGTTAATTATGAGTTATGCCTCCAACATTCTGCCACGTTGTAATAATTTACACAAGCTGCCGCTGTGATGGTTTTTGTTGACAGGGACTTCAGTGACAAGCCTTTTGGTAGATGAGAGCAGAGTGTTGAATGAATGCATTTAATGGGGGAGGATGTCAAACTTGGCTGACAACACCAATTTTGTATATTTACAAAATGTCAAAAAGTACCAATCTCTGCAGAGACCAAAAACCTGCCAGCAGTACCCAGACCCATGTGTTAGCGAATGGAGTGTACAGATGCACAAACACTGGAAATTCAAATACACAACGCTTGGAGCATCATTTCCTCAAGGCTGGCCAAGAATAGCTAAATCTAGTTGCTTTGTCAGATGCGTTTCACAGAGCTTTTCCTATCATCATGGTAATGAACTAGCCTCTCCTTTTCCTAAGCCATAAACTAAAAAAGGATTTATACTTCCTTTCCAAAAGACCTTGAAACCTCAGGCTTTCTGTTGCTACAAAAGTGTTGATTGAGACCTTAGATACACCCTGTTCCCTCTGAATGCATTTTGTAGAATGAACAACATAATTGACACCAAGCAGCTGTACAATCTTGTGCAATACTTTGTCTTACTGTGTTGTTGAGCATGCTGATAAATTATTTGCATAAAGTCCCACCATACCTCATCAATAACCAACATAAAGAAAAAGGAAGTGTAAAATATTCTGGCATCCTAAGGAGGTGGTCTGTTTTTGCATAAACAGTTCTAGGAGCACAGTAAGTCATGAGCATGGCTGTCACATTGTGACATTTATTTTAATAATCACACACTTATGTGTTTCTTTGTTTTGGATGTGTGATGTGATTTATCTTCACACTGTGGCAACACAATGACTACCCTTCTTAAAGCTTTCAGAGACAGGCTAGTGCTGAACCTGGAAACGTTGTTGTTTGCAGTAAGTAGTGTCTGCTGCCAATTAACTAGGGGGCTAGATCCTACATGAAAAGCACATTTTCCTGATGAAAAGTGCTCCAGTATACACAGTAGCATGACAGGCACCATTAAATGTAGTCCCAGACTTCTGTAGAATATAATCTGTGAATGTCTCTGCCAAAAACAAAGAATTTTACCTTGACGAGGGCAATTTCCATGCGGGTTACTCTTACTCGTCATAACCATTGTGCTGATTTAAAGCATTTTTTAAGCCCAGTAAGATGGCAAAATAAGGCGCATGTTTAAAAATATAAAATTTTTCTTTTGAGGCTTTCATTTATGTCTTTAAGTTAAGTTTTGTATCTCTAATATCTTTAAATTTAGAAAATATTCAAGCGAAACAAAGGAGATTAGATTACACCTCTTAAAGAGTTTTAATTTTCAGGTTGTGAAAGTTATTGTCAGGGGTCGTGTGCAGAGGTGAGGAAGAGATGACCCACAAGCAGGACTCTTGGTGCAGAATGAGGTTTATTGGAAACGGAGACAAAAGATGACAGGATGGCTGGCTGAACTTAATGGACTGGTAGACTAACTGGCTGACTGAACTGAACACGCGACAGGAACAACATCATACCATCACATGTACATCAATGACACGACAAGGGCTGAAGGGAACAGAGGGCTTAAATACATGACTAACAATGACAACGATCGGAGACAGGTGAGTGAACAGCTGAACATAATGAACTAATGATAAATGGGAAGAGGACTGAACATAATGCACACAGACCCAAGCTAACACAATAAAACAGGAAGAGGAACAGGCAGAAGATAAACAGTGAACATGAACTGAAAATACTGGGTCAACGACCCAGAAACCCTGACAGTTATTTACCTAAGGTACACTCTGTGGTGGCAGATTTCTTTTCTCATGTATTAATCACATATTTCAATCATATCACATTAGTAAGAGTAGTGTCACTTTCTCACTTGTATGCATCTGCACTACAGATGGGCCTTATACTCCACACACACAGGCCATTGTAATGGGAGACGTTAAACAGACACTGAGACTCCTTCTGCTTATTAGGGATGTAAATCCTTAGGTGACAGCCAAGCAGAAAGTCAAGTATAAACTCACCACAGCAGTATATACTGTTAAAAATTGTGCAGACTGTAAGTAATGTCTGACAAAGAGCTCTAACCTTGTGATACAATCATTTTTGTTGGTTGCTACCCAGGCTGCTGCTTGTTGACTGTAAAGATAAAAGCCAAAGTAATGAATGATTCCAAAATATTACATGTATCCACCCTTCCTTTCATCACCCTTTAGTGTCTTTGTCTGCCCTTTGAAAAAAACAACAACTCATTCTTACAGGATTATTGCATGCAGGTGGTTTATACAATAGCATACAGTGCTGTGAAAACGTATTTCCCTCCTTCCTGGTTTTCTTTTCTTTTCTTTCTTTCTTTCTTTCTTTCTTTCTTTCTTTCTTTCTTTCTTTCTTTCTTTCTTTCTTTCTTTCTGTCTTTCTTTCTTTCTTTCTTTCTACATTTTTTGCATAGTTGTCATACCTATATGTTAAATTATGAAGCTTTAACCGTATTTTTCGGAAAGCTGAGATCAGTTTCACTAACCACACTCAGGCCCGATTATTTCTAGACAAGTTGAGACAATAAATCCTATCCGAAATAGAACCTGTCTGACAAAGAGAATGCCAAAAGATCTTAAAAAGCAACGCATCATGCAACTGAGAAACAAAGCCAGTGAAATCTAACAGAAAGAAAGAGTTATAAAAATACATAAATACATACATAAATCTCACTGGACTGACGGAGGTTTATTGCGATATTGGAGCTGACGCTGAAGCTGTTTTGCTAGAATTTGATTACAGGCAGACACAGAATGAGTATCCATGTCCCTGCTATGAAACTGAGTCCTGCTGCACCACGGACACTAAGCAAATACTGTATTAGTGTAATACATAAGTTTGTATGTTTTAGCAATTATCGGAGGGCACCACAGGTGCATGGTGGTGGGTGGATAGGCATTTCCTTTCGTCAGCACGGTACTGAACAAAGACTGTAGGAATCCCGCCTGCACCTGCTTTCAGCCTAATCTTCACATGCTGTTCTGCCTCACTTTGTGCTGGCATAATAAGTTCACTTCCCATGAACAGCTCACCTGGTCTACATCCATGCTTATCACATAGCAGATGACTGCAGCAGGAGTAAACACATGAAACTTAACTACACTCATAACACATCTCAGATACAAGAAAGAACACGAGATCACATTAAACAAAACTCAAATCGTGACAGGGATGGATAACATTTGGTGGAAGCTTAAATTAGTGAATACACACCTCATATTAAAAGACAATTTCCTACCGAAGCTTCGTTATGTAGGTGTGGCTAAAATTTTTCTCCTGTCTTTTCCCTCAATCTCAAACATGCTCTTCTGGCACAAAAGCCTGAAGGGAACACAATGAAACCTGAGGACTCCCTGCAGCTGCCATTCATTTCTTTGTTCCTTGTTTATAATAAACCAACCACTATAATTTTCAGACTGTTCCTGCTGAATTTGAGACAACCATTTTCTTCTCCATGCCCTGTACATTTTCTTAAAACCACGCAAACCACAGTGGAGTGAAAACAGCAAGGAAAGGACAAACAGCAGAGAAGCTACTCTTTTCTCTTTCTTAACCTGAGTGGGGCTGGAGGAAGACTCCCCAGCAGGTCAGTATTTGACGAAATGTGCCGTGTGGTCACAATCTGCCCGCTTTGTTTCAGAATTTTGTCTTTGAGCAATGGTTAAGAAAGCGTTTATGTCACAATGAAGTTGACCTTTTGCATTTAAATGTCATCACTTTGTAATTTTATCCTTTCAGACATTGTCACAATTTGAGTATTCCTGAGGTACAGCCAAAAAGCATTTGATGTAAAGCCACTGTGACCTTGACCTATACGATATGACAACAATCTGAAAAAGTTATGCCTCTAATTGTCCGAAACTATTTTGATTGGTACCTTATTATGGAAACTGATATTGTCATACAACCTGGCAAACAAAGCCTAAACCTAAGACGTACTGTATGAACACTGAGGCGTGTATCTTTACTCTGTTCTTGTATCAAGCACTTGATTTCTGTCTCTGTAAGCTGGGTCTGAATATGCATCTTACTGCTGAGCATGAATACACTCATCTTCAAATCAGCCCAGTGTGGCGACATGCAGTCAGCAGTTCTTTATGTAAATTCTAGCTGAAAGAAACACGTCGATGAAGAAAGCACGTTTGCACAATTTATAACAGACAAGCAGGTGGAATGTTTACGCTTACTAATACTCTCACCTAGGTAAGATAAAAAGATGAAGAAACAAAAATGAAACTATAAAACATATAAAGAAAATATGTTTCTCCACATGGGCAGCGTGGTCAAATCAGCGATATAGAGACAATCCTAGAAACAAGGAATGTAATGGCAAGCTTAGAAACACTGAAAGGCCTGAAAGATGAAAGAAGTATTCTTCTTTTAGTTGTGTCCTTAGAGCAGCTATCCAGGTCTAGAGATCGTGGGCATGTCTGGATGCCAGTGGAACAGAGTTGCTCATGTTTATTGATGATGTGACTGCTGATAGAAAAAGCAGAGTAAATTGTGAAGTTTAAAGGACTGTACTCTTTGTTCTGATTCAGAAAAATGTGCTCCACCGCTAATGGATAATAACCCAGTGCATACTACAAAAGCAATGATTTTCTCTGGGCAAATAAATGGGATATTCTTCAGTGCCCGAGTTAATCCGCCTCAGCCCAACGGAACATGTTTTTTTGAGATCCACAAAAAAGCAGCAAGAGGAGGTGGCTGCAGTCAAACTGTGGCAGAACATCTCAAAGGAGGAACACAGCATTTGTCATGGGTTTGTAAACTTCAGGCAGTCAGCCAACTATAAAATCAAGATCTTATATTTAAAATTACATTTGTTTGTCAGGTTACGGCTTATCAAATCAAATCAAATTCCTGAAAAGAATAATTATGACTTTACAAAGCACAGCATCAATTGCACCTCTCAACAGAACATCCAGAACTGATGATCCTAATGAACCCTGGTGTGTTCTTAACACAAAGCTGCCAGTGGAGACGGCTCTCGATAGCAAGCCTGACTTTACGTTTGGGTTGTTCCACATAAAATCAGTCAAATTTCTTTTTTAAAAAAGGTCTCACCTGAACTACATAGAATTGTTCTTTTTTTCTTAAATAATTCAATCAAAAAGAATAAATTGAGAATTTTTAATGAAGCCTGAACAAGTCTCATGCTCATACTAGAAAAGGCAAACGACATATTTGTTTGAGTTGTTCCTGACACACACAGCTTTTTAATTCACCCTAACTTTGACAGCCTTTTTGAACACTCACCTTCTTAAACACAGGTAATACACCATATGACATTTTCAGGGCTAAAAGGCACATTAAGCTCTGTTAAACACCTGCAGCCTGTTTGTGTTTGGCCCCATTTCAAGTATCACAGTGTAAAGCCAAAATCTTTTGCTCAGGACAGTTTTCACATTTAACAGCTCCCAGCCTCACTGACACATTATAGATTACAGTTTCAATAACTAAAACAAGTGCTGCAGCAGTTTTATACCATCAAAAAGAGAAACATGTCTTAGTACTCAGCACGTTACACCTATTTTTTTGATAATTTAGTTGAAAATCTTTTCAAAAGTTTATTCTGGGCAAACATTTTTTAGTTCTATCACCATGTGGGATAGCTGACTGGTCAAGTTGTTTTTAAAAAAAAAGTGATGTAGCTAGGGTAACAGTGTTACCTTGCTGTGCAGCTAGTTACTATCAAAGTGCTCTTGTAAGTGGATAATGCTAAGTCACTCTGCAGCTCAATTTTTGCTCCCTGAACAGATTGAAAAATGTTTTCAAAAACTCAGTGATAAAAAAAAAACTGAGTACCTGAACGCCTGAAAACATGTTAAAGCAAAACAGTTCAACCAGTGTGATTTTCAACAGTTTCTAAAGCATCTGAGGTAGACGAGCCAGTCAGGATGAAGAATGAGACAGCTATCATGAATAGTGAAGTGTACGAGAGGGGAGGAGGAGGAGGGCAGCAGTCTGTGTGCTGCAGATGAACAACCAGGTAGAGGAGAAACAACAGGTAAGATCAAAACACACAATGACCACAGACCCTCAACCATCAACCCCCAACAGGCAGACAGTAGCAACTGTAGCAAATACAATCATCTGTGCAACACTACTGACTATTAATCAATAGTGTTCAATTACAAAACAGTTTGCAATCTGCTTGACAATTACTGATTAACAGTTTTAGTCCCAATTCAATAATAACACTGTGTGATTGTGAAGCAGACAAAAACATACTGCATGCAATAATGTTATTTCAAACCTCCAACATGAAAAAGTATTCATAGATAATCTAATATAGAGGTCATGATTCTGGGTTTTGGAGCCAGTGATTTCAGTTCTCTGTTTAATATTCTCCGTGTGACTTTTGATTTTATTTAACATTACTTTTGCTTAGGTTGTGCCTTCGTTCGGAACTCATCGTTCGTGGTTATTCTTTGAGGTTGTTTTTCTGTCCTTTGTTATCTGTGCCTAGTGGGCATTTCTGTTAGGTCTCCTGTGTTTAGTCAGTCTTGTGTTCATGTTTATTTAGTTTTTGTCTATGTCAAGCTTGTGTGTTTCGTCTGTCTTTCAGTGTTTATTCCTGTCTCTTGTCTTATGTGCATTGTATTAAGTTTTGCTTCCCCTGTCTCGTTAATCAGATTTAGTTCACCTGTGTTGTTGTGTGGCAGAACATCTCAAAGCAGGAACACAGCATTTGTCCTCGGTTTGTAAACTTCACACAGTCATCCAACTATAAAAACAAGTCCTTATATTTAAAATTACGTTTGTTTGTCTGGTTAAAGCTTGCCTTTAAACAAATGCATTCTCGCACACAGACAAAGGATAAGGCAATGAAAAGCTCCTCCTTTGACTGCACACTAAATCAAAATATGATCGTAGGCTGCTATTGGCTTTTGGCTCCAGAGAAACAGCCAATCAAATTCCTGAAATCACTTAGGACCAGTGTTGGGTAAGTTACTTTAAAATAGTAACTTGGTTACATTACTAGTTACTTCTATCAAAAGTAACTCAGTTACGTCAAGTTACTTGTTACTTTCAAAGTAACTAGTTACTAAGGAAAGTAACTTTGGTTTTACTCAGAATTCTCTTGTTAATGTGTTTCTTCCATAACTTTGCCAGTCTTCTAGCTTGCTTACTTGCCACAAGTGCACTGTGCCACCTACCAATAGAAAGGAAAAAATAATGTGCATATTTCCACGAGAGAAATCCCACGCCTGGACCGTCGTTGATCGCCGACATGATTCTAGCCTACGTCACAGCGTCATGTGCGCTTTTTACATTCAACACAAAAACTGCAGTCGTGGTGCTTTCGATTGTACTCAGAACTCGGAAATTCTGCCTTCCGAATAGGAAGATGTAGGCAACACCAGACTGCAGATGAGCTGCATACAGGGCTGGACTGGGACAAAAAAATCGGCCCGGGCGTTTTGACTGACCAGCTGCCATTATAGCAAAAATCATAGCCTTTGAATGAAAACAAACACTGTTGTGACAGTGATGTACACTGTTTTGATGGTATATATGCATCAATCTATCAATCGTTTGTTGTAAGATTCAGATAATTATTTATTAAAAGCTAGACATTTGAAATGAGAATAAGAAAGAAAAGTATTTCTTTGTGCCCCCCTTTCCCTGTTAATGCCCTACATGCCCCCCTGGCAACACTTTGCTAGACCCGCCCCTGCACAGTTACCAGCTGTCAGCTACCTAAAAAAGGATCCTGGTGTTATTTGTCTCTCAGAAACAGTTCATAACTTCCCTTCAACTCATTCATGTCACCTAAAAGGTAAACCTGTTTCTCCATCACCTGTTCAGCTCTGATGATCCAGTAAGGACATCTCCTGGTTTTATCTTCATGTTTCCCTCTCACCAGATAACCAAAACATATCATGACCAGCAGCTTTTTTGCAGCTGTGGCTCCAGCAAACATCAGCTGATACTAGAAATTAATATTAAATAAATTCTAACAACAGCTGATCAAGCTTAAACATGCTGCTGTTGTTTAGCGCAACATCCGCTGGTTTCTTCTTTCTGGCGCAAAGTGAGCGATAAACAAACAAGACAGAAAAGCCGATCAGCTGATCATTGATCAGTTTCATGATTGAAGTAGAAACGGGAGAGGGAGGGGGGAGAATGAGAGAAGAAGAGGCAGCTGTGCAGCAAAGACACAGAATAACTCCAGCTTTGTGTCTTTTTCATTGTAGCTGAAGTCCGGGACAAACTGTGTTCCTTTTCACCTCAATACGGAGCGCGTAATATTTTCTCTGAATACAAGACGATTCCATTGTTTAGGGGAGGGTTGGCCACTCTAATAATTAACTGTATGAACAAAATAAAGTTCACCATCAGTAACATAGCACCACCCAGCTGTATAGAAACCCCGTCATGCTAGCTAGCATGCAGTACGAAAAAGTCAGCACAATGAAAATAAACTCCACCTAAACTTGGTTTATATCTGACCCAAATAAACTACAGGTCATAACTTCTTACCTGAAGTTCAGTTCACCTGACACTCGGACCGGCGGCCGCCTTGGGTCTCTGCTCTTCCTGCCTCCCCTTTCCTTCATCCACCTGCTGACCTCCACCACTTGCTAATGTTACTGAATCTGTGGAAGCTCCACGATAGCCACCACACGAAGTAACGAGTAACGACCCTATCTAAATCCCAGTAACGAGTAACGCGTTCCTGATTTTGGCATAATAACTAGTTACCGTGCTCGTTACCACAATAATAACGTAGTTACTGTAACGCGTTAGTCCCAACACTGCTTAGGACTTTACGAAGCTCAGCATCATTCCCCCGTCTCATAAATCAGATTTAGTTCCTGGGCGTGTTCCATCTCCCTAATTACCTCGTATGTATTTATCCCTTAGTTTTCTTCTGTTCCTTTTCGCGTTTAGGGATGGGTATCGTTTAGGTTTTATCTGATACCGGTGCCAAACCGGTACTTTTGAAACGATGCCGGTGCTTAAACGGTGCTCGAACCGGTGCTCGAACCGGTGCTTAAAGAATGGAAAACACAAACTTTGTCCACAAACCTCTTATGTTTTTATTTTTAGCAGTCTCTTTTTTTCTGTAAAATGATAACCAAGTTAGCCTTTTCTGTTGATACAACATATCTCATTTGGTTGGAACCGGTGCTCAAACAGTGGAAAACACAAACTTTGTCCTAAAACCTCTCATGTTTAGCTGGGGGTTTTTTTGTAAAAAGAATTGTTTGCCATTAGCCTTTTCTGCAGCTATAGGGCATACAGTATATGGTATCACACTATCAAACAAGAAGACAGCAACTACTGTAACTACGACAGTGTTTGCTAGTTCACCTTACGGGCATTAATTTAATCACGCGGTTAGCCTACTCAACGTAAATTACACACGAACAACAGAGAAGACCGGCTGCTGCTGCTGCCATCATCATCTGTCATCATTTCTGCTACTCTGGCAGGGCTAGGGGCCAGGACTCTCCTCTTCGGGTTCTTGGGGGATGTTGCTAACTCCGGGTCCGATAACAGGCACCACACGCACAGTAGATGTGCTCGGTGTGAGGTCTTGCAGCAAGCTATCAAATATAGTGCATTTCTCTGCATTTAAAAAAAATGCTATGCATCGCCAGGTGTTTCATCAGATTCGAGGTGGTACCTCCTTTGCACAGTATCACCTTAAAGCACTTGCTGCAGGCTGCTGAGTTTGCATCTTTTGCTGTGAAGTACAGCCAGACCTTTGACCGCTTCAGGCATTTTTTTGGTAAATGGCCTATAGCGCTTTACTAGTCCCTAAGGACCCCAAAGCGCTTTACACACGGCGAGGCTGCCGGACCTCTGACCACCACCAGTAGGCAACGGGTGAAGTGTCTTGCCCAAGGACACAACGACCGAGACTGTCCAAGCCGGGGCTCAAACCGACAACCTTCCGATTACAAGGCGAACTCCCAACTCTTGAGCCGCGATTGCCCCATCTGTGTCGCTGCTCTAAAAGAACATACGTGGCCCGCCTATTATCCTTGGAAAGTTAAAATGGCAGTAAAGCTGTCTTTTAAATATTTCTAACATTTTGAGTTATTTTCCAGTGTTAGAAAATCAGCACTGCTCAGTGTTAGTCTTTGTTAATCTTCAAAACTGACTAGGTTACTTTTAAACATATAACACTGTCAAAAGTGTTAATTTAACACTCAACAGTGTTGTATTTAACACTCAGAGGAGTGGACCCATATAGACACTCTCTAGTGTTAATTTAACACTGGAGGTTTTGCTGTGTATCACATCGTTTTCAGAATGTGCAGCATTATCTAAGACAGATTGTTTTTCTTTCTCAGCATATTTTCCAGTATTCTCCTTTTCCATATTCCTCCTTCAGGTGGGGCAGCAGCCAGACCACAAGCTTTCAAAAACACACATTACATTGTTACAGTCGTTACAAAAGGCTGACAATCAATCAAGCACTAAATGATGGGCCTGGACATTGAATTGGACAAACCGTACTGATGGTTCAAAGCATCACAGTGGCTACAAGTTAGGTTAAAAGTTAAGTTATGTGAGAGAAAGACTCTCTTTGATCATCTCTGTCATAGCCTCTTGTTCTCTAGTGTTCCCTGAAAACACAAATTTAGTATCACGCTTCTTCTCATTAATATTCAAAGTGTTCACTAACACAGGTGTCCACCTAAAGGCATGGAGCTAAGACGGGCTAATTCAAGCTCTCCCTCTGGAAGTTAGAAATGTCAAACTCAGAAGGAAGCAGAATTACAGCCTTGCAGTTTTAGCTCTTCTAATATATGAATTGGAGAGTGAAGACATTTAATAGGTGGGCAGCAAAGATAAATAGATAGACCCATTTCTGTAATATACTCACATATCTATATTATTGCTAATATATATTGTAATATATCTATATCACTAAAGCACTTCTGGATGGATGCAAACTGCATTTCGTTGCCCTGTACCTGTGCATGTGCAATGACAATAAAGTTGAATTCTATTCTATTCTAATTCTAAATGTCACCATGATCAAAAAAACTTTCTTTTGTTTTTTTCCCCCCTTGAAGAATCATCAGGAATTTGACCTTTGAAACTGAGCATCATCCTCAGAACTGTGATAACTCTGAAATAAGAAAACTAATAATATATTTGGTGAATATTTGGTGTATGTATTTTAAAATAAATCAGACCATCATTCAAACAAAGTGGTATCTGTTTTTTTGTGAAAGCTATTCAGAGGAACGAGGAAAGGCAAGCTGCTGCCAGACTGGAGCACCCTAAGTTAATATGAGCAGGTACAAAATTAATATGTAAACCAGAGGATTATAGAGTTTATAAAATCAATAAATAAATTAGTATATACATATATCAGTGCATACAAAGGTTGTTTCAATGCAGTGCAGTAACACAACATTTCCTAATTTGATTTGCTTTCCTCTCACTCTCAGTGACAGACACTGGAGTTTGTTCCCATCCTGGCAACAAACTGTTCCAACTTCTGCAATCTGGTAGAAGGTTCCGCATCACAAGGGTGTTCACTCCAACTATATAGCAGGAAATGTCAGAGTTACTGTGAGTAAGATAAGTATCACTGCGTTTAGGCAGAATTACAAAATATATTGGTTAGCATGGGAGCTAGCAGTTTTGTTGAATAAAGACAACGATGAGCTCAGGGCTCGCAAAATTTCAAAATCCCTGGTAGCCCTTCGAGCAGGGACTCTTCAGTTTTTGGTAGCCCAAAATAAATTTAAGTAGCCCGAATAAAAAAGAGAGCAATTTTTTGATTGATGTTTTGTTTCCTGTTTTGTTTCCATTACAATATTATACATTAAAGAATAATATTGTAACGGAAACAAAACATTAATCAAAAAATTGCTGAAACACAAATTACAACACTGTATAAAAATTACAGTCATCAACTCAAATACTTGGTTCTAATTGAACAGAAATTTCTATGAATTTGTAAGAACTGTGTAGGACATGAATCAGTCTGTGTCAGATCCTGAATTTGAAATTTCCACTGAAGTCACGGGTAAGAGACAAGTGGAACCAAGATCTAGGCCATTTGCTTTTTGAAGTTTGCAAAGACTGCTAAATTTTGCCAGTGGTAGTTCACTCTTTGCAACATAGTACGCTGTTCTAAACAGATTTTTCAGGTTTATTTTTAGTATGTTTTTTGCAATTGGTGTTTGTTCTGGGAAAGATATTGCAGACTGAGCAATAATGCATTTCTTGCATTTCTCATGGGTTCTAATGGGGGCCTTTCTTAAAATGACTGGTCCCAGTAACAAAGGCGCTTTTCGACTCAGAAATCGAGAGAAAACCAACAACACACCCGGCAGAACACTATGTTATTTACACGGGTGCACATGTGCGCATTCGCTGTCAAAATAAAAGACGCGCACCAGATAAGAAGTTGCAACGCGCGTTTGCGTCCATATAAAAAGCACTGTTGTTGTCCGCTAGAGTGGGATTTTCACGGCACATTCTGCACCACATCTCTGTACCACATCTCTGTGCGTTCATCATTTGTTTGAAGCCAGCTCACCTCCTGCAACCACTTTTCCGACAATACGTGCTTCTTTTGTGGTTCGGACTCCTGACATTTCTTTGGAGGTGGAGGAACATCACAGTAATTGCTTAAAGGAGCTTCTTCGACATCTTTAAGAGTTCTAAACAAATGTCTGTCCTCCTCCAGAAAATCTTATGTACGCAAACACGCGTTGCAACTTCTTATCTTGTGCGCGTTTTTTATATTGACAGCGAATGCGCACCTGCGGACCACTTATGTGCAGCCCTGGTTATTTAGCTCGTCATATTGCAGCCACAGAAATTCTTTTGTCCATGAAACCATAAAGCTGCACTTTCTTTTTGCCTTATAGTCTGATTTGTCATAACTTTTCCGTTTTGTGGTCACTTCTTCACCCTGACCTGTCTTATTTGGCTCAGCAGAACTAAAATATATATCCTGCTGCTTTTACACGCGCACTCACATAACGCTCAGCGATTCTCTGCGCGATCAACCTCTCATATGTTTAAGCTGCGGGAGATTTCACTTGTCATGTTTGCATAGTAAGCTAACGATTGATAAGACGATGTCAGAGGAATTGGTGCACAAATTATCATCACTCACAGATCAGTGCTGTCGCTCTCTATACACAGTTCACGCGATTGCAAAGTGAAAGCAAAAAAACAAGCGCAAATTCAAACACGATTTCAATATGTCACATATTGACAGTGGCTCACCGATGCCAATGACATAATTACCCAGCTACTAACTGTGCCTGGATCTATGAGACGGCGCTACCTCAGGAGTGTTCATCCAGACTCTCCTGTGTGTTTGGCCTTCCATCCCCGCGGTGAGTGGAATTTATGAACGTCGCGGATCAAATTCTCTGTTTCTTCGTCCCCTAAATCGGGCCGCTTCTGTTAATAATATGTCTTCTACTTCGCTGAGAGTGGCGCTTTTCAACGCTCGATCAATGACTAATAAAACGTTCCTGCTGAACGATTTTATTCTTTCCAAGAAACTGGACTTCTTATTTCTAACCGAAACCTGGCAGCGCGATGGTGACTTTTCATCCTTCATTGAACTCTGTCCGAGTGGGTACTCATTCATCAGCCAGCCTCGGACGTCGGGTCGAGGTTTTACTGCCGGTTTTACTGTCGCGCAGTGTTGGTCGGACATTTTTCATCCTTTGAACTACAGCTGGTTAGAATTGGAAATAAAGATCCATTTTACTGCGCTGTAGTGTATCGTCCACCTGGCCTAAACACTATGTTTTTAAAGGAGTTCAGTGACTTTTTATCCTCGACTTTGAAGCTGTCCAGACTGGTTATAGTCGGGGATTTTAATATACACGTTGATGATGACTCTGACCTCTTTGCCAGAGGTTTCCTTAGCGTCATGGATTCTTTTCATTTTACTCAGCATGTGTCTGGTCCCACACACACCAAAGGACACACACTGGACCTTGTTTTTACTTGGTCATGTGACCAGGGCTTGCTTGCTGTCCAGCACACGAGGCTGAAAACAAAAGGCGACAAAGCTTTTGGAACTGTGGCCCCCAGATTGTGGAACTCTCTCCCTTTGAGCCTGAGATCTGTGGACTCAGTGGTCGCTTTTAAAAAACAGCTAAAAACCCATCTTTTTAAACTTGCTTTTAGTTGATTTTTATTTTTAGGTTTTAGCTTCTGTGAAGCACTTTGTGATTTTTATCTTGAAAGGTGCTATATAAATAAAGTTTTACTTACTTACTTACTTTACATTTCCGAAAGAATGCAAAAGCATTGACATATATTTTTCCTTCCTATGACAGCCCGACGGGCAGGGCAGGGCAGGGCAAACAAGAACATAAAAAGCAGTCTGGCATATGCAACAGGGTGCTTCAAAAAAAAGTGCAGTACTGGGGAGATGGTATCATCTGTGAAGTGTTTTCTGCTACAGGCAAAGTGAAAATCCAATGCACGATTTAGCTTCTTGTAGCAGCTCAAATAGTTAAGCTAATGGAGTCAATGGATTTTGACTGGGGAGCGTGGCAAGAACAGATGGAGAGCTTTGCTGGGACAACGGGCTGCGCTGCCTGAGCTTTAAAAGATTTACTCACCTGGCACTTGATCCTGGTAACGACTACTGCATGGGCTACGCAACGGAGGATGTTTTTCTCTGTGTTAATGTCTCACTGGCTGGACTTCTTCTGCCCTTAAAAGATCCAAAGAAGAGAGAAGGCCTTTAGGTCTATCCTGCACTCATAACATTGCATGCAACAGGACCTACAGCAGCTGTGACAATAATCTCCCAACATGTCAAATCAGTGTAACTCTAAAGAAGGAGGAAGAACTCACAACACGGTTCTTTTTTTCATAACTTCAGGTAACACAAGCATTTCTGCCATTGGCACATGCTTCATTAATTATTCATAACTTTTAATTAGTGGAAACAGGAAGGATCAGTCAGCAGCGCTCAGAGACACACAGTGATGCTACAGTTTAAACATTTGTTGTGCAGCAGCTGTCTTCAGGAAGATGGGATGTTTTTATTTAAAGGTCTGATGTGTCGACTAAAGTCAAGAATATCATTCTTGATATGGGTTTCCCCCCCCAATCTGCTGCCATAATTACTGTGCTGTTATTGATGACCTCATCAGTAACTAACAAAACATGGCAACGAGTATCTTGGTAATTCGTTACTAATTAGTTGTCTGGGCTATTAGTATTGTGCTGCCGGTTCTCCTAAAATGTACATCAGTATTCCTCTCTGGGCCGACTGGAAGCTGACAGGCTTCTAGGCAAACACGATACGTGCAGTTCATTCCCCTCCACAGCCTGCAGTGACTATTTTTAAGAAGCCATCATTCCACTTTAAGTTGACCAGAGGGAAGTAGAGATAAACAGCTAAATAGTGTAAAATAACATGGTGCCACTGGTTTTCCTTTTATCCTCAATTTTTTGAGTCACCAGCTTCCAGCCTCCCCAGTAAGACAGCAGCTTTAGGAGCCTGCATTTATGTTCTTTCCTGCAAAGGTAACCTTTACCCGACTTCTTTTCTTTTTAGCAAACAAGTGCAATTTTGACCCTTTCTGATTCTGATTCTGACAGTTCGTCTGTTTTTCCTACTACAGTAGCAAAACAAAGAAAGCCATCATGACAGCTCCTGGAACTTAGACTTTAAGTGTTAAATGAGTAAAATTACACAAAAATGGTAACTGAAAATGTTCTAGAAAACAAATGTTAATGTCGGTAAGAATACTGGAAAAACTGACAGAAAAACAGTTAAAAGACTAGAATTGATTTCCTCCTTATTGTAGCTATTTATTGGGGTTGTTGTAGCTCAGGTCAGCCACTAACCAGAAGGTCGGTGGTTCAATCTCAGGCTGCTCCAGGCTGCATGCCAAATATCCTTGGGCAAGATACTAACCCTATGTGGTGGTCAGAGGGTCCGGTGGCACCAGTGTCCAGCAGCCTCACCTCTGTCAGTGCGCCCCAGGGCAGCTGTAGCTACAATGTAGCTTGCCATCACCAGTGTGAATGTGTGTGTGAATGACTGAATGTAGTGACACTAATATTTAACTTCTGAATAATTTACTTATCAAAACAAAGACATTCACACCATGAATGAAAAGCAGACACAATAAAGAGATATTTGACAGCGATGAAAAGAAAAAATGGGCAACGCTTTGGAGACAAACAAGAAATAAGGAATAAATTAATCATCTGCAAAAATGAAGAAGAAAAAGAAGCCAAAAAAACCATGACATGTGACAAAGCCTCTTTTGTTCAACTGGATCAAACAAGATCAGTGCATTCACTCAAAAACTTGATATTTATGTACTCAGCATTCCCTTCATCAAGTCGCCTTGATGAAGGGAATGCTGATTCCTTTGAGCATTTTAGTGAATATACTAATACCAGTGATTTCAGAGCGATCAGTGAATGCACGCCTTAGAGAACAAATCGTTCCCTTGAGAGCATCCTTTCAAAAAATTCTCCCCAAGATCCATTTAATGCAGCTGCTGGTCTTACTTCTGCTGAAGAGGAGCAGGTCATCCAGACAACAATGTTGATGTTCAGTGAAAAACACCATCCTTGCAGCCCAAGACCAGTGTTGGTCAAGTTACTTGAAAAAAGTAATCAGTAACTAATTACTGATTACTTCCCCAAAAAAGTAATCCCATTACTTTACTGATTACTTATTTTCAAAAGTAATTAATTACTTAGTTACTTAGTTACTTTTTAAAAACACGATTTACAACCTGAATAGGTGATAAAGTGATAGATCTTTCAGCCCAATTCTACTTTTTCTGCATAATCCATCATACAAAATGTAATCAAATGGAAAAGTCCCTTTTTAAAACTTGTTTTCTTAGTTTTAATCTTTTAACTTTATGCATCAAGCAAAAATTTAATTATATGCACCATTCTCTGACTGGAAGAAATTTGTTTAATATTTAAACCTATTTTCTGCACATTCCAGCACATAATTCTTTTTTCTTTTTTGTGTTTACACTCACTCTTTCAAATAGATGCAAGTAAAACACAACAGAAAATAAATAAAATCAAAGACTCAGCGGTCCTTTTGCTCTATTTTCACCTGTAAAGCAGGAGTAGGGTAGGCGGAGGTTTACCCTGGTGCAGGTGTGCCGCGGCGGTGAGTGGAAGAATTTTTTTTTCGCTGTAAAAATAAGTTGTCTTCCCACGCACAACGGACACTAATGTTTTTGTCACTTTTTATGGAATCAAACTCAAAGTAAGGTCAGTACTTCCACGCTTTAAATGCTGCACCTCATACTCTCTCCCGCACTCGATATATTATCCACTGTTGATCTGCAGACAGCTGTTGTCACAAACGTCGCACTTGCTTAGGTCACTGTCATGAGACATTCTTGCAAAAACATCACCGTTTGAGTAACGCAGTAACGCAGCGTTCCTACGGGAAAGTAACAGTAATCCAATTACCGTTTTTGCAATAGTAATCCCTTACTTTACTCGTTACTTGAAAAAAGTAATCGGATTACAGTAACGCGTTACTGCCCATCTCTGCCCACGACTGCTACAGAAATACGTCTTGAACTCTTGATAAAGGACACTTACTGTTACAATTCTGCCAAAGTCAGTTTATATTTCACTTTTCTCTTTTTGAAAAAGCACAAAGCTCACAGAGAAATCTAGATGTAGAAAAGAAACTACTAAAGAACGTGTGCTACAGACACGAGGGAAGCGGGTAATTGCCTGTTTTAGAAGTTTTGCCCTTCACTTGTGAAGAAATGCTGCTCAGTCCGAGTCATCATCCAATTATTCCAACATGCCAGGTTCGTGAAAGCATGCATGCACTTGCGTTTCTTGAGTACATAATATACTGTGAATGCAGTATGCTGGACAGTTTTAAGTACCTCTGAATTGGCCACTCAACTATAGATTGTGGAAAAAGACAAAAAACATGTCACGGTTCTGAGTCAGGTTCGACCCAGCACTTTGGTTTATTTTTGAATGACTGTTTTGTTTCTCTGATGCTATGATGATGATTATTATTATTAGAGCTCCATGTTTCTGTTTATCCGTGCTTAAGGATTTATTGTTTCATGTATTGTTTGAGTTGCATGTGTTATATTCTGTCTGCGTCTTTGTTTAGTGGTTTCTTGTTTCCTGTTCTTTTTGTGAAGGTCTGTGTCTCATGTGAGTGTGTTCAGTTCTACTGCTCCCCTGTCTCGTTAGTCCAATTTCTCCCAGCTGTGTCTCCCTCCTGTTACCCATTCCCTGATTACCACCCTGTGTATATTAGCCCTGTGTTTTCCTGTGCTCAGTGTCGTGTTGTACCATCACATTATGCCTGTGTGTTTCTGTTCTCAGTGTTCACGTCATGTTTGGTCTTCATGCCAGCAATCAGGCTGAGGTTTTGAGTTGTATTCAGTGTCCGAGTCTTGCATTTGGATCCTCCTCTCCATCCGCCTGCACACAGAGCCCTGACAAAACAGCACACCAGAAGTACTGCATGGAGAGATGTACAGCAGAAGCTAGCATGGGTACAGTGACACAGAACACACTGATTGAAGGAGATGAAAGACTGCCACTAACTTGTTCAGTCTGAAGCAGCAAAACTTGAGGTGGTTTGGCTACATTATGTCTGACATTCGATTTTTAGTATGAAGAAAAATCCTAATACTTAACTAAAACTGGTCAACTGACATCTTTACCCAGACTGATGCTGTCTGGAATCCTTAGTAATTTTGTTTGTATTTGGCAATCCGTGCTTCCATATTTCAGTCCTTGCAAATGTCAGCGCCCCACAGGCTTCTTTTTTCTTTTTATTTATTTATTCATTCATACATGAGGTCCTACCTGCACTCCAAACCAGCAAACTGGAGGTGCTGGTGTAACATCGAACACCTTCAGTTCCTTTGGTACGTCTATGCTTATTATTTTTAAAAGGTGAGGCAGTGAATCCGAGAACCTCCACCTATCAGATCAACAAGACTGTTATTCTTTGCATACAAAGGCTCGTAGTGTATTACTTAAGATAACTTAAAAGCCACCATGTAACTTCGCATTCCATGTTTTTTCCTCTTAAATCCCCTGTACTGTACTAAACACACACCAAAAGCAAGAAAATTTCTCTCTGACTGTCCTAAATTCATCATCGAAGAGCATGCACAACAAGCCTGCTGCAGCTCGACTTATTTATATAAATAAAAATAAAAAAAGCACCAACCAGGTCCCTTTAAATCGCGCCACCAACTTTAATAACGAGATAGATGAAAGGTAAAGAGTTTGTATTAAATCATTTGATGCAGTGTTTGAAGGCTTCTGAAAAGCTCACGTTTGAATAAGTTTAACAAACTGCTTTTTTTTTTTTTTTCTCCTCTTCTTCTTCTTTAGCGTTTTTCTTAAGCGCATCGAAGGAAACAGATACAGGCAGTAGCAGTTTTTGATACGGGCGACACGGGCGGTTGCCCGGGGCGGCATCACGTGCATGGGCAAAAAATAAAAAAATTGCTCGTACTCATGCTGCCTCTGTTGAGCTAGTTAATAGGTATGCCCTCGTTGTCATCTGTTGTGATTTTATTTTGAAAGGATGCTTCCTGTTATGCTGCAGAGTGCACGCGAGAGTTCAATAATAAAAACTAAGTGTTGTTCCGGTGAAAAGCCGATGCCCCACGTGTGATTATTCCTCCGTCTAGACAATATAAGTATCTTCAATATTCATGCAGATTCCGCTGGAAGACCCGTCTCTGCTAACAGGTTATGGGCCCAGGAAAACATTGAAGCTACGCCAGGGGAAAGTTTACCACCAGAAAAGTCGCAAAGTACAGCGTGTTCGGTGAGGGCTAGCGTGCTAAGTTAGCACCATGAATAAGCGTGCTGGTGAACCCAGTGGCCGATGGGCAAGGTTGGTTTTTGACGGAGATGAGAAGAATTATGAACTGTGGGAGACAAAATTTTTGGGACATCTTAGATTACAAGGTCTAAAAGACACAATATTGAAAAGTGATGACGACGATGAGGACGACGAAGATAAGAATGCCCAGGCCTATGCAGAGTTAATACAGTTCCTGGATGATAAGAGTTTGTCACTCGTGATGAGAGAAGCTGCCGATGATGGACGCGAGGCACTGAAAATTTTAAGAGACTATTATGCAGGAAAAGGTAAACCAAGAATTATCAGCCTTTATACCGAACTGACTTCTCTGAAGAAAGCAAGTAGTGAGAGCGTCACGGAGTACATCATACGCGCAGAGACATTTATTACAGCCCTGAGAAATGCTGGAGAGACACTTAGTGATGGTCTGCTTGTAGCGATGGTGTTAAAAGGTTTACCAGAAACATTTAAACCTTTATCCGTTCACATTACGCAAAGTGAATCAGAAATCAAGTTTGCGGAATTTAAAACGAAACTCCGCAGCTATGAGGACACTGAGAAAATGCGCTTAATGGAACAAGAGGATAACATCATGAAGGCGAGAGTGCAACCCAGCGTGAGACCCGCAGCAGCTGCTAATGACCACAGGAGAGACATGTCAGACATAGTCTGTTTTAAGTGTGGCCAACGGGGACACAAGGCCAGAGCATGCCGCTACAGACAGTGGTGCGGTCACTGTAGGAGCAACACCCATCGAGAGTCGACTTGCAGGAGACGACAACGGAATGATGAAGCACGCATAGCCTCGGAGGAGGGCGACAACGCAGAGAGCGACGACACCTATGTCTTCCGGATGAGCGATGACTACGCGGCACCTCAACAGCCACAAGACATCAGGACCAAAGGCCTAATGGTGGATACTGGCGCAACATCACACATCCTGAATGATAAAACAGCGTTCAAGAAATTTAATGACGACTTCCAGCCGGGAACGCACTGTGTGGAATTAGCTGATGGCACCAGGTGTAAAGGAGTGGCTGAAGGCAGAGGAGATGCAGAGGTGTGCTTGATTGACAGCAGAGGGAGACAGTGTAAAACAACACTGAAAGACGCCCTATGCATTCCCTCATTTCCACAGAATATCTTCTCTGTGAGAGCGGCCACCACGAACGGAGCCACTATCATCTTTAAGAAAGGAAGGAACGTCCTTCAACACAGAGACGGTACAAAGTTTCACATCCATGAGCACAACAGACTTTATTACCTTGAGACTGTAAGTGAGTACGATGATAAGTGTAATAATTGTTTTGATGTGCAGACATGGCATGAAATTTTGGGACATTGCAATCATAGTGACATTCTGAAGCTACAAAATGTGGTTGAAGGTATGAAAATCAAAGGGAAAACTGACAAAGAAAGTTTGAACTGTGAGGTGTGTATTCAGGGAAAATTTGTCCAGACTAGGAATAGAAACCCTGACAGGAGAGCTGAGAAACCTCTCGAGCTGGTACATACGGATCTAGCAGGGCCGATAGATCCAGAATCACGAGATGGACACAGATATGCATTATTGTTTACTGATGACTTTTCCGGTGCAGTATTTGTATATTTTCTCAAAAACAAAAGTGAAACAATGCAAGCAACTGAAATCTTTTTGGCCGATACAGCCCCACTCGGGAAGGTAAAGTGTATCAGGTCAGACAACGGCACAGAGTTCATGGCAAAGAGTTACCAGGTATTGTTAAACAAACATGGAATAAGACATGAAACTTCAGCCCCATATTCCCCTCACCAGAATGGTACAGCAGAACGTGGCTGGAGAACACTTTTTGATATGGGGAGGTGCATGCTTATTGAGAGTGCCATACCAAAGGAATTATGGACGTATGCAGTTCAAACAGCGGCTATCGTGAGAAACAGATGCTTTAACAACCGGACAGGGCAGACACCTTACTTTTTGCTGACTGGGCGGAAGCCCAATCTATCCAGAATGCGAAAGTTTGGGTGTGAGTGTTATGCTTACAAGCAAAACAAGGGTAAGCTGGATTCTAAGTGTACAAAAGGGATTTTTGTAGGCTACGACAAAAACAGTCCAGCATACAAGGTTTATTTCCCAGACAGCGCCAAAGTGCAAAAGTTTAGGCTGGTTAAGTTTGTAACCAAACACAATGAGGAAAAGCAAACACAAACTGATACGACATCTGAGGATGAAGACATACAGGTGAGGGAGAGACCAAACGTGAACAGGGAAAGCCCCAGTACCAGTTCACAGGAACCAGATACTGACAACCAACCAGAAGTGAACAGTCAGATGCCACTTAGTGATGAGACTGAAAACTCCAGAAGGTATCCTTCTAGAACAAGAAAGAAACCAGATTATCTAAATGAATATGAGTCAGGAGAAGACATTGATGATCAAGTGCTGACTAACATAGACTACTGTTACAGACTGATAAGTAACTCACCCGTGACATTCAGTGAAGCTGCAAGGTCACCCAACTCTAGAGAGTGGAAAGCAGCTATGGATGAGGAAATGCAATCCTTAAAAGAGAACAACACCTTTACCCTAACAAGCTTACCTGAGGGAAAGAAAGCAGTGGGGGGGTAGATGGGTATATGTGAAGAAAAACAGTGGTGATGGATCAGAAAAATATAAAGCACGGTACGTAGCTAAAGGTTACAACCAGTGTTTTGGGATAGACTATGATGAAACTTTTTCTCCGACTGCTAACCTGACAAGCATAAGAGTATTGATGCAGTGTGCAATACAAGAAAACCTGATTTTGCATCAGATGGATGTAAAAACCGCATACTTGCATGCACCAATAGATTTTGAAGTGTATGTTGAGCAGCCAGAAGGCTATGAAGTAAAAGGAAAAACAGATGAGAAACTGGTCTACAAGCTGGAAAAGTCACTTTATGGGCTTAAACAGTCAGGCCGAAACTGGAACAGGACATTACATGACTATTTGATAGAGAACGGTTTCATGCAGAGTCCTGTAGATCATTGTGTTTACACAAGGAAAACAGGAAAAGAAAAAGTGATCATGATCATATGGGTTGATGATATTATTATTGCAGCCAGTGATGAAAGGGTTTTGAAAACTGTGAAGGAAATGCTAACTGCAAGATTCAAAATGAAAGATATGGGGAAACTCAAACATTTTCTTGGTATTGATTTTGAGCAAACCCAAGATTGTGTAAAAATGTTACAAGAGAGATATGTAGAAAACATACTGGAAAGATTTCAAATGCAAGACTGTAAACCAAGATCAACTCCTTGTGAACAAAGGTTGAACTACAATGATGATGCTGAGAAAATGAACAATGTCAGAATGTACAGAGAGGCAGTAGGTAGCCTTATTTACTTGACCTCTTGCACACGACCAGATTTGAGTTTTGTTGTAAGTAAGCTGTCACAGCACTTCAAAGAACCAGCTGTGGAACATTGGACTACTGTGAAACATGTTCTAAGGTACCTGAAACAATCAAAAGACAAGACATTGTGCTACAGGAAAAGTGACAAAGATTTGAGAGTACAAGGTCACAGTGACTCAGACTGGGCTGCGGATGTGACTGACAGGAGGAGTACTACAGGTTACTGCGTAAGCCTGAATGAAGGAGGTACTTTGGTGTCATGGCGAACAAAGAAGCAGCCAACTGTTGCCTTGTCAACTTGTGAAGCAGAGTACATAGCTTTGGCAGCAACAACACAAGAATGTTTGTACTTGACACAACTGTTGCAAAGCATGTATGAGCATCAAAAGAGACCGCCAAAGATTTTTGAGGACAATCAAGGGACTATTGCATTGGCAAAGAATCCTGTTAACAGACAGAGGTGTAAGCATATCGATATCAAATATCATTTTGTGAGATCAACAGTTAATGCTGGAAATTTGATATTGGAGTATTGTCCGACAGGTCTGATGGTGGCCGATGTTATGACAAAGCCAGCAACAAAGGGGAAGTTATTGAAGTTTGAGAAATATATGTTTGGAGTGTAAACAAATAGTAAAGAAAAACTGTTTCTTTTGGAATGCATGTAAAGCTGACAACG
Source organism: Aulonocara sp. 'chitande type north' Nkhata Bay (assembly GCF_057382095.1). Classification (NCBI taxonomy): domain Eukaryota; kingdom Metazoa; phylum Chordata; class Actinopteri; order Cichliformes; family Cichlidae; genus Aulonocara; species Aulonocara sp. 'chitande type north' Nkhata Bay. The sequence continues at coordinate 6,862,456 of NC_141355.1, read as the reverse complement.
TGAGTGCAAGTGGGGGTGTTGAGCTAGTTAATAGGTATGCCCTCGTTGTCATCTGTTGTGATTTTATTTTGAAAGGATGCTTCCTGTTATGCTGCAGAGTGCACGCGAGAGTTCAATAATAAAAACTAAGTGTTGTTCCGGTGAAAAGCCGATGCCCCACGTGTGATTATTCCTCCGTCTAGACAATATAAGTATCTTCAATATTCATGCAGATTCCGCTGGAAGACCCGTCTCTGCTAACAGCCTCGACATCAGCCAGCGCATATTGGGAATGGCATTGTCACCGATCGGTTTTCTATCGCCCATTTGCTGGGAGTAAGGGCGCCCTCCGTTTGCGAGGTGCGCCTGCTGCTTGCGGCACAGGGAGGAGAGGGCGGGGCGGCGGGGGGATTCTCTGGCTGGCTGGAGCAGCATCTAATAACCAGCTCGCAAAATAAAACAAAATAAAGACAAACTAACAAACACGAAAACACCAGACATTATGATACAGATTTATAATTTGCGCCGATGTTTTTTCGAAATTCTATACGTGAAAAGTGAGCGCGAGAGCCCTCGGCCTGCTTGCTGCTGAAGTCAAAGTAAAACTTTATTGTCATCTCCGCTACAGTCCAGAATATAGAGAGACGAGACGGCGAGGCTCCAGTTACAGCAGTGCAAGTAAACAAACAATATATATATATATAAGAAGAGTAAGAAAATAAATATACACTTTAGGACTCGGGGTAAAGGGATCAATAACAATTGAAAATTTATAATTTACAGTTTGATTATTTAAAGTCTCACACACAACCCGTCGAAAGGGGAGGAGAGCCCTGCTGCTTCCAAATAGAGCACATTTCATTCATAATGTTGTAAATCCAAGCCCATTATGTATTCATGATTTGAATCCTGGGTTGTGCGAAATCTCAGAAATAAACCCTAGACAAAGTGAACTAAGGTGTATGTTTATTAGGTTATGTTGTGGTGATCCCTGAGTTGGGGGATGGGTGTTCATACTGGAGTGCAAAATTAAAACCAATGGAAGATGGACAAGAAAAGTTCAAAGCCATCATGTCTTCAGTTTAGAAAAAAGAGAAAAGAAGAGGAGGAGAAACGAGCAAAAGATGCAGGTAAGCAGATGTGTGTTTGGATAATGGCAGGTCATCCTGAAACAATCAGAATCAGAATACTTTATTAATCCCTAAGGAAATTACGTGGGTTACAGTTGCTCCAAGAAGAAATGGTAAAAATAGTAACAGACTAAACTCCAAACAATACATTATGTTACATATTTTAATATTATTTAGTCATTGTCAATTGTTGATTTGTTCTGTTCTCATTGTATGATGAATTATGATGGCTGTTTGGTAGCTGTTTGCATTCTATGCATACTCTCTCTCTCTTCATATGTGTGTGTGTTTCTCTGGTGAAATTCAGTATGGTTCCGACAACAGTTTTATGTTAATGTACAATCCATAATATGTTTTGTGTGTGTGTGTGTGTGTGTGTGTGTGTGTGTGTGTGTGTGTGTGTGTGTGTGTGTGTGTTGGGGGGGGGCGAGGGAGTGTGCGCCCAGGGCGCCAAACAGGCTAGGACCGCCACTGGATACAGGGGATGTTATCCCCCAACCCCCTTGCTTTTCTTGGCACTGAGGTGAAAGTAAAATATGTGAAAATGAAAACCTACCTCTGTGGTGTCCGGCTCCACTGCTGGAAAAAGAGTCAATAGTAGAGGAGAAGCGACAGAGGTCCTCAGCGTAGCGCGCGGCGCTCAGACATCTAACTGTTTACATAGTTTTAATAAAGAACCATCAGTAATGTTCCTTCAGAAAAACAGTCACAATTTAGAAGTCCGTCTACAGTTCATAGGAAGTTACCGGCGGTCTGCAGCCACGTACTCCAGTCCGACTGACTGCGCGCAACAGAGACAGCGATGTGTGCCGCGGTGAGCAGCACACTGAGTGTCTCAAGCCACGAGGTCCATTTATATGTTAAACCCGGTTTATATAAGCAAACGTGGCAAATAGTTCCAACAGATCCTCACGACCTTCCGATGAAAAGGCAGACAGCAAATGGATTTTATATAAAGTGTAAATACATTTTAACGCTGCAAGTTAGTGGCAAAGATAAGATCAAATTAGTTTATTGCCTTTCATTGGAGACTTAAACTTCAGTGGTATCGCTGCGGCGTAATGAAAGAATGAATGCAGACTTTTGAATAAATAACAAATGAATAACACTAAAAATAATAATGATATAGTCCACTACAATACATTTCCCAAGTCCGCAAAAAGCCATGTAATAAAACCCCCAAATAAATGTTTTTTGTTGTTTTTTTGTTTTTGTTTTTTTGACAGGGCCAAAAAGTGTAAGCTACACTACACTACACGCTAGAAAAGTGCTCCTCTGCAAGAAGAGGGTGTACTTCAGACATGGGGCGGCATAAGAGTGGGGGAAGGTGCACTGGTGGACTACATCTTACAACGGGCTGCTTAATCAGAAGGCGGTGGTTAGATGGAGGAAGTTTAAGACGGACGATTGTCGCACATAACTCACATCCCACTATAAACCTCTTCCTTTGCCACCTCTCTTTGCTGGGTCCCTAGTCTCCCGGTATTCTCTTCATCGCGCTGACTATCCACCAGGTTTCCTTCACTTCTTTCCTTTGTCTAGAGCCAAACACCAAACAGCTGGCCTTGAATCTTGCAGCAAGAGCTGTCCCGCTGACATAGTACTGATTCCTAATCCTGTTACTGATGATGATGATAACCCGGATGAAAGCCACAAGCTGAAACACATCTGTCAAGCAATTAAGTTGTTCTTGTACACCACAGGTGTTGTTAGAGCTGCTTGACACTCCTGCGGTTACTTCCCACTCAATTCTTCATCTTTAAGTTTCAGTGTATATATGGATATAGTCTTCTTTTTATTGTTCTATTTTTTTTTGTTTGAATATTAAATATTCTGCCCTTCACCATTTTTCTGTGAGATTAAAAGAAAAAAAGTGTATTTGTCACATGCTGTAAATTTACTGTTTAAATCGTTGTTACACCTGAGACCAAAGAATACAACAGTAGCAGTGCTGCTTCCTCGCCTCCTCTGCTGGCATTTCTGGTGGGAGCTACTAAGATGAAAAAGTAATTTTCAGAAAAGTTGATGAGATAGTAGCTGTAGGAGCCATAATTGAATGTATTGAATTTTGATGATCACTGGGTTTTTTATTTGTTTGGTTGTTATGGGAGTCACGTGGGTGATAGCGGTGACATAAATGGGCGTTGTCAGTCTGTCATTCGCTGGTTTTGATTTTGACAGAGAGGAGGGCTGGGTAGCCGTAGTTTTTGTTGACCGCTGCACAACATTTTTCGCTTCGTTATATTAGAGCCTGTGACGTTGTAAGAGTCTGAATCAGGAGCCGATGACATTACTCTGTAAACTCTCAAAGCACTTTAATAAACAAGCAAACAATTCCACCTCTCGCATTATTGCGTAAAGTTGACAGCGCGTCAGGCAAATAGGCAGGCTTCATCCCCGGCCTCTAGCGACTGTGGAAGTCACTACATCTTTAGTCAACAAAAAAACGGCATTCTGGAGAAGCAAGCCGCAAGCAGGATCAAAGAAATCAGATCAAGGAACCTGAAAGACGCCAAGTAAGTGCAGCGCATCTGAATGAGTGAGCCCAGCAGCACCGACACACCTGACGCAATTCTGAGGAGGAGCGCAGGTAAGAATACCTGTGCATGTCTGGTTGTGGAAAAGGAAGCCACATTGCATTAGCGCTGAGATGTTCAAGAGGAGACACTGAATGGAATGAATGTTGGTTAAATGTGCAACGTTTTTGGCTGCGCTCTTGGAATGATGTCTGCGCTGCGTCTTATTAATTATGCTGCTTGGATGACGTTCAAATGGACAATTAAAGTGCCGTTACGTTGAAAGGATTTTATGGTCAAAGTCTATTGTGGCTTCCAGTGGATATATGTTTTAATGGATGATCACTGAAGATTAAAACAAATAAATAAAAAAATCGAACAAACAAACGGGAAAATCATGAGTCAAACAGGTGGTGATGATTGTTCCTCTAATGATTTGGGGGGAAAGAGAGAAAGAAAAATGACTGGAAAGGCATTGTTGAATAAAATCGAAAAATTACAAAATGAATGCAAAATATATGTCAATAAAATGAAAGGACTAATACAAAAAATGAAAGCGCTCATGCAACACAATGAAAATCTTTCTCAAATTAAGCAGTATTTGGTGGATTTAAAGCCACTGTGTGAAAAGGCTTCAAGTTCACATGTTGAGGTGTTGTCTTTGGTGCCAGAAGAAGAAGTAATAAAACAAGAGGAATGGTTTTCAAGCATCATGAAATACACCAATGTGTTTTTAAATGAAATTCAAAACTGGATAAATCAAAGAGAACAAAACCCTGCTGTTCGTCCAAGGCAAATCAATTTATTGGAAAACAATGTTGCATCAAATACTGAGACAGAAGTGGAGGATGATATCAAGCCAAGTGATAGTGTTTCAAATGTTGAAAGCGACAAAACTTCTTCATCAAGATCTTCAACTTCACCTGTTCGTATGAAAGCTGAGGCAGAGTTGGCAGCTTTAATGTTAAAGTAGAAATTATTGGATGAGAAACATGTACTGGAAGAAGAGGAGGAATGTCTTCATAAAAGAAAGGAAAGGCTAAAATTGGACACTGAAATTGCTGAAAAAATGGCTACAATAAATGTCCTTAAAGCTCAAAGTATAACAAGCAAAAATGGATCTTTAAAAGTTTCAGATGGAATGAATTCATACATTTCCCATGAAAGATCTAAACAAACCCTTAATGTTGATGCATTGGAATTTATATCTCACATTTCTGCAAAACAAAATTCATTGACTAATGCTGAAACTCAAAACAGGAGAAAAGATAAAACCCAGGAATGTGTCATGCAACAAGCCGTGCTGACTGAATCTTCTCAAAATAAGCATCCTCGACAATATTCAGTTATTCCTTCAAACCCATCTGATGCAAATGGACAAAATGACTGTCATACAAATGGTATGGTGGAACTGGAACCACAAAATGATGTTATTGGAATAATGACTAAACAAAATGAAATAACAACACTCTTAATCCAACAACAAAGCCTCTTTTCTTTACCAAAGAGAGAAATACCTCATTTTGATGGAGATCCACTTCAATATTATTCATTTATTAAAGCATTTGAGAATGCAGTTGAGTGCAATACGAAAAATAACAGCGATCGTTTATATTTTTTGGAACAGTACACAAGAGGCCATGCAAAGGAATTGGTGAGAAGCTGTCAACAAATGAACTCAGATCGTGGTTATCGCAAGGCAAAATCACTGTTAAAGGAGCACTATGGCGATGAACAGAAGGTCGCAGCTGCATATCTGGACAAGGCACTTTCATGGCCATCAATTAAAACAGAGGAAGTAAAAGCTCTTCAGAACTACAGTTTGTTCCTCAGGGGATGCTGTAATGCAATGGAGGAGGTGCAGCATCTGAGTGATTTGGACATGCCTTCTAATATGGTGAACATTATTAAAAAATTGCCGTATAAATTTAGGGACAAATGGAGAAGCCATGTTTGTGACCTGCAAGAAAGGCATAAAAGAAGAGCCACATTTATGGATATTGCAGACTTTTTGGAGACGCAAATAAGAATATTAACTGATCCTGTATTCGGTAATATTCAAGATTCTCCGCTTTCTTTACCAACAAAAGGAATGAGTAAAGCCAAGTATCAAGGCAGACCTGGAAATAAAGGAACAAGCTTTGCCACCACTATGCAAGTTGTGGAGAGTACACCTAAGCCTGCGGAAATGGAAATGAAAAATAATCAGGTTGGAAGGAACGTCTGTATTTGTTGTGGAGGAAGACACATGTTGGACGTCTGTGCACAGTTGGGAAAAATGGCTCATGAGAAGAAGATAACCTTCTTAAAGGAAAATGGCATCTGTTTTGGCTGCTTGTGTATAGGACACATCAGTAAAGATTGCCGTAAGAGGATTTCCTGTTCCAAATGCAGCCGGAAACATCCCACCATCCTGCACAAAGAAAGTTCACCTTCTGAAAAGACCGACAGGAACATGCAGCCGCATGTGAGCACACTGGTGTCGAGTGGTCTTACAGGGGCTGGAGACCAGGACTGTAAACTGCCCATTGTACCTGTCCAAGTAAAGTCAAAGAAAGGAAGCAACATTATTACAACATATGCTTTTTTGGACCAAGGGAGCACAGCAGTTTTCTGCACTGAGAGTCTGATGCGCAGACTTCACCTTGAGGGAAGGAAAGGAAACATCCTCCTCAGAACCATGGGCCAGGAAAGAATTGTGAGCAGCAACACTTTATCAGGACTGGAGGTTGCCGCTCTTTGTGGTGACGAATTTCTGGAACTGCCAAAAGTGTACACACAGGAATCCATGCCTGTACATAAAGGAAATATTACAACACCAGGAGATATTGAAGGATGGGCACATTTAAAACGCATAACCTTGCCTCAAATAAATGCAGGAATCGAACTTCTGATTGGAACAAACATTCCCAAAGCCTTGGAACCTCTGGAAGTGGTGTGTAGTGTTGATGGAGGACCGTATGCCGTAAGGACAAGGCTTGGCTGGACCATCAATGGACCACTTTCAGGAAACTGTGAAGCTACAGGTGATCAGAAGCATCCACAAGTTACAGTCAACAGAATTTCTGTTGTCACGCTGGAGGAGCTTTGGCAGCAACAGTTCAAGAATGACTTTCCTGAGAGCAAAGTTGATGAGCAGGTTGGATTGTCAAGAGAGGATCAGAGATTTCTGGAAATAGTGACTAACTCTGCCAAATATGTGGGTGGTCATATCCAGATAGCATTACCTTTTCGGAATGCCAGTATCAGTATGCCAAACAATAAGAAAGTTGTTCAACAACGTCTGTGCTTTCTAAAAAAGAGATTTGAGAGAGACACAGTGTTTCATACTGAGTACAAAGTCTTCATGAATGAGCTTCTGGCTAAAGGTTATGCTGAAAAGGTCCCGGAAGAGGAGATCAATCGCAATGATGGCAAGCTGTGGTATATACCACACCATGGTGTTTACCATCCGACCAAGAAGAAACTCAGAGTTGTGTTTGACTGTGGAGTGAGTTATCATGGAACATCTTTAAACTCCCAACTCTTACAAGGACCTGATCTTACAAGCTCTTTAATAGGAGTGATCACAAGATTCAGGAAGGAGCTAGTTGGAATTATGGGAGATATTGAATCCATGTTCCATCAAGTCATCGTCCCAGCTGAAGATAAAGATCTATTGAGATTTCTCTGGTGGTCTAAAGGTGATCTGGAACAACCAACATCTGAATACAGGATGAATGTACATCTCTTCGGGGCAACTTTGTCACCAAGTTGTGCCAACTTTGCACTCAGAAAGTGTGCGGATGACTTTGGACATCTCTACAGTGAGGAAGCTGTGAAGAAGTTGTTGCACTGTTTTTATGTGGACGATTGTCTTGTGTCCGTTGAAACTGATGAGGAAGCAGTGTTAATGTACCACGAGTTGGTTTCTTTGTGTGCCAAAGGAGGATTTCTGCTCAAAAAGTGGATCACCAACAAGCCTGGAGTGCTGGAATCCATTCCTGAAAGTCACAGAGCCACAGGAATGAAAGAGTTGAACATGGAATTGGATTCCTCAATGATCGAGCGAGTTTTGGGTGTGGAGTGGTGCATAAAATCAGACTCTTTTAAGTTCAAGATTGTGCTCAAGGACAGACCGCTCACCAGAAGAGGAATCCTTTCAATTGTCAGTTCTATCTATGATCCTCTTGGAATGCTAAGTCCTGTGGTCTTAACTGCTAAGAAAATCCTAAGAGATCTATTGCCAGGAAGGAATCGGCTGGGACGATAATGTACCAGAGCTGTTTTCCAAAAGATGGTTAACATGGCTCCAGCAGCTCCAGCTATTGAGCAAGTTTGAAGTGAGTCGTTGTCTGAAACCTGATGGATTTGGAGAAATCACGAGTGCTCATTTGCACCATTTCTGTGATGCCAGTGAGGATGGGTATGGAACAGTGACCTATCTGCTGATTGAAAACATCTGTTCAGAACGACACTGTGCGTTTGTTATGGGAAAGGCTCGTTTTGCTCCTCTTAAATCCTTTACCATCCCGAGAATGGAGCTCATTGCAGCAACCATGGCCAGTCGATTGGATGTACTCTGGAGGAAAGAGCTGCAGATGGAACTTCTGGATTCTGTGTTTTGGACAGACAGTGCTTCTGTTCTTAAATACATCAGGAGTGAGACTTCAAGATTCAAGGTTTTTGTGGCCAACAGAGTTTCACAAATCTTAAGAGTTTCATCTTCCTCGCAATGGAGATATGTGGACACTGCCAGTAATCCAGCAGATATGGCCTCAAGAGGAGTGAAAGTCGATGTTTTTATGAAGAATACAAAATGGTTGTCTGGGCCTCAGTATCTTCTACAATCTAGAAGTGAATGGCCTATCTACCCAGATGACATCAGTCTGCTTGCATCTGATGATCCTGAGGTAAAAACAGTTGCCACAGTGAGTGTTGAGCAAGCTGGAGAAAATTCTGTTACTCGCTTGTTTAAACATTTTTCCACCTGGACACGTCTTAAGAAGTCAGTGGCATGGCTGTTAAAATTTAAGGACTTGCTTCTGTCCTTTGTGAAGAAAAGGAGAGAATTGTGTTCAAGCTTACCACAGTCAGAGGTCACCAAAGAGCAACAGAAATCATTTGTGGAAGAAAAGCTGAGGAACTTCAAGAGGACATCTGTGATTAAGAATCTTACAGTGGAAGATCTGGACAAAGCTGAGGTTGTCATTATCAAGTTCTGTCAGAGGAGGAGATTTTCCTTGGAGCTTGTGAGTCTGGAGAAGGGACAACCCATTATAAAATCAAGTCCTCTAAGAAGACTCTGCCCACAGCTGCAAGATGGAATTCTCAGAGTGGGTGGGAGACTCAGTAGATCATCGATGCCGGTTGAGGTGAAACATCCCATAATACTAGCAAAGGATCAACACATTTCCGAGCTCTTGCTTAGACACATACATCAGGAAGTTGGACATGCTGTCTAAGCTAAGAGAAAAGCACTGGTTGATTGGAGCTAGTACAGCAATAAGAAAAGTGTTATCTAAATGTGTCATCTGTCGACGTCTTAATGCTCCACCAGTGACTCAACAGATGGCGGATTTGCCCAATGAAAGAATCATTCCAGATGAACCTCCATTCACGCGGGTGGGAGTGGATTACTTCGGACCCTTCAGTGTAAAAAGTAGGAGGAGCGTGGTGAAGAGATACGGTGTTATGTTCACCTGCCTTGCTATCCGTGCTGTTCACATTGAGGTTGCTCCATCACTGGATACTGACTCTTTCATTAATGCGTTCAGACGTTTCAATGCAAGAAGAGGTCAGGTTCGAGAACTGCGTTCTGACAACGGAACCAATTTTGTAGGTGCTGAACGTGAACTTAGAACTGCCATTGAACATTGGAACCAGGTAAAAATCAATGACGTCTTTCTGCAAAAGGGAGTTAAATGGTCCTTTAATCCACCTGGAGGTTCACATCACGGAGGAACCTGGGAGCGACTGATAAGACTGGTTCGCAAAGTACTTAATTCCATAATGAAAGTACAAAACCTGGATGAAGAAGGTCTTCATACAGTACTTTGTGAGGTTGAAGCCATCATTAACAGCCGCCCAATTACCAAAGCCTCAATGGATCCTAACGACCTGGAAGCTTTAACCCCTAATCATCTTCTTCTGTTAAAGACCTCACCGATATTACCACCAGGAGTATTCTATTCCACTGATATGTACACACACAGAAGATGGAAACAAGTCCAATACATGTCTGACTTGTTTTGGAAAAGATGGGTGAAGGAATACCTACTACAGCAACAGGAACGTCAGCGATGGATTGGAGTAAAAAGGAACCTCATCGTGGGAGATCTGGTTCTCATCATGGACAGTTCAGCACCTCGAAACTCTTGGCCAATGGGACGTGTGATAAAGACTTTTCCTGACCGAAGAGGATTCGTTTGTAAAGTTCAGATTAAAACTCAGACTAGTTGCCTGGATCGACCTATTACCAAACTGTGTCTACTGCTGGAGGCAGATCACAGTTAAAGACTTCTGGGTCCAATTATCAGACTTTGATTGTATTTGGACATAAAATGTCTCTTTTTTTTTTTTCTTTAAAGATAGACTTTAAGATTACCTATAGGATTCCTGCGGGTAATATTGAAATACAGTAAATGCTTGACTTTTCTCTGCATGTTTTATGTCTCCTACTTGGTTAATTATGGGTAATTATTAGAAGGGATCCTAATAATTAGGGGCTGGTGTGTAGGAGCCATAATTGAATGTATTGAATTTTGATGATCACTGGGTTTTTTTTATCATTCACTGGTTTTGATTTTGACAGAGAGGAGGGCTGGGTAGCCGTAGTTTTTGTTGACCGCTGCACAACATGTTTCGCTTCGTTATATTAGAGCCTGTGACGTTGTAAGAGTCTGAATCAGGAGCCGATGACATTACTCTGTAAACTCTCAAAGCACTTTAATAAACAAGCGAACAATTCCACCTCTCGCATTATTGCGTAAAGTTGACAGCGCGTCAGGCAAATAGGCAGGCTTCATCCCCGGCCTCTAGCGACTGTGGAAGTCGCTACAGTAGCGAGTAAATAAAGAGCAGTGCTTCTACATTAAGCCTGTGGACTGAGGAAGATGAATTTGTGGAGCATAATAATTATATTAAGACACAGAATTGGAGAAAATAGTTATTCTTACCAAGGTCATCTAGTCATCATTTACCTGAGTTGAATTTTCTTTAGTAGCTAAAGCTGGAGTTCTATCAAATTTTACTTTGTGTAGTGTGTGAATGTGTGTGTGAATGGGTGAATGACTGAATGTAGTGTAAAGCGCTTTGGGGTCCTTGGGGACTAGTTAAGCGCTATACAAGTGCAGGCCATTTTTACCATTTACTTTTGATTTTAAAATTGAAGCTACAAAAAGAACTCGCTGTATTGAAAGATGTATTAAAATACTTTAAGGCATGAGCTAAAGGAGATAAATGAAGACTAAGAGAAAAAACAACCACGTGAGCTTAATCTCAAAATGGATGATGGGGAAAGAGAAACATTGCAACGTCAGTCAGAAAATTCTTGTGTCCACATAGGAAAAAAAAATCTCACAGTCAGCAGGACTGAGTAAAAAGGATATGGGACTTCATGGTGTTATGCAGAAGTTCTGGCTAGAAACGCATCAGAAACAAAAGATCTCATAATGGCAACCAATTAAAAACAATTAAAAAGTGATGGATAAAATTAGGGATGCACCGATACCGGTATCGGGTATCGGCCTCGATACCACATTTTCTAAAGTACTCGTTAAAAGTCCCCCGATACCGGGGACCGATACCACGGTCTGAGACCTGTCTATGTTTGAGCTGCATGTAAGGGGTTAATCACAGGCGCCGAGTGCCCGCCCCCAGGCCCCGGCTGCAGCTCAGAGCTGGGAGAAGGGCAGGCGAGACAAGTCAGCCGTGTGGAACTATTTCAAAGTGAACGAAGACGCGAAAACAAAGGCGGACTGCAAATTGTGCTCAGCGAAATTGTCCAGAGGAGGCTCAAAAGGTAGCGCATTTAACACAAGTAATTTAATCAAGCACCTAAAATCCCAACATGAGTTTACAAAGAGTTTACCCACACTTATTTACCCATGCTTATTAGCACAGAGGAGCATAGATGATGCTATAGCAGTGGGACGGAAAATAGTTGGGCATTTTAAACATTCCGCCTTAGCCTACTCCCGCCTCGAGGACATTCAGGGACAGCTCAACCAGCCAATAAAGAGACTGCAGCACGACGTACAGACGCGCTGGAACAGCACGTATTACATGCTCCGGTCCCTCATTGAGCAAAAGCGAGTGCCGGGCGTGTCCGAGCACGAACTCCCTGACTATCTCACCGCTCACCAATGGGCTCATATGGAGACGACTGTTGCCATCCTCGCCCCCTTTGAGGAACTAACTAAAAAAGTGAGAAGCTACGACGCACTAGCCTCTGATGTCATCCCAGCTGTGACTGTGCTAGTGAGACTTCTAAACAGAGAAACAGACAAACAAATTTAAATTAAATTTTTTTTATAATTATTTATTCTGTAATATGTTGCATACAACATGCTTTTCATTTTAAAAAAATGTTCTTAATTCCAAACTAGTCCCTTGTTGTTGTTGTTGGGTTTTTTTTTGTTAAATTATAGGACTAAAGCTGTTACCTGTAAATTTAAATCATGTTTTTATTAAGTACTCTGTATCGGCGAGTACTGAAATGCAAGTACTCGTACTCGTTTCCAAAAAAGTGGTATCGGTGCATCCCTAGATAAAATTATAAAATACAGTATGGAAAAAAGAGTATGACATAAGAAATATGTCATAAATATGTCCTTAAAAAAGCAAAACTACATACAGAAATCCAAGAGCCACATTAGACCAAACCACAGGCAAGTGTTGACTGTCAAAAGGTTTTCACGGACAAAACCTGCCAAAGGATGTTGAAGTGCGACAAACATTTGCAAACTTGTTAAATGCCTGTCTGTAAGCATTGCCTCACCTGGGTGTGATTTCTCAGATTTATTAAAAGCAATGCATTGTAAATATCTAAAAAATAAAATATTGCTAGTCAAAACTAAGTTGAAATCTCAGGTTAAGTGTCTCAAAAATGCAACATATTTCTGTATAAGTGGAAATTTACAGAGGTTTTTATTCCTACATTCTCTCTTTTGGCTGTAAGTTTTCGTTGTTTACTTTTTGAATCATTCGTCTCATGGTCTTGGGCTCATGTTTTCCTTGTACTCTGCTGCTTGTATTGTTCCTAGATTTGTGTAAGCTATAGCTGGTTTCTGCTGTTTATTCAAAGGAGCTTGCAGCTTGGAGCTGCTGTTTATTGTTCTTCCAGGGGTTTTGTATTCCACTGTTGTCCTGAGCGCCTGTTACTTTGTATTCTGGCTTTTGCCAGTGTGTAAAGTCTATTATGAGTCTTTGTTTTTTTGTCTATTCAGACTTCCCCAGTATTCTTTTGCTTCTTGTCAAGCATTGCTCTTCGTGTCAGGTGTTATTGTCATCTTACTTCCTCTTTGATTTTTACAGTCATTTCTCTTTTGTGGTTTCTTTTTAATTTCCTTCCCCAATTCCTGTAATCAGATTTGGTTAGCTGTGAGTTGTTCCCAGAGTGTCTCTGCTCTGCTCTCATCACTTTACTATTATTTGTAAATTCACTGGTATAGTTTGAGCTGTTTGAAAATAACCGCTCATATATTGCTTCTCACTTCCTTATAATAAATATTTTAAGTTAATCGGTTACAGTGACTATTCGGTCAGTGCTGCCCACACTTGTTGCTGAATTGGTGGAGGAGGTCGCACTCAGTCACCCAAACAACTCTGTGTGGTGGTCCACCCTGCCTCTGGCATTCCTATGGCACGATGTTAATGGATTGTTGCACTCATGTCATTTTCTCCAGATCTGTGGTGCCTTTTTATAGAGTTGGGTGTGTTTGACACAGCAGTGGTAATCTGGGACTTTGGGGTGTCACAATGCTTTTATAACCCACAAACGTGTGTCACCCACACTTCGATGAATGCACCAGAAGAAGCTGGGGTTCAGGATGTGCAAAAGGATAATTTAGCATGCAGGGTGGAGCATCCAGGGATCAAACTACCAACTTTTCTAATTAGGTAAATTAAAATGAGGTTCTCTCCCACTTCACTGAGTCTGTATTTTGTTGATGCTTTACTGTAAACCTTTAAAGGACAATATGAACGCTTCAGCAGTTGAATTAAATGAATGTTAATTGTCAATTAAATGAGGAGTGTGTTGACATCAAACTCTGTAACCCCAGGTAACTGCAGAACTTCACACTCTTTTCTCTTTGGAATCAAAAATCCTAGATGTCTTGATTACAAGTGCACTGGAGAAAACAGTTCTAACTAAGTCTGAGGCTGATTACGTCCAGGAAGCACCAACCCAGCAGTCAAACCCTCTCCTTTGGTTTGAACTAACGAGACAGTCATATGGCTGAATTACCCCCTCAGTTTTGTTCACCATTCACAACCAGCTCCTTCACTCATCATGTCCTCATGTGTCTGCATGGGTTCTCTCCCAGCTTACTCCCAAAGTCCAAAGACATCCAGTTAGTGGGGTTAGGTTTATTAGTGATTCTAAATTGCCCATAGATGTGAATGCATGTCTATTACTCTCTGTTAGACCTGTGACAAACTGGCTAGGGCATAGGTGTCAAACTCTGGCCCGCGGGCCAAATTTGGCCCACAGCCTAATTACATTTGGGGAATGCGAAGCCATACCAAATTACTATTAGAGCTGGCCTACTGGTATTATACAGCTGATATATATATATTGTCTAGTATTAAGCTTTGCTTGTTCCATATTCAGTTTTTCAGCAAAACTTGTTTGAGTCCATAAGAAGAGATTCATTCTTATATCTGGAGGAAGATTTTTTTTTTTTTCAATAAATAATATTAATGTTAGCCCGCGACTTTGTTCCAGTTTTGAATTTTGGCCCACTGTGTATTTGAGTTTGACACCCCTGGTCTAGGGTGTACCCTCTCTCTTTCTGTATGTTAGCTGGAATATATTTAAGCTCCCCCAGTGACCTTGAGTTGAATAAGAAAAAGAAAACAGATGGATGACTATTTGAGCGTTCCTTTTCCAAGTTTGTCTTTTGTTTTTACTTTCGTTTGCTCTGCCTTGATTGTATTCACCTTTTCATATATATATATAGGCATTTGTTGTAATGTCACTAATGGGAGTATCAAGATGATGTTTCAGATTTATTTAATTCTTCCAGCAGCTATTTAATAGTATCATTTTATTTGCTCTGTAAACAACTTGCATGAATCTCTTTCCAGATCCTGTGTTTAAATCTGCACACGTCAGCCCAAAGTGTGCACTTATTAGAGAGGAGCTCACATACAAGTAGGGCTGGGTATCGTCACTGATTTCTAGAATTGATTCAATTCCGATTCACAAGGTCCCGAATCGATTCGATCCACGATTCAATTTGATTCGATTCAATTAGATTTAAATCTGGGAAATTTTGACAGTCAGAAATATTATAATTCAGATCAGTACATTTACATATTTTTGTATCTATAAAAAGGAAGCTGACACACGCAAGACTTTATCAAAGGCGTGAGCATCACAGCAGAGGCCTTTGTGTCAAAGTAGCTGAAGATAAAACACAGAAAAACATGAAGGTGATTTTCCTGGCCTGGGATTTTATAAAAATATTCTGCAATAGATCAAAAACGAAAGAAAACCATTAATCAACATATGAACATTACCTCTGACGTTACAGCGGTTTTATTAGAGACACGGCTAAGCGTTTTGCATTTTTCATAATTTTAAGAAGTTTGAATTTGTTCAGTATTGAGGTAATGAGGTTTTCTTTTCGGGAGAATGTAAAAGGGGAAAAAAACAGCGCTGTAAACAACAGTAGACTGGTGCGTAACAAGCAAGCTGTTCTTGAAGTACAGAGAGAGAGAGAGAGAAAGAGGGAGGGGGAGAGAGAGAGAGAGAGAGAGAGCTGTGCATCGTGGTGGAAGCAAAACAGTAAAAGAATGAATTTATGACGATGTTTATGTGAAGCGTAGTTTGGATCTTCTTTTGCTGCTGGTTCGGTCAATATTGTTTGGAGAGAGGTAAAACTGACAGCTTTAGAATCAGCACAAAAAGGGCGTAAACACAAAGGTGGACCCGCCGACAGATCAGAATCAGCGAGCTGTCAGCTTTCAGCCCCGACCGTGAGAAAGGCGACATCTAACTGATTCTGATCCGGGGGTTGCGCTGTGTGTTTAAGTGCAGAATCCATGTACCTGCTCTCATTTACTGTCTTAGCTGTTTGGTGGTTGTTGAAAGTTTGTGAGATTTCACCAGAGATTCTGGCATTTCGGGCAAAATAAATTTATATTAAAAAATTGATTCAGGATTTTAATGAATCGATTTTACGTTATCCAAGCCAAAATCGATTTTAATCGATAAATCGATTATAAAAACCCACCCCTACATACAAGGTCTTCAAAAAATCAGGCCCCATCTTATCTTAATGACCTTGTAGTACCATATCACCCTATTAGAGCACTTCGCTCTCGCTCTGCAGGCCTACTTGTTGTTCCTAGAGTATTTAAAAGTAGAATGGGAGGCAGAGCCTTCAGTTTTCAGGCCCCTCTTCTGTGGAACCAGCTTCCAGTTTGGATCCAGGAGACAGACACTATCTCTACTTTTCAGATAAGGCTTAAAACTTTCCTTTTTGCTAAAGCATATAGTTAGGGCTGGACCAGGTGACCCTGAATCCTCCCTTAGTTATGTTGCAATAGACGTAGGCTGCCGGGGATTCCCATGATGCATTGAGTTTTAATAGTCCTCTCTGCATTGAATCATATCTGTTATTAACCTCTGTCTCTCTTCCACAGCATGTCTTTTATCCTGTCTTCCTTCTCTCACCCCAACCGGTTGCAGCAGATGGCCCCGTCCCTCCCTGAGCCTGGTTCTGCCGGAGGTTTCTTCCTGTTAAAAGGGAGTTTTTCCTTCCCACTGTCACCAAAGTGCTTGCTCATAGGGGGTCATATGATTGTTGGGTTTTTCACTGTATCTATTATTGTACGATCTACTGTACAATATAAAGCGCCTTGAGGCGACTGTTGTTGTGATTTGGCGCTATATGACCCCTGTTTCAATCCAGGGGGTCAGTGTTGACATTGTGGAGGACTATAAATACCTTGGAGTACACATTGACAATAAACTGGACTGGGCTAAAAACACCACAGCACTTTACAGGAAGGGCCAGAGTCGTCTCTATTTTTTGAGGCGACTGAGGTCCTTCAACATCTGCCAGAAAATGCTGAGGATTTTCTATGAGTCTGTGGTGGCCAGTGCGATCCTCTATGCTGTTGCATGCTGGGGGAGCAGGCTGAGGGTCGCAGATGCCAACAGACTTAATAAACTGATCCGTAAGGCCAGCAATGTTGTGGGGATGGAGCTGGACTTCCTCAAGGTGGTGTCGGAGAGGCGGATGCTGTCCAAGATAAAGACAATGTTGGATAACACCTCCCACCCACTCCATGACATGTTGGTCAGTCACAGGAGCTCGTTCAGTGAGAGACTGAGATTACCGAAAAGCACCACTGAACGACACAGGAAATCATTCCTGCCTGTGGCCATCTCCCTGTACAACGCATCCACTTAACACACTGTTTGCTGCTACAACTACACATGTTTCTTTTCCAACTATTTATTTATAAGTGACTTATGTATGTATGTATGTATATATATGTATATATTGTACTATTCTTAGTTAGCGTATTGTCTGTCTTGTCTTAATGTTGGTTTAAAATGGAGCACTGTAACAAAAAATAATTTCCCCCAGGGATCAATAAAGTATTCTGATTCTGATTCTGATATATAAATAAAATTGAATTGAATTGAAATGAATTACTTTTCCACATCAGAAAGATCCGATTTCGGTTGTTCTGACTAGAATGCCTTCTGGGAGACGTTTTCTTGCCCTGTCGTACCAGGAGAAGGCCCCAGGGAAGACCTCGGGTGTGCTTGAGAGATTATAGATCTATAGGCTTCTCAGCTTAAGCTGTCAGCCCCACAATCCCACCAACTGGATAAGTGGAAGTGGATAGATAGATAGATAGATAGATAGATAGATAGATAGATAATTTGATAAACTGCTCAGATCATCTTATTTCACCACACTGACTGCATCCAATTACACGTGTACCCCATAATGTAAACAATGTGACACACAGGTCACATTTCACAGAACAAAGAATAACAAAATAAATAAATACAGTAAATACAGAATATATTCCCATAATCAAATGTTTCTGAACAAATATTCCATTATTCTTCCATGTAATGCTTTTATATGATCAGCTGGAAATACTCAGACAATTATCCACATAAATTACTTCATCCACATACGCCTCTGAGTTATCTCGCTGAAATAACCTGAAACACATGCGTGCATATCCAAAGGTGCTACTTCAGTTGCAAAAATGATACAGCAAAAAATACTTTTAACTGCTGAAGATTTCCACAAATATCTCTGGAGAAGGAGAGGTTTTAAACAAAGCAAAATCCACCCCAAATGTCGATAAAATTCATATTGGCTTTACAAAATGA
This sequence comes from Aulonocara sp. 'chitande type north' Nkhata Bay, assembly GCF_057382095.1. Lineage (NCBI taxonomy): Eukaryota > Metazoa > Chordata > Actinopteri > Cichliformes > Cichlidae > Aulonocara > Aulonocara sp. 'chitande type north' Nkhata Bay. The sequence continues at coordinate 6,844,256 of NC_141355.1, read as the reverse complement.
TACAAGCAGAATGCTAACAGAACAGGTATGTTAAGCTGTTTCAACCTGGTCCCCTGTTGGTGTTTTTATGTATGTAAATATTAAGATGCCATTCTAAGGTTAATCATGAAACACATTCATTATTGGAAGGTTCATGTCAGATACAGACATCTGATAGCGAGGCTCAGCATTTGATGTCACCTGGGAAACACTTGTAAACATGCTATCTGAAGCAGACAGGAATAAGATTTCTTTTTAATTGCAATTCTTTCATCAATACAACAGAGCAAAAACACCAGAAAGAATAAATCAGCACAGATATAAAGTGATACAAAACTAGACTTACCAGGAGTCAAAACAAACAAATTAACCATTAAAATGAGAGTCTACTCGTACAATTTTTTTGTTTATTTTTTCTATTTTTTCCCATTTTATTATTTAAAACAAGAAAATGATTTTTATCTTGTGAAAATTTGCATTTGTACATGCAAAACTCATAAAGTGGATATTAATCTTTTCTTTTTTTTAAATAATATTGTTTGATCTCTGTAAGAAGCCCAAGAGCCCAGAAAACAGTCCAGGAGGCCGGCCGGGCGGGAGGCACCGGCGGCGACGTAGTTCAGGGGGCCGTCCACGATGGCGGCGTAGTCCAGGGGGCCGTCCATGACGGTAACGATGTCCGGTCATCGGCCTGGAAAGCGTGCAGGACGAGCAGGCCGGGCAGGACAAGCAGGCCCAGACGGCATGGGGACCTCAGGCACACACGAAGCTGAACACTCTGAGGCTGGACCAGGCGGAGCTGCAGAGGCTGGACCGGACCAGGCGGAAGCAGATGCTGCGGGCGGCGTGGATGTTGAGGTTGCAGGCGGTCGAGCCGGTGGTGGCTGAATGGCCTCGCCACAACCGTCAGCAGACACTGAGATGTGCTGGCTGGGTCCTCCCAGACCCCCAGCTGACGAGGCAAGAGGCTGAACGGGCCCCTCGGACCCCCCAGCTGTCGAGGCAAGAGGCTGAACGGGCCCCTCGGACCCTCCAGCAGAGACTGGTGGCTGAACGGGCCCCTCGGGCCCTCCAGCGGAGACTGGTGGCTGAACGGGCTCCTCGGGCCCTCCAGTGGGAACAGACAACACGTTCACACTCCCAAAGCATAACATTTGACGCTAGGTGACAAATCGTCAACATATTACGTTTTCGGCTACCCACCACGTTCCTAAATGACGACCTCGGAAAAAAGAGGAAATATGAGAACCGTCTGGACTCCATCTACACATGTTCGCTCTTTTTCTTCAAATCGCTTAGAAACACGCTATTTAACATCATTATAGTCCTGGTTAAGATCAGGAATAAGCAGTGTTGGGTAAGTTACTTTAAAATAGTAACTTGGTTACATTACTAGTTACTTCTCTCAAAAGTAACTCAGTTACTTCAAGTTACTCGTTATTTTCAAAGTAACTAGTTACTAGGGAAAGTAACTTTGGTTTGCTTGCTTACTTGCCACAAGTGCACTGTGCCACCTACCAATAGAAAGGAAAAGATAATGTGCATATTTCCACGAGAGAAATCCCACGCCTGGACCGTCGTTGACTGCTGCCATGATTCTAGCCTACGTCACAGCGTCATGTGCGCCTTTTACATCCAACACAAAAACCGCAGTCGTGGTGCTTTCGATTGTACTCAGAACTCAGAAATTCTGCCTTCTGAATAGGAAGATGTAGGCAACACCAGACTGCAGATGAGCTGCATACAGGGCTGGACTGGGACAGAAAATCGTCCCGGGCATTTTGACATTATAGGAAAAATCATAAAGCCTTTGAATGAAAATAAACACTGTTGTGACAGTGATGTTCACTGTTTTGATGGTATATATGCATCAATCTATCAATCGTTTGTTGTAAGATTCAGATAATTATTTTTTAAAAGCGAGACATTTTAAATGAGAATAACAAAGAAAAGTATTTCTTTGTGCCCCCCTCTCCCTGTTAATGCCCTACATGCCCCCCTGGCAACACTTTGCTAGATCCGCACCTGCACAGTTACCAGCTGTCAGCTACCTAAAAAAGGATCCTGGGGTTATTTGTCTCTCAGAAACAGTTCATAACTTCCCTTCAACTCATTCATGCCACCTAAAAGGTAAACCTGTTTCTCCATCACCTGTTCAGCTCTGATGATTCAGTAAGGACATCTCCTGGTTTCATCTTCATGTTTCCCTCTCACCAGATAACCAAACCATATCATGACCAGCAGCTTTACAGCTGTGGCTCCAGCAAACATCAGCTGATACTAGAAATTAATATTAAATAAATTCTAACAACAGCTGATCAAGCTTAAACGTGCTGCTGTTGTTTAGCGTGACATCCGCTGGTTTCCTCTTTCGGCGCAAAGTGGGCGATAAACAAGAGCCGATCAGCTGATCATTGATCAGTTTTCATGATTGAAGTAGAAACGGGAGAGGGAGGGGGGAGAGGATGAGAGAAGAAGAGGCAGCTGTGCAGCAAAGACACAGAAAAACTCCAGCTTTGTGCCTTTTTTCATTGTAGCTGAATTACGGGACAAACTGTTCCTTTTCACCTCAATAAGAAATGCATAATATTTTCTCTGAATACCAGACGGGACGGTTGGCAACTCTAATAACTTATGAACAAAATAAAGTTAAACATCATTAACTTCATAGCACCCACCCAGCTGTGTAGAAACTCCGTCATGCTAGCTAGCACGCAGTACGGAAAAAGTAGGAATAACGAAAATAAACTCCACCTAAACTTGGTTTATATCTGACCCAGAGAGACTGCAGGTCATAACTTCTTACCTGAAGTTCAGTTCACACTTGGACCGGCGGCCGCCTCGGGTCTCTTTTCCTCCTGCGTCCCCTTTCCCTCCTCCACCTGCTGGCCTCCACCACTTGCTAATGTTACTGAATCTGTGGAAGCTCCGCGATAGCCACCACACGAAGTAACGAGTAACGACCCTATCTAAATCCCAGTAACAAGTAACGAGTAACGACCCTATCAAAATCCCCGTAACGACTAACGCGTTCCTGATTTTGGCATAATAACTAGTTACCGTGCTCGTTACCACAATAATAACGTAGTTACTGTAACGCGTTACTTAATAACGCGTTAGTCCCAACACTGGGAATAAGGTTATGGTTACAGCTAGGGATAAGGTTAGGTTTAGGGCTGGAATACAGGGCTGGAACGTCCATTACCGCGGGAGCGTCATTGCACTGGATTCCAGCCATAACCCGCCGCGTACCATAAGAACGCCGAAGGTCTCCTTTCACGTTCCTCAGGAACGCCGCGGGACGTGACAAGACGTCGACATGTTACGCCTCGGGAGTGAGAACGGGCTGGAACAGACGGCTGAAGCGGTTCCTCGGACCCTCCAGCGGGAACAGACGGCTGAAGCGGTTCCTCGGACCCCCCAGCAGGAAGAGACGGCTGAAGCGGTTCTCCAGAACCCCCAGCGGGAACAACAGGTGGCAGAACAGAAGATTGAGGAGAGGAGCGACGGTGGCGTCGTTTCCTTCTGAATGAGGGAACTGAAACTGGCAGAGAAACGGAGACCTCTTCATCGTCCGACCACATAGCTGCCAGGAAAAACGCAGGCGAATGAGAACCCGGCTGGTGTGGGGAGGGAGAGGAAGTCCGTGGCAATGTTGAGACAGGTGGAGAGTGTGTGTTGTCCTGGGGCAGCGGTGGGGAAGATGTAGTGAGTGAGAGAGCAAGCTCACCAGCCTTGACTTGCTCTCTCCAGGCAGTAATGGTGCCGTCCAACTTAGTGTCCTTAGCAAACTGAGAAAGCTGAGGGTTATGGCGAATGATGGCATCTACTGCACTTAGCCCGACTGCCATAGTCCGTAAATCCTGTCACTGGGCAATGCGGTCGAGCAGACTCACCATCCACATCATCTCGCCGTTGAACTCTGAGAAAAAAAGAGTCTGCAGGGTCCATGTTCTGGTTGCGATCTTCTGTTATGAGTGGCTGTGTGTAGACAGGAATAGGACCCAAGGTGCAGACTCCAGAGACAGTCGTGAACTCAAAACAGCTTTAATGTAAATGTTGCAGCTTTAAGGCAGGGATGACTCCTGGAGTTGCTTTCTCACTGCATATGCTTTATTTCACAATCAGATCATAACAAAAACATACAGCAGCTCCTCTCCAACTCCTAGCCCTTTGCTGCGGTGGAAAAAGAACGACTCCAATCCCCTTCAGGGAACATACGTACAAAAGAGTTTTCCTGACACACCAATGGGGCGTTCAATGCCATCTTGTAAATATGAGTACACTGGCAGAATAACAGTTCAAATGAAAAATATACCAGAACAAACAAGCAAACAAAAAAGAAGTGTGGGGTACCTTTGAACCAATGAACAAAGTATAACAATTTATACTTTTTAACATAACCCGGCCCCGTCAATATGTGTATCTCTCACACTCTCCCCCACTCGAGAAATGTCGTCCCGACATAAATGTACCTTTTAATCTACAATCCATAGGGAACAATAGAATGGCATGGACTATTTACCAGGTTACATTACACCTTTTTTTTTTTTTTAAGTTACTCAAACTACCGTGCACTGTAGTTGTGTATACTCCTGATCTAATCAGTTTAGCTTTTTTTTTTGTTTTTAGTCCAACATTCAATCTATCAAATTACCATGCTATTTGTACTCTCCTGTAAGGGCATTAACTTTGTCCACATCTCATCTGAACACTAAGCATCTTCCCTTTACTCATACACATGTTCGGCCTGCAATCCAAGTGTCACGATATTTCAATCAACATAGGTACATTTGTTACAATCTGAAATAGGGGTACCAAGTGTAAACATATCTTCCTCTTTTACCAAGGTCGCCAGTAACCTTGAATATTCACACATTTGGTGGCCACTATTCTTTCTTCAAGACTTGGTTGTCCAAGTTTACTATAAGTCAAAGTCTGTGGTCTCCTCCTTTCTCTCTTTGGGTATGGACTTGGCTTGTCTGTTTCCAAAGCCTCTTCGACATCAGAGCTGCTGTCCACCTCCCCTGCACCCACAATAGCCACATCCTCTGGTTCCATATTGTCCATTTTCTCCTCATCAGCTTGGCTGGGGTCCCCCTGGCCATCTCCTGACATGTGAGGAAGCTCATCTGGCTCACCCCCGTCCCTTAGTGGCATAAACTCTGCCGCTGTGGGGTCCAATGTAGGTGAACACTGAGGCTCAGGATAAGGCCAGGTGAAAACCGCATCAGAAAACTCATCTGTGTCCTCCTCCTCCTCACTCCCCACTTGTGTCGGAGTCATGCATGTTTGTTTCCGTTTGTTATAATGTCTTTTCCTTGTTTTAGTACTAGTTACAGTTGCCTCCTTATCTGCTGGGAGCGGAAGAAAATCGCAAGGCAACAACATATTCCTGTGCAAAATCCTTGTCCTGCCTTTACCATTCTCTGGCTCTAACTCAAACACAGGACTGTCCTCTCCCTTTTGTCTTTTAATGATGTAGATGTTGTCTTCCCAATAGGAGCGGATTTTACCTGGCCCACCCCTCTCCACAACATTTCTAACAAGGACACGACTCCCTATTTGAAGTGGTGGACCATGCACACTTTTGTTGTACTGCCTTTTACCTCGGTCAGCTGACTTAGCTGCATTTTTGGAGGCGACAGTGTAAGCTTCAGCCATTCTCCTTCTCCATCTGTCCACATAGTCCTGGTAGGAGCCTGAACTGTCCTCCTGCTCAATGCCAAAAAGAAGGTCAACTGGTAACCGTGGTGACCTACCAAACATTAGGAGAAAAGGAGGGTAGCCAGTGGCCTCATTAACAGTACAATTGTAGGCATGTACAACTTTATGGAGGTGGCTTTTCCAGTCTCTTTTCTGTTCCTCTGTTAGTGTTCTTAACATCGAGAGCAAGGTCCTGTTGAATCTTTCGGTCTGCCCATTTCCTTGTGGGTGATAAGAAGTAGTGTGTGACCCTTTAACACCAGCCAGTTCTTTTAAATGGTGCAATAGTCTATTCTCAAACTCTCGCCCCAAATCGTGGTGTAGTTTTTCTGGAAAACCAAACCTGAGACAATAATCATTGAATAGTTTTTCTGCTACAGTCTTAGCTGACTTATTTGTAGTTGCGTAGGCCTGAGCGAAGCGGGTGTAGTGGTCCATAACTACAAGTATGTATTCACACCCCCCCTTGCATTGCTCCAGGTGCAAAAAGTCAACTGAAACCAACTGAAATGGATGAGTGGTCTCTATGCTCAACATAGGTGCCCGTGCCTGTCTGTTTGGCTTCCTCTGTTTGAGACACTCACAAACATTACTGACAAAGTGTTCAATGTCTCTTTGCATCTTAGGGCAGAAGAAACGATCCCTAATTAAATTTAGGGTCCTTTCTGATCCCAAGTGGCCCATCTGTTGGTGTAGTTCCTTGAGCACTAGTGGGTGGTAAACTGAGGGGAGAACTAGTTGTTTTTTGTGTCGAGTCTCTCTGAACATAGTTCCATCCTCTCTGATTTTTAGTTTGCTCCACTCTCTAGCCAATGCTTTAAACTCAGTGCTCTCAGTTTTAATTTCCTGTGTGGTGGGCCTTTTGTTTTGCACTACAGACTCGTACATTTTACCTATCACGGGGTCTTGCCGCTGTGCTGCACAGATTTCCTCTCTCGGTATTGGCTGAATCATGTCCAGCAGTTCCTCTGCTCGTGTTTGATGCTGAAGGGTGTGGAAGGAGACAGCGTTAAACATTAGAGCTTCTGTTTGCTGCACTAATATGCCCTGCTGTGAGGCTGCAACCACGTCCTGGCTAACCGTCTGTGTACAGCAGTTCATATAGTCCTCAAAATCGAGGGGCATCCTGGATAAAAAATCTGCATCTGCATTTGTTTTTCCTGACCTGTATTTTATTGTAAAGTTGAAATCTGCGAGCTCAGCCACCCAACACTGACCTGATGCATTCAACTTTGCTGTCGTTAACACATAGGTGAGTGGATTATTATCTGTATAAACCACAAAAGATGGCGCATGCAGCAAATAATCTCTGAAGCGCTCACAGACAGCCCATTTGAGAGCTAAAAACTCCAGTTTGCCAGCATGCATATGGTAATTTTTTTCTGGCGGCGTTAACGTTTTAGATCCATAAGCTATGACTCTTAACTTGCCATTACTGCGCTGGTAGAGCACTGCTCCTAACCCTGCTTGAGAAGCATCAGTATGAAGCACAAATGGTTGGTTTAGATCAGGGTAGCCTAGGATCGGAGGACTGGCCAGTTTATTGACTAAGTAAGACAAAACCTGATGGTGTGACTCTGTCCATTTCACAGGGGCTGATGAAGGCAACTGTCCTTTAGCCTGTTTGTTTTTCTCCTTCCTTCTCTTGTTCTGTGTTTTTAAGTCCTGTGGGCTACTTTTAGCATTTGTTTGGGCTGCTAGCAGTTCATACAAAGGTTTGGCGATACGTGAAAAGTCCTGTATATAGGCTCTATAATAAGATAGGAAGCCCAAAATCTGTCTCACTTCCCCCACTGTACTAGGGTGTTTCTCTTTAAGTGACATCACGGAGGCGACTTCTGCTGGATCCATACTATGGCCATCTTTTGACACCACTCTACCCAAAAACCTGACCTTAGGCTTGAACAGTTCACATTTCTTAGCAGTAAGTTTGACCCCATGTCTCTGATACCTTTGTAGCACGGCTCTTACATGCTCAACATGGTCCTCAAAAGATTTACTGTGGACCAAATTGTCATCAAGGTACGGTAGACAGATATCATCACGCAGACCCCAAAGACACTCCTCCATGCTCCTCTGGAACTCTGCTGGGGCGGAGCTGAGTCCAAATGGGATTCTAACCCACTGGTATAAACCCCAGGGGGTGATGAATGCAGTGAGTGGCTGACTGTCTCCGTCTAGGAATCCTTGATGATAAGCCTTTCCCTGGTCTAGTACTGTAAACCAGGAGCTACCAGTAAGGCTGTCCAACATGTCCTGTATCCTGGGAATAGGATGTCTGTCAGGCACCGATTTGCGATTAAGTTCTCGATAATCCACACAAAGTCTGAGGTCACCGGACTTTTTCCTAACACAGACTATCGGTGACGAATAAGGCGACTTGGATTTTGTAACCCACCCCCTATTGATCAAGTCTTGCAGGTAAGCTTTTACTTCCTGATGCAGAGGTTTAGGCACACTATTGTAAGTCTTTTGAACTGGTGTTTGGTCGTTGAGGGTGATGTGCATCCGAAGGCTAGGAATGCAGCCTACATCATTTTCGTCTTTTGCAAAAGCTTTGCATTCCTCCCTGAGCATCATCCTCACCGCCGACTGTTGGCCACTCGTTAGATGGTCTAGAACTACAGGGGGATCCCAAACACCACTTGTCTCACCTGTGGGGGCTAATGGGACTTCAACGCCTGCATCGTCTGCTGTTTTAGTTGTTGGAGTTTCTACAGGTTTTAGGGCAGCTGGGTATATTGCTTTTACGCCCTCAATGTGCCCCAGGACCACACGCGGATCTACAGTAATATTATGGCATGTGGTATTTGTGACAGATACTGGGACCATGGCTGAGTTGCCCCTTTTTACTTTAAACAATACTTCCTGCAAATGAAGCCCCTCAGGCAGGCTGGGGTTCAGAACAGGACAAAATAACATTACAGTGTCCTCGTCAGCCTGTATGCGTGTGCGACAGCGAATGGTAGTAGCTTCACTAGGGCCTAAAACAACTTTACTCCGCCCTGTCTTGACTTGGATCTCTTCCGCAGCTGTTCGATGTGTCTCTATCAACTGGATAAAAGTCTTAGCAGATCTGACGTCAATACCAAAAGCACTACTCACAATATTTGCAGCACAGTCACTGTTTTTAACACCCTGTTGTTTAAGTTGCTCGTTGATGATTTCTTCTATAACATTGTATCCAATAATGGGATCCTGAGCTACATTTGGGTCACTAGAGACCAATACGGGCACTAGGAGACTCGAGCTGGTCGTCTCCACCCCCGTCAGTCTAAACTCTACAGGGACCCACCCCATAAATGGTATCTCTGTCTGATTAGCTGCGAGCCCATTTAATGGTTCTGAACCTAAGAGTTCATCTATCCCCCTGATAGTGGTGTGAGGTAAGTGCTCGACTCTCCAGTTCTCATTTATTACGGTAGCCTGTGCACCCGTGTCCCACAATGCGGTGACTGGTACATTGTCAAAGGTGCATCTCACCATTTTTCGTCTACCAATCAGCTTCACTAATTTTTGTCCTTGCTTATCTGATAGAAGGTCAGAATATCCCATGTATGACAACCACCCCTTTTTCTCTCTTTCCCTCAAATGTTGTTCAACTAGCCTCACCGCTTTACATACATGTTTGTGATGGTGCCAGTGTTGTACCTGACAGGCTTTAGAACAGTAACTGACAGATGAGCAGCCTGCACACCTCTGGAGTGGGGTGCTGACCGACTCTCTCTGGTGGCAGCAACCACAGCGGCGGGCGGTGGGGTCACTGCTGGTCCCGTGGCAGTGGCCCTCTGGCGTTTCCCTGCAGCTGAAGTGGAGCTCGGCATCCTCTGGAGATGTGGCCAGGCTGGCCACACTTAAAGCAGTGGGTGCAGTTGTCTCCCTCTCCGTTGCTCTGGCAGGTCCTGCAGCCTTTCTTCCTCCGGGTACCCGCGGCAGCATCTGATGTCCTCTTTGTAGTCTGCGACTTGCCAGCGTTCAGGGAAGCGAGAACCATCTGCCTCACCTCTGCAACCTCGTTCCTCAGCTCTTTCACCAGGTCGTGCATTTCGGGTGGAGGATGATTTTTCTTGTCTTCCTTGGTGGCGGGGATCTGTGAGCAATCATTGATTCTTGGTGGTTTTGTATTGTTCCTCTTTAACTTGTTCAGTCTTTCTGTCTCGAGATTGGCAGCTTCATTTAGTTTCTCAATCAGCATTTCATCAGTCACATCTGGGTTGTCAAGAAGGGCTTTAATCTGGAACTTTATGTTGTCATTTTGCAGCCCAGTACCCACTGATCTCAAAAACTTCCTTTTTACCAGGTCCCGACTGTAGTGTTCTGCTTCTTTGTCCTTGGATGCGTACAGGAGGCGATCTTTAAGCTCAATGGCTCTGAATAAAAAGTCTTGAGCTGACTCTTTTGGATCTTGGGAAATATTTATCAGCTTTTGGTACAAATCAGATGTGTCATCTTCTCTGTAATGTCCTTTTAATATTGTCTTTAACTGTGTGAGTGTCAAATCAGTCTTTATTTCAAGCATATCACACAGTTTGAGACCTGGATTGATGGCTCTTATCACTGCTTCAATAACTTCTGACTCCCTGTGGCCTTTGCGGAGTCCATTTTCCATCTGATGCAGCAGGTTGGTATAGGACAGCCGATCGCGCTGCCCTCCCTCACCTATTTGGCCACAGATGCGAAACTCCCTGCGAATTGTCACCTCTGGTACTTTAGAAGACGGCAGGTTCTGGCCGTGGCTCGGGGCAGCGTCCGCCATCTTGAGTTTCTGCCCTATCGCTCTAATTTCTTCCTGCAGCTCGTCATACTTGTCTCTTGCGTCTGAAGGGCGGGAAAAATCACTCTCGGCCGCATTGTCTTTAGCTTTATATTCGCCCAAAAACGATAAAAGTTCTTTCACAAACTGTACAGCATCGTCTGGTGTATAACTGTTTTCCACCTCGTCCAGTTTATGTTCTATAACTTTCATCAGTTGGCGTCTGGAAGTGTCTTTTGTAGGCTCATCTAGCGGTGTAGCAAAGCCTTTCACATTATAACCCACTTCTATGAGCTGATCACGACTTAGCTGGCAGAGTGTGGCGGTGATCTTATCTCGTAGGGCTTCTACCTCCATTGTGGGTACTCACAAGCTTGTCTTTAGCCCGTCAGATTTCAGGTCCGGTGCTTGGAGAAAGGTTTTTCTTCAGCGGTGCGGTAGCGCTAACGTTAGCCGCTAATGGCGCTAACCAGGCTTCTGCTTCACTCTCGTGCTGGAAGTTCTTCACAGAGGTGTGGACTCGAGTCACATGACTTGGACTCGAGTCAGACTCGAGTCATTAATTTTATGACTTTAGACTTGACTTGAAAAAATGTTCTAAGACTTGTGACTTGACTTGGACTTTTACACCAATGACCTGGGACTTGAATTGGACTTGAACCGGTTTACTTGAAAAGACTTGATATTTCACCCCAAATATAAAATTTAACATGCATAGAGATTGAAAATGTGACGTCATTCAGGGGTAAAACCGCAAAGGATTCTGGGAACTCGTGGCAAGAGGTACTAGCGCGCGCAGGCTTTCAATTGAAATCAGTTATACAGCGATAAAAAGAAACACAAAAATGTCAAGAAGCTGTTGTATTATTGACTGCAATAGCCGGTCGCATGACAGCCACGGGAAGCCGACAGGTAAAGAGATCGGTTGTTATCGAATTACGTCGTTGAAGAGAAATTGTTCGAGCCATGTTTCCGAAGTAACGAAGAGGCGACGGATGGCCTGGATTGCAGCCATTCAAAGACCAAATATAACGTCCCAGAACACTCCAGCTCACAGGTTAATCTGCTCCAAACATTTACACAAAGGTCAGTCTGCTGTTGTAGTTAACACGTCATTTTCATAACATAATTGGTGATATAGGTTACAAGCAAGTCTGGTGCTGAACAGAAATTGTCGCGCTATGCTCCTTTATTTATTGTGCATAAATAGTGAATTGTCCTGACACAATATTGCGTTTCGCTTCTGTTATTATGGTACATTGACAAAAACATATACTTTTATTCACAGGATAAAACAGTTTTTTTGTATCACTAATTGTCCAGTACGATTACAGCATACAGTATTATTGTCACTGCTACATTTCTGTAATGAACCAGAAATTATTTCCACTACTAATTAATTACCGTTGAGCTCAAAGGTTATATTAATAAACGGTTAACGAATGTGTATTTATGAAGACGATTTGTGAGACTGGTACGATGGTCTTTACTTTCTACACGGTGCATTTCAAGGTCCTGCACCCATCCGTCGGTAAACTGTACCTGGGCTTGTTGCAGTGACCTGAAGTTACTAAACTTCATGAGTGTATGCACTCACTCCAAGAACCGTATGATTATAAATATGCATATAAATATGCTACGATGAGATAGCTGACTTCATCTAACTAGCAAATGTTGGCCAGGCTACGTTGGTGATGCAGTTTTTTTTTAATATGTATGATATTTTTGTCATGCGATTTTAAAGCCGGTCCTAAAACCGCATCCAAGAATAACATGCAGCTTATCTCAGAACTGTCGGTGAAAATTATTCTTGGAGCTAGGTTTAATTGAGCTGCATTTTAAAGAGGTACAATTTCACAATTTGTGTGTATTTTCTAAGTTCACTATTTTGTCATGTGTTGAGAAAAACACAGATTTAAAAATTACATGGTCTAATATTTACATTTAGCATAACTGCAACATGCTTTTTTCGTTGTTTTTTTTTTAAAGACTCGAAAGGACTTGAAATTCAAAATTTCAGACTTGTGACTTTACTCGGACTTTTACACCAGTGACTTGAGACTCGACTCTGACTTGCCTGACATTACGAGACTTGCAAAACAATGACTTGGTCCCACCTCTGGTTCTTCAAACCTTCCTCCTGGCTGGCTCGCCATGATATGTTGCAGCTTTAAGGCAGGGATGACTCCTGGAGTTGCTTTCTCACTGCATATGCTTTATTTAACAATCAGATCATAACAAAAACATACAGCAGCTCCTCTCCAACTCCTAGCCCTTTGCTGCGGTGGAAAAAGAACGACTCCAATCCCCTTCAGGGAACATACGTACAAAAGAGTTTTCCTGACACACCAATGGGGCGTTCAATGCCATCTTGTAAATATGAGTACACTGGCAGAATAACAGTTCAAATGAAAAATATACCAGAACAAACAAGCAAACAAAAAAGAAGTGTGGGGTACCTTTGAACCAATGAACAAAGTATAACAATTTATACTTTTTAACATAACCCGGCCCCGTCAATATGTGTATCTCTCACATAAAACTCAAAATATAACATAACTGGAAAAAATCAAAATAAACTTTAAACCAGAGGACTGACAGAACACACAGCTAGGTAAATGGTAGATCGCAACACAGACACAGAGAAACACAGGGCTTAAATACACAGAGGGAGCAATCAGGGAATGGGTAACAGGAGGGAAACACAGCTGGGGCAAATCAGGCCTAACGAGACAAGGGGAAGCAAAACCAGATGCATTAACCTCAGACAAGGACCTTCAAAATAAAACAGGAAACATGGCACAGACTAAACTAAAGACACAGACTCGCACGCACTGCAACAGAGGGAACAGAGACGTGGGACCAGGGCAGACACAGACACTGACTGGACACGGGGATATAACAACTAAGGATACATAGAGACACGAACTAGACAAGGGGATACAGCTGACAGGGGAGACAGAGCAACTAGAGAAGACAGAGACATAAACCAAAAGACAGAACTCTAACAAAGAAACCAAAGACTAGAAATTATAAATAATAATAATAATACTCAAAAACCCTGGGTCAACGACCCAGGCATCCTAACAGTTTGCATCCATCCAGAAGTGCTTTAGCCATGATATAGATATATTACAATATATATTAGCAATAATATAGATATGTAAGTATATTACACAAATGGGTCTATTATGGTATGTTATAATGTACACAGTATGAAGTATGTTATGAATATGCTATAACTATATGTACAGGCTGTGGTGAGTACAAGCTATGTACAGGCTATGAACAGGATATAAATATGAAAAACTATACAGAATATGAAATAAATAACTTTACAGAATCTGAGATATACAGCTATACAGAAATGGGAACTATGCAAGTTGTAAACAGTTGTAGGATTAAAAATTATCGTATGTACAGAATGATCATTTACACAAAACTATACAGTAGTGCAGTTACGATAAGTGAGATATGTGGGTAATTTCTACAGAGGCTATGTAAAGTGCTAGTGGTTGTGAGTCCTCTTTGCTCTCTGCATAAGCTGGATAGAGACATTCAGCTGAGGGCAGAAGAGGCATTAAAAGCATTTCAGAAAATTATAACTAACTGAAGACAGAAAATGAAAGTGTCTCACGTGGAACATAGTTTTCTATTAAAAAATTAGATGGTAAGAGATAAATCTTTTAGACAGAGACGTGATGTGGAGTGAGTAGTGAAAAAAATACTTCCTGGATCCTTTTCTTTATCACATTTCTTTGGCAAAATTCATGACAGCGAAGGAAAGATGTCAAGGAGAGTTCATACTTAATAAAAAGACAAGTGAAGGAAGGAATATACCCCTTTTGGGTGGCTAAAAACTACAATTAGGAACACTTACGTTAGATGAAGATGATGATGAAATCTAATAATAATTGCATTTTTATTAGGCAGCCACTCATAGAGCTGAGAGCACATTAAACTAACAAATGTTGCAAAATACCTACCAGAACACAAGAATAATAAAAGGACCTGTGTAGGGGTTTACATATTGTTGAATTCTCCCAATTCTTTGAATCTTTGGGCTGAAGGAAGGACAATACTCGGTGTATCAATGCTCAATCAACAATCATTTATTTCCATACAATTCAACAGTCAGAGCATTACAACGTCCGGACGGGAGAGATGCTACCAGAGGGTCAGGCACATGTCTCAAAATGGTGACGGGTTGCTCAGCTTTTTATAGTCTCTAGTGGCCCCCAGCTAGTCGTAAAAGCCAAAACATCACATTTTTTCTCTGTTACAGCGCCTAAGTTATGACCTCGGCAGTTGTTTCTCTGCTTTCTGTAAGGTGGGGGTGTGGAATGTGGTCTATCTATCTCCCCTGTCTTTAGACACAGAGTCTCCTGCTTACAACCTTCTCTTCATGATTCAACAATTAAGCATGTCAAGAAAACAGTGTAACACATTCCCAGCAGATCAAGGATACAGAGTGATGCACATTTATCTAATGAACTAATATGTGAATATGTTCTGTTAACTCAAAAGTATAATGAGAACTAAACTACATACAGCTCACACACTCTATATTAAAGGGTATAATGTGATCTACAGCAGTATTCTAATTCAACTACTTTGATTACATATATAAGGTAACATATAATAACAGAACAATCTAATAATTCCCCCTTTTGATCTCTGAAAGAGATCACTTACAACATGCACTCCAGGGTCGCAAGGTCCAAGTTTTCTTGATCCTGAGGCCCTCTGTCCCCCTTTAACGGGTGGACCATATGTGGGATGACCTCTGTGTTCACGCAGTTCAGATGCAAGCAAAGTTAGATTTACAACCATAACAGCAGTTACAGATGACTCTCCCATCACTCCCCAATTCTCCCACAGCTTTATTTTGGTGCTCCAGTTTTCCACTCCCATTTTAATGCCCCCTTATACCTTTCAAATGTACTTAGACTAGAACCTCTGTCTAAAGAGCTTTTAACCTTTATTTTTATTGCTGCAGCTACCAGTGTCTTCCAGTTGGGTGATTCTCAGCTTCTTTCTTCGACCTCCGGGGTTAGACCACCCTTTAGTCATTGCACAGTTCTGGGGATTATTCTGCCCCGATTTCAAACAAAGATCTGTGTGTTTTGGGATCACCGCCGTGTCCCCCTTTTTGCCAAGAGCCTCTCGAACCTCGTTGGTCTGGTGTTCCTGGTTTTCGCCAACCCCTTCATAGTTATTGCTGTGTTTGTGGGATCCATCTTCTCCAGGAGCCCAAACGTCATGACACTTGACCCCAGTTGCTGTCTCGGCTGTCCCTACAATCTGTCCCTGCTGTGAAGGGTCCTCACATCTCCGGGTCCCCGTCTGGTGTCTGTTCCTTTCTCTGCAAGAGACAGAAAACCAAAACACCTCTCTCCCTAGCCTTGATAATCTAATATTGTTATCCATTGTTGTTCTAATGATTCAAATTTGGTTTAAAATATTATGTTCAGGACCTATTCTAATCATAATCTATGTGTGTGTAAAAGAAATCAAAAATTAGTGAACCCTTTCTAAGTCTAACACATTATAAGCTTAAGTTTTACCATAGCTAAATTATTAAACACAGAAATAACGTCATAAGATGTTCATAAAACCATTGTTTGATGTTCGGACTCAACTTCCCCCTTTTTGACACACTCCCATGTGTCAATTCATTGGAGCTAGACAATTAAAAGAGAAGGTTGGTGACATCATATCTCAGAAAGTATCAGAAATTCTTCTCTCGAGTACCGTTGCTCCAGCCTTGTCATCCCTGAGGATCTTCGATCCCGAAAATGTCCCTTCTCCTCATGTAATAAAGTCTGTCATCCTTCCATGCCCTGGTAACTGGTCCATCCAGAGCTGTAACATTTTGAAATGTACATACAACAAGCCAAACCACACCTTGGTCACACCAAGCCTCTTCCACCTCGAAGATGTCCAATGCCATCCTAGTATGGACTGTCAAAAGTGGCTTTAACGCTGACTATCCTGACAATCCATTTTATAACGTTTCCTGGTCAGATTTGCCAATCTCTGCACCAGGGTTTTAAACTTTTCGCCATTTCCATTAGTTGTTATTTTTATTTAGTTTCGACTCCAGATTTTCAATTTTTACCAGTTGTAATTAGTTTTTACCAATTCTTTGCTAGTTTAGTGTAGTTTTTATTTTCTGAAAATCCTTAGTTTCAATTTAGTTTTATTTGTGTTTTGCAAGAATTAAGTGTAACAAAATCCCAGTTCCATCATATCAGTCATGCTCTTCTGGTTATCCTTGGGTGTTGAGACTAATAACTATTAACTCTTGCCGCACCGAGTGGTCCTAATTTTGGTTGAAGTGAATTGATAACCTTTTGAAGGCGATTGTTTCACACCTTTATTTAGATGTCCCAGTCCTGTTGTCTCGGGATACATCACGCTGCCTTATCTGGGGTTAGCTGTTTTCTGGGGATGCGGGTTGAGTGGGTGAGCTCTTCAAGGAGGGGGAGTGTGCTCCCCCTGATGAGGTCTTCTAGGTAAGCTAGGTTAACCTTCTTGTGTGAGCTTTTCAAGTGCACTTTAAGGTTAGTGGGACTTTTAGTTTTATAAATGTCCCTCATGTCCCCCTGATGACCCAGTATTTCATTTTTGCACACTGTAGTACACATTTTAGTTTTTGCTTGTAGCTCGCATACTCTACTTGCCACTCCTCTAATTCCTGATGTTTCTTAGAGAGGGCAACAGTACCTTTAACATTATATCACATGTGTGGGGGTGTGGCCTTGCCAATTGCTTTGCCCACCTTTTCAAAATGGCTGGCGTGCCCACAAGCACATTTCATGGAAAAAGAAAGGTAATCTTGATATTTACATTTAAAATGTTTTGTTAAACTCAGATTTTTATTTTATTCTTTTTGCAAGTACCCCTCCTCGGTGGCGAGAAACTGTTGGTGTGGTCAAGTGGGTGCTCTAGAAACAAACGCTCAGGACAGAACAGTTATCAGTCATGTACTTCCTACAAATTTTGCATATGTTTTATTCCATATTGATCCTCTGAGTGTAATGGTACATTTTAATTTGAATTTATCCAAACTAAACACAATATTTTCTTTATTTACTTTGCTCTTGTTCTTTTGCAGTACCACATCCTATCAAATGTCCCTGTCGATTATATTCTACATTTAATAACTTACTATTTCAAGTGAGAACCTAAATCACGTGGACCAATGTTTATTATTGCATATCTCTATTCTGAATGTGGCCAGTCATTCATAGGTATTGTTCAATTTTGGCGATTTTCCTCTATAAAATTTAATTGACTTTTTACAGTGGCCTGCTATGGTTAATAATAACATATTCCAGTCATGAGTGGTATCAAAAGTCTTCTCCACTGTAGCATTTGGCATTCCCAATAATATAACATGATACCTTAATCAAAACACAGCTAATATAGCACAGTTTTCTTAATGCAAACATCAGTAACTCAAAATCAGCAACCACAGTGTTAAGTCTGCAGTTCATACTTATGTGAAGCTAGAGTCTCCTCCTCCAGTCTCTCTTATCCTCCTGCTCCTGAAAAAACAAAACAAAACAAAGCGAAGCATCCACCCTTCTCTTGTCGGCTGGGTGAATTGTTTATGAATTGTTTATTGGCATTTACTAATCCTAAAGTGGGTGCAGTCATTGTCTCAGTATCAAGTCAGTCAAAACTTTTAGTCAGTCCATCACAGTCCATTCACATGCATACCTCCATACACATTCATACCAGATGTTGCTGATAATGGAGTCTCCCGCGCAACCTATTCGAGCCTCCATCACCAGCAAGATGACGTCATCATTTTAAAGGAAAACAATTCCTTGTTGTTTTTTGGGCCGGATTGACTCGGTGCAATCCTTTTAGATCAGTGTTCCCTATAAGTGAATTTCTCCCAAGCCAATTACAATCATGGAGAAGCACACTTTGCAACTGTTTACAGTAATAATATTTTATAGCGCTTTAAATTTCAATCTTTCAGGCCTTGTTTAAAGAGCTGATTGTTAAATCATGAACTCACAAAATATCACCATATCACCACCGGTGGATCACACCTCTCAGATGTTTTTTCTCCAGTGCACTGTAACAAAAACGAAAACAGACATAACCAACAAAATACTACTAAAATAACACAAACTAGGGCCCGTTGCAGACATGTCCAAGCATAAAACTATCCCTCTCTCGCTTACGAGAAAGAACACAAGCCAAAGCTCACTGATAAAATCAAGCTAGCGCTAAACAAAACCAAACAATCAACCAGAAATTCACAGGAACATTTTGCTTCCTGCCGGGACAATATTGTGTGGGAATGAGAAGCTCAGGTGCCGAAACACCTTTTGTTCCTCCTTGAATTAAAACTCAATCACAGAAAATGCCGTACTCAGACCTAAAACTTACACTATTAATTCATCATTTTCACTCTGTGCCACTGTTCCTCATCAGGGCTGTGTGAAGCACAGCAAAGAATTCAGTCAAGGCCTTGAGCCATAAACAGACATCACGCACAGACATTGTTTTCATAACCAAACTTTTTTAGACCTTATTCCTAAAATCTACATAAATGCCCTCTGGGTGACATATAACACATTCTAAGTATTTAATGGTAATCAATGGCTCCTCATAAAAATTATGCATTGGGATGTTTGTGTGCAGCATTTTGCATATCAGCATAAGCAAAGCATTCTTCATTGCATCAGCGTGTATGTGTGTGTGCGTGTGGATCACTCTTCATTGCACAAGCGTGTGCATGTGTATGTGTGTGCATCACTTCTCAGTGAATCAACATTCCCGTGTGTGTGTGTGTGTGTGTGTGTGTGTGTGTGTGTGTGTGTGTGTGTGTGTGTGTCATTTCTCACTCACTCAACGAGTGCACGTGTTCATGTGTGTATTTCACTTCATTCTGAATCTGTGTGTTTGGAGACGTGTGTGTGTTTGTGTTCATCACTTTCCTGTTCTGGTGTTCTGGGTAAACCACGGCCTGAAGCATGCCCTGGGGTCCTGCCCCCCCTCCTTTTCAGTTTGTTTGCGACCATTGCTGCTGCTGCTGCTCAAAATTCAGTCCGTCCTGGTTCTGACCCCAATTGGGGCAGTCCTTTCTCCAGGGTCGATGTTCACCGCAGGTGAAACCTGCATCTTCTTCTGTGTTTTTGTCCATTCTGAGGTGCCTTCTGACCTCAGTTACTCCTCCTGTCTCGGTCACGCCCTTTTTCGCCACCCGATCATCCGTGTTGGTCCATCACTGTCCTGCACAGTGTGAATGCAAAGTTATCAAGGTCAGCATTCTTTCGCTCGGCCTTACTTTTCATTCGGGCTTGGCGGGCGTCTCGTCACAGCTCTGTCAGCTGACGCAGTCTGGGAATTTTTCCCCCGTGTAGTGAAACGGGCCTTAGGTTTAGTGCTCTCCGTCTCGGCTGCATGAGATCACATTCCTGCAGGTCTGTTGACATTCTCAGGTCGTTGTTGTGGGTCCAGCTGTTGCAGCATTTGGTCAGTGTCACGTATGGGGGAGAGCAGGAGTCCAGTCAGCCTCGGCTTTCAGGGCCGGCAAAGCAGCCTGTAATTAAATATGTATAGAAAAAACAAAAACAAAACAAAAACAAACAAAAAACAAAAACAAACGAACAGGAAAATGTTGTTGTGTTGGCTGTGTTATTCAGAGGGGAGACAATGGGGCCAGGCCCTGTGTCAGCCTTCTCTCCCCCTTTTTTTGTTTTTTGTCTCCCGATATAATCAACTCCTAACCCACCAAGTTGACAGGACAACACCGGTATATGTTAAAATTCTTAAGATCATGTTTAAAAGCCCAAAAAGGAACTTTCTTTCATTCAGTAATCACTTTTATTAATCAATCAACAGAAAACATGTCACAATTTGAATCTTTTAACCACTAAATTTGTTGTGTCTTGCCTGGTTGGTTAGACCAGTGTTCCTTTTTTTTTTTTTAGTTAAATTGTTGTCCTGCAACCCAGAGGGTTTCTTTGTCAGTAATGTATAGACTTCATCATTTAAGTATGTTAATTTTTCTTTAACCTTGCTGGAAAATCTTCACGTGTTCATGAGTGTAAGCTGTTTCTTCATTGCGTGTATGTGCATTTGTATAAAAGCAGGTTAATTTTATCTTTTCTCAAACTAGGCGTTACCTTAAAAGGAGCCTTTCTCTCAGATTTCTCTGCTTGTGTGTGTTTTTGTTTCACCTTTTTGTTGTGATGCTCCGGACGCCTTCCCAACCTCCACAAGTCCGTTGGCCCCAATTTTATGTGTTAAAACTTCTCTTAATTTCTCCTCTAATTCTCTCCTCGCTGCTGTCTTTTTCACAGCTGCTGATTCGTGCTGGGTGTGGTTCCCATTACCTATAATTTTGCTTCGGCCGCTGTGCTTGTGGGGGCAGTTGGTCCAGGTCCGCAGCTTCCTGTATTAACACACTAAGAGATTTATTTTAATTTCATTTTCATCACTTTTAAACCGATAAGCAGGCAACACGCCTACCTTGACAGCGTAAACTGTACGCCAGTCTCCCAACACATTCCTCTCTCTACTCCTCCATAATTCTCCACTGCACACCTCTTACTATCTCTCCTTTTTATTTTTATTACACCACAGAGTAATACACCCAATTATGCCCGTCTATCTCTATGTGGCTCCAAATTCCCTCTTTATTTTAATTTCACACTCGTCAGGGGACAGGCACACAACAATTTCAACCACTGAAACGAGGAATTCAACCTTTTTATATTTCTTTACTAATCTAGACTCAACGTTTGTTCGCAAAATGTGTCTTGTTCTAGTCCGGAAATAAATGTGAACCCGTGATTACACGGCCGTTCCAGTGTTATTTCCGTGGCTATGCGGGGGCCCTCACCTCCCCAAGTCACCACCTCAGCACCCGGACGACGCCGGTCCTGGCCACGCGTCCACGGACAGGAGGGTCGCTACTCCATAGGCAAATGTTCCACAGGTACACTAGGCATCAACCTTTGATCCTAAAATGTGTATTTGCTCTAATGTCCTCCTAATCAAACACATCAACCGTCACTGTCACTGTGTTCACGCTTCACACTCCACACAAAAACACACTCAGAGCGCGCCTCACTCACACTCTCACTCAGTGCGCGCTTTACCCACAAGACAGCACCCAGAGCGCGCCTCGCAGCTTCACACACACTCTCTCACCCAGAGCGCGCTTTCACACTCACCCACAACACTTTTCCTCAGCGGGAATTTTACACAGAAACCTCTGAGCTCAACTATTAGATCTTCTTAAAGCACACTGCACCATAGACCAAAATACCCCTTTCTCTGCGCTTATGACCGCCACCACGGGGCAAAGTCGCATCATAAAAGTGATGCTTGCATCCCCGAAGTTATACCTGACATCATAAACCAGGTGTTGCTATGTACTAAATTTTTACTTTGTATTATGACCGCAGCCCTTTATACTCGACTGACGCCACAAACCACCGTCAAAACCTCTATCAAATGTACTAAAACTAGCACCAACCACTACTGCACTTCACGGCCGCACCACCGGAACACGCCGTATCATAAACCAAACCTACGGACGTGTTTCGCTCTCGCGTTGCCAGCGTTCAACTGCACCGTGAAGCCAGCATCTGCTTTTCCTTAAATCAACTTCTATTTCATAGCCGGCAAAAGCCAGGACGTCACTGACACCATAAACAAAATAAACAAACCTCGACTTCAATGTACTGGACTAATGGCCGCGTCTTCAGAAGAAATTCTAATGTATTATTGCTACAGAAGCCAGTATTAGACAAAATTAAATGTGGAAGGTAAAGTGGCTGCAACTAGTCCAACGTAGTATGTTATTAGTATCTCGGTAGAAGCAGTTTACTGCAACTAGTCCAACGTAGTATGTTATTAGTATCTCGGTAGAAGCAGTTTATTTAACACACTGGAATTCAGCCTCAACTTATGTTGTTAGTATCTTGCGCCAAAAACCAGACACCGACAAATTTACTGTGAAAATACATGTGACTCAGCGAACAGATTAATTTGGAAAGCCCAATATGCACATTTGGTATTTATAATACAACAGGCTGTGCTTACCTTTTTATTTTTGGACCGGTCCTCTGTTCACCTCGCCTCACGATCTCACCAAAGGTCAAATCTGCACCTCCTCAGCACACCAAAGATCCGGGTCACACGGCACCAAGTTGTTGAAATCTCCCAATTCTTTGAATCTTTGGGCTGAAGGAGGGACAATACTCGGTGTATAAATGCTCAATCAACAATCATTTATTTCCATACAATTCAACAATAAGAGCATTACAACGTCCGGACGGGAGAGATGCTACCAGAGGGTCAGGCACATGTCTCAAAATGGTGACGGGTTGCTCAGCTTTTTATAGTCTCTAGTGGCCCCCAGCTAGTCGTAAAAGCCAAAACATCACATTTTTTCTCTGTTACAGCGCCTAAGTTATGACCTCGGCAGTTGTTTCTCTGCTTTCTGTAAGGTGGGGGTGTGGAATGTGGTCTATCTATCTCCCCTGTCTTTAGACACAGAGTCTCCTGCTTACAACCTTCTCTTCATGATTCAACACTTAAGCATGTCAAGAAAACAGTGTAACACATTCCCAGCAGATCAAGGATACAGAGTGATGCACATTTATCTAATGAACTAATATGTGAATATGTTCTGTTAACTCAAAAGTATAATGAGAACTAAACTACATACAGCTCACACACTCTATATTAAAGGGTATAATGTGATCTACAGCAGTATTCTAATTCAACTACTTTGATTACATATATAAGGTAACATATAATAACAGAATAATCTAATAGCATTCACAGGCAACCCAAATACTAGATCAATGGGAAGCCTTGGTTGTCTCCCAAACATCAGCACATAAGGCGAATAGCCCGTCACATCATTCTTGGTACAATTATATGCATGTACTAGAGGTTTCACATAGTCTTTCCAATGCAACTTCTCATTGTCCTTCAAGATACCAAGCATTTGGAGAAGTGTTCTGTTGAACCTCTCAACTGGATTGGCTCTGGGGTGGTACGGCGTTGTGTGTATCTTTTTCATGCCGATAATTTCGCAGAGTTCATTTATTGTTTTCGATTCGAAATCGGGGCCTTGATCACTTAAAAGTCTCTCTGGGACACCATAATGAACAATGAAGTTCTCCCAGAGGGCCTTTGCAACAGTGCGCGCTCGTTGGTTGGGTGTAGGGACAGCTACTGCGAACTTAGTAAAGTGATCAGTTATAACTAATACATCCTTACTGTTAGACTGATCTGGCTCAATAGATAGATAATCTATACAGACCAGTTCAAGGGGCCTGCTTGTCTTGATGTTCATGAGGGGAGCTGCCCTCTCCGGCCTACACTTCCGGCGAACACACCGTTTACACGTGTTGATCATTTTTTCAACTGACGTCTGCATTTTTGGCCAGTAAAACCGAGTTCTGACCAGGTCAATAGTGCGGTCAGTTCCTAGGTGGCCCATGTTACTGTGGAGGTGTTGGAAGACTACTGGCCTCAACTCCTCGGGTAACACGAGTTGAAAGGAGATGTCTGGACTGGTTTGCCTCTTTTGGTAAAGAACTCCATTCTGCAGTTCAAGACGACTGAGCTCACGCAGTAACAAGGGAAGCTCAGGTAGTTCTGCTCTAAGACTGGGAGGTGGGGTCTGACCAGTTTCTAACAGAGTGACTATAGCATCGAGAGCTGGGTCTAGCCTCTGTTTCTGTCTGAGCTCATCCTCTGCCATAGGCGGGGGAAGAGGAGAACCATTCAACAGCTCTTCTGCAAAGCTATCAGGGACAGCTGTAGCATGTAAGGCTAAGGACTCAACTAAAGCCAAACCTGGGCAAGTGAATCCAGGCCTGCAGAATTAACTGAATGCCTTTCACAGATGGCCTGTACAACCTCCCTAGAAACCATTTCTTTGTCATCGCCACTGAGGTGAGTGAGGGCGAATTGCCGGATCCTTTCACTTTCCTTCTGTGAGACAGGATCATCACCTGGGCTACCATGGGGACGACGACACAGTGCATCCGCGTCTACGTTTTGTTTACCAGCCCTGTACTGGAGTTGGAATGAAAAAATAGACAAGGCTGAGAGCCAACGGTAACTCGTTGCATCCAGCTTCGCTGATGTTAGGATGTACGTTAACGGATTACTGTCTGTCACTACTGTGAATTCCGTACCATACAGGTAGTCGGAGAACTTTTCGGTGACAGCCCACTTAAGACCCAAGAACTCCAGCTTGTGGGCTGGATATCTCATCTCACTTCTTGAAAGTCCTCTGCTAGCAAAGGCTATGGCCCTCAACTGTCCATCCTGGAGTTGGTACAGAGCGGCACCAAGGCCAATGGTACTAGCATCCGTGTGGAGGATATATGGGAGTCTGGGGTCGGCAAAACCCAACACTGGGGCTGAGGTTAGCCTACCAATGACTTGTTCAAAAGCCTCTTGACACTTTTGAGTCCACCTGTCTCCAAATAGCTCTTTCGGGCTATGGTACATGGAGCTTTGTTGCTTCGTGGGTCTTTTCTTTCCTTTTCTCAATGGTGGGTAACCAGCGGTTAACTCATTCAACGGCCTTACAATATTAGAAAAACCCTGGATGAATCGCCGGTAGTACCCAGCAAAGCCCAAAAATGACCTTAACTCTTTAAGGTTGGTGGGGACGGGCCAACTCGTGAGGGCTTTGATCTTCTCTGCATCAGTCTCGACTCCACGCTCTGACACCACGTGGCCGAGATACTTAACAGAGGTTTGGAAAAATTTACACTTCTCGGGTGCTAATTTTAACCCAAACTCTTTCAACCGCAACAGGACCTTCTTCAGGCGTTGCTCGTGTTCTTCAAGAGATGATGAAAAGATGATGAGATCATCAATAAAGACAAGGACCTCCTTAAGATTCATCGGACCCATACACTGCTCCATGAGCCTTTGAAAAGTGGAGGGTGCGTTGGTGATCCCTTGGGGCATCCTATTGAATTCCCAAAATCCTAAGGGACATACGAAGGCTGTTTTCTGCTTGTCTGACTCTGACATTTCAATCTGATAATATCCCGACTTGAGATCCAGGACCGAGAACCATTTCGACCCTGCTAGAGCGGAAAAAGCTTCTTCCAGATTCGGGAGTGCATATGCGTCTTTGATGGTTTGGAGGTTGTTGAAATCTCCCAATTCTTTTGATCTTTGGGCTGAAGGAAGGACAATACTCGGTGTATAAATGCTCAATCAACAATCATTTATTTCCATACAATTCAACACAAAGAGCATTAAGACGTCCGGACGGGAGAAATGCTGCCAGAGGGTCAGGCACATTTTTCTCAACATGGTGGCGATTTTCACAGACTTTTATAGCTTCTGACAGCCCCCACCTAGTCATAAAAGCTACATCTTCACATGTTTTTCTACTTCTTAGCGAGACTGGCTCCTGACTTTGGCTCCCTGTCTTCCTGCAAAGGTGGGGGTATAGAATGTAGTTTATCTCTTGTGCCCTAGACTCAGAGTCTCCTTTCTCTTCATGATTCAGCAATAAAACATGTCAAGAACACAGTGTGAGACATTCACAGCCGATCAAGGATACAGAGTGATGCACATTTATCTAATAAACTAATATGTGAATATGTTCTGTTAACTCAAGAGTATAATGAGAACTAGACTACATACACAGCACACCATCTAAACTAAAGGATAATATATGTCCTACAGCTGTTAACATAATTCAACTACATTGACTAGGATCATAAAATAACATATGTTTTACTCATAATCTTCACAAGGTTTAACCTCCGGTAGTCAATGCACAAGCGAACTGAACCATCTTTCTTTTTGACTACTACGATTGGGGAAGCGAATGGTGATTCAGATTCCCGTATCATTCCCGCGTCGAGCAGTTCCTGCAGGTGCTTCCTCACGGCCTCCACATCGTGTGGATGTATTGGTCGGGGTCTGGACTTGAATGGGGTTTCATCACTAAGCTTGATGTGATGTTGCACCTTCTCTGTGTGTCCAAAATCCAATGCATGCTGCGAAAACACTTCAGGCATTGAATTTAGCAACTTTGTGACACGATTTCTCCATTCATCAGGTAAGTCATTTCCAAAGTTGAAACTGATTTCTTCAGGTTGAGAAGAATTTCCTGAGTGGTCTGAAGAGTTGACATCTTCTCTGTCTGTTCTTTACATATGACTCTGGTCACGGCATTAATGTCGGCTAGCACACGGCCTGACAGGACAACAATGTCGTGATCGGTTTCATTTTTCACTACAACCGGCAGTTTACAAGGCCGCTTGGCTGGCAGGTTGACAAGACCAGTTAACACAAGCAAACCACTGGGTAAGGGAAAATCTGATGATGATTCGACAACTGCACATTTCTCATTAATGGAGTTGGGAATGTACACCGAAGCTTCTAAAACTGCTGTCTGCCCTGCCGCCACCACGGCTTGCTTTTTACCCGTTAACTTTGCACACCCAAGGCTGCAATTGCTAGCGGCTTTTCGACGTACTCCAAGGATTTTGAGGAGCGTTCTGAAACCATGGGGGACGGGCTGAAAGTTCGCACTGGACTCATGGAAGTCAGCATAAAGGGCATCTAAGGTATTTGTACCTATCAAGATCTGCTCTACATAGAACGCGGAAGTGTTAGTGCAAGTAGTCCATTTCAGTAAAACGGAGTGAGTTTAAACAGTTGGCGTTCGAGAAACGGTAAATCTGTTAAATCCGACTGTTTTCTTCCAGTGTCGCTGCTTTCGGACTGACGAAATAAAGAAATGGTGAAAATATCTGTTCTGAAGGTGGAGAACCCATCGTGTCTCTGGGGTGCCATTTGGGGTCTCAGCGGCGATGTGGAGACTTCAGAACATTACAAAAAGCTACATTTTCAGATGAACCTCTTCTACCGCGACACCACGCAGGACGTGTGCACGCTAAAGCCTACGTCGTTGGAGGAAGGACGGGTGTATGTGGTGTACTGGGCGGTAAAGAAGTCGTGGTTTCGGGCCGTGGTGGAGTCGATCTTCGTGGACTCGGTTTCCTGTCAAGCTTGTTGCTTTCTGGTCGACCACGGAGAGAAAGTCGTCGTCCCCTCAGAGCAGATCCGGTTGGCAATGGAAAACTTCCTTCAGCTGCCTTTCTGGGTGCAAAAGTTCCACCTGGCGGGAATCAAACCAACAACCCTGCGAGTGTCTCTGCTTGAGGAGAAGGCAGAGCTCAAACCGTCAGCTCGGTGGGACAGCTCTGCCACGCTCTTCCTGCACAAGCTGCTGCAAGCATCGACCCTAAAGGAGGCCGTGCTGCTTGAACCTGAGTCAGACTCTACCCCTATCAAGCTTTACGTGACTGTTGGTGACATCAAGATCTGTGTGAATGACGACTTGGTGGCGAAGAGGTTTGCCTACTACAGCACAAAATCAGGCGATGGCCTGGAGGAGGGAGACCGACTTCCTGTGATGCTGTCCTACAGCATCTTAACCCAGAGCGTCTCCCCCAAGCCGACAGCACAAACCCAACCGCCTCCCGATCAGCAGAGTCTGGTTGAAGCTGGGGGGGCAGCTGATTGGCTTACAGCTCCTTCCCTGCTTCCTCAGATTGTACAACACAAGCTGGTGAAGGCTGGAGGTGAACATCGGTCAGTGGTCACAAAACAACAGCTGTCTCCAAACAGCCAGTCAGGGAGCGGCTCAGACGCAGCTGAGAGCAGCTCGTCAGACGACGCAGACTCGTCTCTGGCTGCAGCCCTCACAAAAAACCATCAGCTGTTCAGGTTTCTACAGTTTATGAAGCCGGGCAGCAGTTCCGAGCTGGCAGCTCCCCAGGAAGCTGAGGTGTTGCCTCTGATGAGTGAGAAACCAGGAGCTGAGAATCTTCAGAGCTGTCAGGCTGAATCTTTGGTGGATGAAGAGGCAAGCAGCTCCAGCACATCTGTCGCCTCGGCTCCAGCAGAGGAGACCCAGCGCAGTGAGAAGGACTGGGCCTGTGCACGCCTGTTGGAGTTGTTGAATCCACAGGCTCTGAACCCCGATCCTGACGCCCAAGACGCTGTGGTTTCTCCCCTCGACCCCTGCCGGAGTGGGATTCTGGTGCACGCTACCTTCCCAGCAGAGCCGTGGATCAGTGTGAATGACCCCGCCATCGCAGACACCCTCTGCTGGGTAAACAAGAATACGCCCTGAGTTTGTCATCAGGATCTTTAACATGCTAGGAAACGAGAGTTTAGTGACCTGAACATTCAGGTGTAATTGTAAATGTTGTGAAAGTGGTTTCGTTATTAACAACACAGCATCAGATTCAATTTCAAATTTGAAATGTTCTCAGAAATGGTTCAGAAATACAAATAAAGTTGTTGTTAATTTAAAAAAAAAAAAAAAAAAAAAAAAAGATCTGCTCTCGCACCTCGGCTCGCAGAGGGGGGATAACTAATGCTAGGGTATTAACACTAATATCCGAACCCACAAAGTTCTTGGGAAAGGTGATTGAGAGTTCCACATAACCTAGATAAGGGACAGATTGGCCGTTTGCACACTCTACGTCTAGGAGATCGCCCAACGGGTTTATAGGCAAGTCTGAGAGATGCTTCTCATAAAAACTCTGAGGCACGGTTGTCACTTGTGACCCTGTATCAAGAAGACAGTTCGTTTCTCTGCCAGCGATGTTGACAGTAGCAGAAGTTTTGGTTCCGACCAAACCCTTTGGGAGGTGTATAGACGGCGCTTTTGACTGAACTTCCTTTGAAAAGGCACGTTGTGGCTTGGGACGAGAATTGTCTCCGGCAGCCCCCACTTGTCCCACACTGGAGGCTGGGATTAGTTTAAAGGCGGCTCCTCACTGGCCCTAGTTGATGCTTCCCAACTAGATTGCCTTTCTTTCAGCTGTTTTCTCTTCGTGGCCACTAAGGATGGATTTGGTTCGTTTTCACATGATGAGGCAATATGACCGTCCTCACCACAGTGAAAGCAGTACCAAGGACGCGGCTTTGCGTTGGCTTTTGCAAAGTTCTGTGTGGTCGAAGCCTTCCTTTTCGTGGGGTAGACTTCGACTTTGGCATTAACTGTGTGGCACTTTGACTTTGAGTGCTTGGGCTGATTTTGCTTTTGGCTTTCTATTTTCCAACTGTTAAGTTGTGCACTCAAATCAGCAATTTGTTTCTTTAACACATCGAGGTCAGACTCACAGCTACTTGCTGTTTGTACATTTGACATGGCCCAGTGCTTTGGATTACTAGGGCCAGGTTTGCTCTGACCAAGATGTTGTCTCATACGACGGACTTTTGAGGCTTGCTTGTCCTCTTCCGTGCGTAGAAGCAAGAGTAGCTCAGAGAACAAAGGTGGGCTCTCTTTTCTTTGTCCTAGCTGGAGGTCACTGATGAGACTGTCCTCCCAACAGCCACGAAGAAATTGCTTTAACAATTGCTTGTCAAAATCCGACACATCGACACCTCCTCGTCGCATTGCTTTGGTCAAACAGACATGTAACCTTTGCAAATAGGCTGATGGTCTTTCTCCTTCATTCTGTAGTGTGTTCATGAATCGCGCATAGAGCTCGTCGCCATCTTCGACGGCTCCAAACGCAGAATCGAGTACTCTCAGGTACTCAGAGGGTCTAGCATTTGGACCTAAATGCTTAGTGGCGTCTGTGGCAGGCGACAGAAGACTGTCAAGTATCCTCTGTGTGCAGTTCAAGTCAGAAACGGCTGGATCACTCATGAGGACTTCAACACTTGTGCGCCAGGCGTCGTAATCAGCTTCACTGTTAGGGCGGGGAATGCGCCCAGAGAAAGCTCTAATCCTACTCGGCATGGGCGAGTGTGAAGAAACTTCACTACTGCGCACCACATGTTCAACTACCACCCGCCGGACATTGGGCGGGTTAAGCTCAAGTGTGGGATGGAACTGGGTCGGTGAGTCAAGATCGATCAGGTTTTGATTTAAGATTGGAATCGAATCCGTAGACTGTGAGAAATCGGCAGCAGGTTGGCTGGGGGAATGGTCACCCTGTGCATGCAACCTTGTCTCGCCTCTGTTAACAGGGGGAGAAACTGTAGGCTGAGAGGATAGAGGGGGCGCGTTTAAGTTAGCTAGCCCCTCTTTGGGCATGTTTTCTAGCGAGTGGCCACTAAGATTGGCCATTTCAGACAGTTGTCTCATGTATGCTCTGGTGACATTCCTTGCATTTGCTGCATACACCTCAGTTAAACTCCTAATCTCAAACGTGACTTCAGGCTGAGCAGAACTTTGGATAGTCTGTGGCAAAAGGGGATTCAAAGTATCCATTGCACTGGCATGATTGAACTCAGCTATCATCTGCCTGTGAAATTCAGAATGCGGATCATCTATACGGATGTGGCGGCTAACTGAACCGTTTTTCCCCAGGTAAATAGCTACTTCTTCATCGAGGTCGCTGTTAGTAAGCCCTTTTATGATTACTGCGTTAGGGATTTTAATTGCATATAAATGTTAACACTTACTTGCATTTTCACAGATTTCATTACAATTAGCAACAGTTAATCAGCTGGAGGGTTATTTCCAACCGCTCACACTCACTTTTGTTCACATTTATGGAATGTACAGAGTCCGTGAACCCAAGTCCTTATAACAACCCACCCGCGAGTCCAGAGGGATGTATGTGAAGAAGGGGGACTACTAGTACAAAATGGCGTTATGTGTTTCTGTTTTGTTGCATCTGGCCTACCACACTCTGATGTGCAGGACAGAACAAAGTCAATTGGTCCTTCAACGCCATCAATTTCAGGATCCGTTGGAATGCACCAGGAAGATACAAACCAAAGAAACAAAAAAACAAAACCAAACAACAACAAAAAAACTTGACCTGTCAACGACAGTGTCATGGGACATATTAAGTTCCTCATAAAATCACAATTCACACATTCGCTTCAACTACTGGGTTTCAGTAAATTGAACAAAGTTTCCTACAGAACATTCCTAAACAATTATCATTAAACACTGGAAAATTTTACTTGCAAGGCATTCATGAAACACCGATAAATAATGAACAAGTAAAATACTTTGCTCACCGATCTCAGAATTAGAAAGACGGAGCAGCGCGAGATGGCGCACGACCGATGAAATGGCGTCGTCTCTAACTCCCGACCTTTCTCGACTAAGCAATGTAAAAAGAACCAGCTAATTACTCGTCTTAGCAATATACAAACAATAAAATAGTTTTAGTAAACGGTGAATGCTAACTCTCCGCTTATATTACTCTTTTTCATACCTTGTCTCAATAATTCGCCGTGTCTCGTTTCCTCACTAGCTTGCTCATGGAAGGTTTGCTAGCGAAAAAGAGAGAAGAGAAAAATCTGTGTCCTCCTAGGCAGGGGCGGCAGGCGGAGCCTGTACCACGTTTCAGCAGCTCATTGGCCTAGAGTAACACGTGTCTAAACCAGAACAGTTAACTCCTTAACTGCTGCACCTATGGTTTATTCATTATAAATGAAGTGTGCTGCTTAGATTAATGATTCTTTTCTCATTCTGGCATATTTTATCTAAGCCATACTCAAATGTGGGTTACATACACAACACGGGGCGGTTCAATTACAAACACAAGTCTAACTTAAGTTTCACACTGTTTTTTGTTAGAAAACAATCACATTGTTACATGCTTAATTTACACAAAATGTCAGAAATCTGCACTGTCGTGAACATAAATTTAATCTATTTTTTTCATGATTTGTTGGATTAACCCACTGAGGTCTGAAATACAACCGGTCTTTTTTTTACTCCTTTAGAGTTTACGTTTGTATTTCACCCTCAAATTGTTTCATTTTATTTTTTCCCCCTTGCCTTCTTTAGTATCATTCTTTTCAGCAAGCAACTTAATTTAGTTGTTTTTTCACTGACATACTGCATTAGTATTACTGATCTGAAATCACACAAAGAACTTAAAATCCTGGTAGTATTTTTTTTTTTATTGTACAAAAACACACAGACATGTTGAGTAATTTTTTATAACTTGAAATGCAAATATAAATTGTACATTTTGTAATAATATAATTTATCTAAAAATGCAACCAATACATCTGCCGGGTTTTTTTTAATTTTATTTTGTACAACAACTTAAAAATATTACTAAAACTAAAATGAGAGAACAATCAGGTGTCACAAATTATGTGTGCCAGTAAAAAAAATGTTTTCCCACCAAAAGACAGAGGAGAACACCACAAAGATAAACCAGCAGGCTTGACAACAGGAGATGTATCACTCCACTGGTTTTCTACTTAGTGAGAGTGTTTACATTGCAAATGTGCCTTTGTGACATTCATTAGTGCCCTCACTGACACACAAAACGACTACACAACAGAACGACTACACAAGACAACACAACACACTAATTATGTAGCCGCTAAACTGGTGGACCTAAATCTGTCTGTATACATACAAGCAGAAAGGGGAGTGAGTGGGTCAGCGCTCAGAGCACAGAAATTTAGCTGGCTTCAAACACACCATTTATTTTCAGGATAAAACACGGTCAGAACCCCAAATACAAGCTAAAATCCCCGTATACAATAAAAATAGTGTTTACAACCCGCTAAAAACCCGGCCGGCAGGAATGATTAAACACTAAAAACACAAAGCTAAATGAATGTTTTTCCCTATGCTAAAAACTCCCCCCCCCCCCAAATTCTCCTGAGCTGAAAGAGACAGGAGAGGAACTCCTCTTCCGGGATGGGGAATCTCGCCAGCAGAAGACCAGGGAGGAGGCTCCTATCTCCACCTGACTGTGCGCGATCGTGCAGTCCAGCCACTCTCCACACCCGCGCACGGCCTCCCTCGTAGCTCCGCCCTGAAACAACAGACACGGGCCAGCAACGTTGTCGGCGCAGCCGCTGTTACCCTTCCCCGGCAAAGCTACGCCTAGCGCCCAACAGTGGGAAAGCGATACTCACAGATGCAGGCAGAGGCGTACCCCTGCCCTACTGTGGATTTCACGCGTCGCCTCCCACGGTGGCTATTCTGTCCGTCGGGACTGGATCGCCGGGTTATGCTGGCCGATCGCCGAATGTCTCGTGGCGCCCCACAGTCAGGCCGGAGGTCCTTCTTTTCATATGCTGGCTTGCACACGTTTTGTTTCCAGCTCTTCACTTTTCGTGTGTCTCTCTTTCAGTCTTTGCGCTCACTATCTCCCTTAAGTCAGTTTGGCGGCTGATAGGCCACCTCGGGGAACGCCCCCACCTCACAGGTGCCTACAATTGTCCGCTTAATCCACAGTGGAATAAAAAAAAAGCATATTGTTCAATCAACACTAAACACACACTATAAATATGGGGATAAAATCATGCAATAGGAATATCAATAAACAAACATGCAATATCACTATTACAATAAAATCATGCAAATAAAATCGACACTATGTACCAACACAGTCTGATCCAAAACAAAATATAAAAACACAATTTTCCACTGTGTGACAAGTATACACGCCACACTAAACGTCACAAATCTCCCACATCTAAAAACTCTCTCTCTCACTCGCTCGCTCTGTCTCGCTGCCATTACTGTCACTCCCAAAACTTTCCCCTCTTCCTAAACAACCAAATACCACATGTTGATTTTTTTTTTTTAATTGGTTGACCAATCACCAATCACTTCAAATCCTGTCTCCCCCCCACCCTGGACCCCCACCAATTCGCATACCGCCAGAACAGGAGCACAGAGGATGCAGTCTCCATCGCACTGCACTCTGTCCTCTCACACCTGGACAACAACAACACCTACGCCAGAATGCTGTTTATAGACTTCAGTTCAGCATTCAATACAATCCACCCCTCACAACTCATCAGGAAACTGACAGACCTGGGCATCAGTTCCCTCATCTGCAAATGGTTAATGGACTTCCTGACCAACCGCCCCCAACATGTCCGGCTGGATAACCGATGCTCATCTACAATCACAATGAACACCGGTGTACCACAAGGCTGTGTGATGAGCCCTTTCCTCTACTCCCTCTTCACCCACGACTGCAGACCTGCTGATGGTTCCAACACCATCATTAAGTTTGCAGATGACACCACGGTGATTGGCCTCATCAGTGACAACGATGAGGCCGCCTACAGGGAGGAGGTGGATCGTCTGGCTGAGTGGTGGGACAGGAACAACCTGCTGCTTAACACCGAGAAGACCAAGGAGCTCATCGTGGACTACAGGAGGAATGCTGACCCACATCCACCCATCCACATTAAGGGGACAGCTGTGGAGCGTGTGAGCAGCTTCAAGTTCCTGGGAGTCCACATCTCCGAGGATCTCATCTGGACAACCAACTGCTCCAAGCTGGTCAAGAAGGCTCACCAGCGCCTCTTCTTCTTGTGGACTCTGAGGAAGAACCACCTGTCCTCAGACTTCTATCGCTGCACCATCCTGACCAACTGTATAACAGTTTGGTACAGGAACTGCTCTGCCTCAGACTGGAAGGCGTTGCAGAGGGTTGTGAAAACTGCCGGAGCACCACTTCCTGCCATAAAAGACATCTACAGGAAGCGGTGTCTGAAAAGGGCTGGGAAAATCATCAAAGACCCCAGTCACCCATCACAGGGACTCTTCACCCTCCTGCCCTCTGGGAGGCGCTACAGGAGCCTCCGGACTAAGACCACCAGGTACCGGAACAGCTTCTTCCCCACAGCTGTCAGACTCCTGAACTCTGCCTCCTGACATCTGACCCACGTTAACACATGGACTGGACATACACACACCCACAATGGACAACTGTACCCTCATACACACAATAATAACATGGACTGAACCACCACTCACACAGCTTTTATTTTCAAACACAACAAAGTGTAACAGCCAACATACTGGACACTGTTCTGCTGAACAACAAACAATTATATTGCCATCACTGTTATAATCTTACAATGAAACAAAGTCTCAGATTTAATTATTCTTAATTAGAATATTATTAATTATTATTAATGATTAATTATTATTAATTATTCTGAAAATAAGTTGCAGTATCTCATTTAAACAACACATTTGTTTTTCATTCCAACACAGGAGCTGGAATGTTGTAATATTTTAAGGATGCTTGTTTCCAGTCCAGGCATTACTGCCTGAATGACTATCATGGATCGAGGTGATCCAAATGTAAGTGCAAAAGAAAGTCTTTAACTTCCCTTAAGTACAGTGGCAGTGGATGTGGGTTGGAGATGCAATGAGCTTGAACCTGCAGGCGACCATCTTCACTGACCACACCATCTGTGACGGAGGACTCATCTCTCCTGGTGTCCTGCAAGCAAACAATCATATTTTTTGGAACATGAACTTAATTGCTTTCTTAAAACATTTTTTCTGCATTTGGTATAAAACAGACTCCAGTTTAGACAATCTCAGGCCCCCTCCCCAACGGAGAGGTGACATTGAATGTCCCAATTGTCAGTCTGGATAGCCCTGACCACCACCCAACACACAATAATGTCATGAAAGCATCATTTTAAAAAGGGCTATGCAAACATGGCCAATAACTTTTATTCTAATGATGTGTAAAATGATTTGGGCACAAAACAAATTTTGCTGTTAGAAAATTTGCAGACTATATACAGTGTAGACCCTCTAAACTAAGTTTGGGGGATGTGATCTTTCAAAGATTTCAGACCAAACTGTTGTTGTTTGTTTACTTACACAGCATGTCTTGTAGAAATAACTGGAGTCACCAGCAACAGCATAGTGCAGTCTTATCTCAAGTCTAATAACAGAAGACAGGAAAAGATCAGTGAAGAAACAACTTCCCCAAACCAAAGCACAAATAAAAAAATAAGTAAAACAGGCTGATCTAAAGTATGATTAAAGTTCAGCCTGATTAATATAAATGTTACTGACAGTTGCTAATATATTGGAAAACCAAAATACTTACTGATGTCTTTCTGTCCAACAACAGGAGTGCTGGTCCCGAGCCTCAAAGACAGTAAGAAGCAAGCAGAGGGAGAAAAAACAGAAAATGTTTTAGAAGCTGATTTGATCCTTAATGGCTGTGTAATCACTATAACTTACAACACAGAAGGTCCATGTAGACCCCATACAACCAAATTAGACTAACACATATAGTATTAAAAACACCATCTACTACTGTGTCTGAATGTGTAGTATTGGCACTGTCAGTTTATGCCTGAAGAGATATGTGTTTAAGAAAAGACCACCTAATTTAAATATAATCATTACATGCTTGTTAAAAGTTAACTTCCAATATATAAAGTTTCTAATAAGCAAAATGACCAGATCTAACATATGGCAGGGTTTATATGTAAGTATAATGTTTCTTATGATTCAACTGTGGAATTTAACTTGATTATTTAGAAGGACAACCTATATTACTTTATTCTCAAGTACAAAGCCAACCTAGACTTTAACCATTTAACAGGCCACTAATCTGGATTATAGCTTTCACCACACAACTTGTTTTTAAACACATTTTTTTAACAAAATAAATACTATTGTTATTGTTATTATTATTTAAAATGTAATTAAACAGAAAAGTCGTTAAATATAAAAGCAGTTTGCTTATGTTGTTAAAGAAAGGCTAGATTTGACATTAATAGATGCCACAGATGTTCAAAAGCTGCCACAAAGCATTAAAAAATTGCAAATATGTAATCTGAAAATAACCTGAAAATATCTTTAGAGTTTATTTTGTGACGCAGAAAAAGTAGCCATTGCCACATTTGAGTTTTGGATTAAATGCATTCTGGGATATTTAGCTGTACCAAGTCCACACAAGTCACCACCGATACATGCTCCATAAAACCGGAGGAGCAAAAACACATCCCGGAATTTTTCTCGTTCTCTGCTTCATGTGTACTTTCAATTGGAACAGTACTTGGTCTCCATATCACAAGTCCACAAGTAGCATACACAGGCTCCAACCCGTTCTGATTCACAAAATAAACTTTTAAGATATTTCAGGCGAGAATGTAGCTGTGCAATGCTCAAATATCTACTTAATTTATCAAAATATCACATATTTGCAAAAGTGCTTCGATGTTTTTAGAGAGCTCTGTTATCCACCAGTGCGATAGCTGATCGGGAGGTCAAGGCTCGATAGAGCCAACGAGCACAGCTAACTCCTGGCATATCGTTTTCAACCCCCTGCTGTGTTTTGCTACTCAGGATAAACATACACACATATATATATATCCGTCATGGTTTGTACACGTGGAGGCTCAGTTCGCCCTTCGCGGCATCTCAGCTGACGACACGAAGTATCACCATGTGGTGGCCTCGCTCGACCCGCTGGCCACCCGTCGCGCGATGGCGCTCCTCTGGGACCCACCCGCCCAAGGGAAATACGCCTCCCTCAAAGAGCTGCTTCTTCGGCGCTATGCCCTCTCCGACGCTGAACGAGCCGAAAAGCTCCTCAACCTGTCAGGCTTGGGTGGCGGTACCGCGCTCGAGCTCATGGAGAACATGCTATAGTTGCTCGGGCAGGATGACGGTGGTTTCCTCTTCGCCCACCATTTCCTCCGCCAACTACCGGCCGCCGTGAGAGCTGTCCTCGCGAACTCTCCGCTTCTGCCTGCGAAGGATTATCGCTCC
The DNA here is from genome assembly GCF_057382095.1 of Aulonocara sp. 'chitande type north' Nkhata Bay. Taxonomy (NCBI): domain Eukaryota; kingdom Metazoa; phylum Chordata; class Actinopteri; order Cichliformes; family Cichlidae; genus Aulonocara; species Aulonocara sp. 'chitande type north' Nkhata Bay. Next base: position 6,806,274 of record NC_141355.1, on the reverse strand, counting down.
CCGGTTGAAGAAGCGGATTGCATTCTCCTGGCTAGCCGCACTTTCGACGTTCACGCCCTGGCTACGGACACGCCGGCGGCACCTTCCACGCCTCCACCTGCCTCCCCCGGAGCATCCGCCCCCTTGCTGATGGCAGGGATTGCTACACGCCGGCACCGTGGAAAGAGCATCTGTTTCTACCATCAGCGTTTTGGCGACAGTGCGCGTCGCTGCCTGCCGCCTTGCACTTTCACAGCCCAGGGAAACGGACCCGCCAGAGTTTCCATCGCTGTCTGTCCCTAATTTCTCTAGCACGGTAACGAAGCATGGGGTTGAGCATTATATTCCCACGGTCGGGCCCCCGGTGTGCGCGTGTGCGCGCCGCCTCGACCCCGCGAAACTGTCTGTTGCTCGGGAAGAGTTTGCAGCCATGGAGCGCCTTGGCATTGTACAGCGTTCGGACAGTGCATGGGCCTCTCCGCTTCACATGGTGCCCAAATCGGACGGTCGGTGGCAGTCATGCGGAGATTTCCGCCGTTTAAATAATGCCACGGAGAATGACCATTACCCCATCCCCCACATTCAGGATTTTTCTGCCAATCTCGCCGGAACGTTGATTTTTTCTGAAATTGACTTGGTGCGGGGGTATCACCAGGTTCCCGTGCGCGCCGAAGACGTTCCTAAAACCGCTGTCATTACCCCCTTCGGCTTGTTCGAGTTTTTGTGCATGCCATTTGGCCTGAAAGGTACCGCTCAGACCTTTCAGCGGCTGATGGACTCCGTTTTGCATGGGCTGCCGTTCGTTTTTGTTTATCTGGACGATATATTGGTGGCCAGCTGCTCAGCGAGCCAGCACGAGTCCCATCTGCGCCAGGTTTTCCAGCGTTTGGCAGTGCACAGCCTGATCATCAACCCTTCCAAGTGCCAGTTTGGGTTGCCTGTTCTGGATTTCCTCGGGCACCGCATTTCCGCTGAAGGTGTGGTTCCGTTGCCCGACAGAGTCCAGGCCGTTTCGGCTTTCCCGCGTCCCACGTCGGTTAAAGCGTTGCAGGAGTTCTTGGGGATGATAAATTTTTACAACCGCTTTCTCCCCAGAGCTGCCCACTTGCTACAGCTACTCTATGCTGCCTTAAAAGGTAAAACAGCCAATGATCCGGTTGACTGGCTGCCGGAACGCGTCCGTGCGTTTTCCGCAGCAAAGTCTGCGCTGGCTGACGCCGCCCTGCTGGCCCACCCGCTTCCGTCGGCGGAGATTGCGTTGACCACCGACTCAAATAAATTTAGTTGATCAGCGTTTATACATCAAAAGTACTGGTAACTTACTTAAATTGAGTTCTAATAACAAATTGATTAAAAATTGAGTTCAGCCTACTTAATATTTTTAATTAAACACAATATTAAATACGATATTTTACAGCAGGGATGGGTATCGAAACCCGGTTCTTGCACCATTAAACCTAATGTCTGAGTAAAGGACCAACCAATCACACAACTGGCTCCGCCCTGTCTCTCTTGATTGACAGACAAAGTCATTCTGCTGAAAAGTCGCATTATGAAATAAATAGACAAAACGGGAATTTTGAAGTAAAGACTGACTTTGAAAAAAGGGCATTTTGGAATAAAAACGGCTGGAAATAAATAAAATGCCTCAGCAATAATCTCTGTTATTGGGAAAAATAATGACCATGAAATAATATTTCAAATTAATAAGTAAATTTATATAGCAGAATGCTATATATTTCACAATAATGAGCATTTTTTTCAAAATGTCTTCCATTATTTCACAATTTCATTCTCACATTACATATCTGTGTCTTATTTATTCAATTGTTATTTATTTCATCATGACCTATTTATTTATTTAATTTTGAACACTTTGGAGTTCCATACAGGGCAACTTGCAATACTTGCAAAGTAGATATTTCATTTAAGGGAGGAAAAACTACGAATATGAAAAAGCATTTGCTCACAAAACACGCGACGACCTTAAATGAATGTCATGTTTTTGATTCCGCTCCGGACAAGTGAATCTCAACCCAGCAGCAGCGGTAACGTTTGCACGTCCTCTCCCGTTAATGTGGCAGGTAAATAATCAACTAACAGTGCATATTATGTTAGCGCGATCTGCCTTATTACAAAACCTGCCATTACTGTGCATTGAGGTGACCATGATGAGAGAGACAGACAGAGTCTGGCTCAGATGCTGGCAGTTCTCGCTGCAGTCTACCGGTAGTGTCTCCTTTCAGGCCAGGATAGACGAATGTCACAGAGCAGTGACTGAGTTTATGGTAAAAGGCTTGCACCTATTTGCCACAGCAGATGCCCCCGATTTACGATAAGTGAATGTGTTTAATTGTAGGCAGGGACATTACTGGATATTCTTGTGGAATTGCTACAGAATAATTTATGTTATACTTTGTTATTGCTGCAGAAGAATATTTATTTTATTATTTTACATTTACATTTTTTTTCGTGGGGACCCTGTGACCCATTGATTTCTTAAGATCTCACTGTTGGGTTTGTAAGGCAATGTTACTCCTAAATTTCTATCTTGTTTAAAGAGAAGATATAAAACAAAGTTCTAAGCTAATCGACCTTAGTGTTCTCCTTTTTAAAAAATAAGAATCGATAAGAGAATCAATAAAGTATTATATCGTTAAACAGAATCGAAAATGAAATCGGAATCGTGAAAATCTTTTCAATACCCATCCCTACCAGTCAGCCTCCACTCCGTGTACTTTAAATCTTATCACTCCCATTTTCCCCTGAAGACACTGAATGGATGGGTGGATGGATGGACAGCATAATTGTTTATATGAAATTTGCAGTGTTTTTTGGTATTAGTGTAATATTGCAGCTAGCTTGTCTATCTTGAGATCTGTTCTATAGCAAATGCAAGAAAAAATGTTTTAAGAAAGCAAATAAGTTGGTATTCTAAAGAATATGATTGTTTTCTTGCAGGATGCCAGGAGGTGGTGTGGTCACCTGCAGGTTCAAGGTCATTGTATTCCGAACCCAGATCCACTGGGTTGTGACAAAGGAAAGTTGCAACAATGCTAAAGACTTTCTTCAGGCCATTGCATTTGGATTCGGACAGTAATGCCAGGACTGGAAGCAAACCATCCTTAAAATAAACAACATTTCAAGCTTCTGTGTTTGAATGCAAAACAAATGTGTTGTTTGAGCTAAAGACCCCACTTGTGGCTCAATGATAAATTAATTTGTGGCAGGGAGGTGTGGTCATTGGCTCCACTGCAGAGGAGGGGTGGTGCATCGGGCTTGAGGGGCAGTGTCAGAGAGGCTGAGGTCCAGGTGGAGGGAATTAGCCTGATGAACTCTGCCCTGCCATTATAATCCAATGGCATTGCATGAGGGTACTGATAAAACTCTGGAGCGAATAATGGCCTGATTTTATTGGTCTTGCATCTGAGCGGATGTGCGCCGACGGTGCGCGTACTGCCTGGATTGTCAGCTGGTTTACCAGCCAGCCATCCCAAAAGTACCTTTTCATGAGAAAATTTGCTCCAGGCACAGGAACATCAACAGTGCCTGCACAACAGAGGGGCTAGACTCAAGCAATTTTCACTAGGATACAAAGTGCTTCCAGCCAAAAGTGACTCACCAAGTTGCAAGGGCCAAATTCCACAATTCCCGCCTCCTTCCATTGTGATAACCATCTCACACAGGCCCAGAGAGCGGCTGTTGCTGCAGGGTTTTGCAGACGTGTTCTCCCCCCTGCCCGGCTGTACGACTCTCATAGGGCACCATTAGAAAAAAATTACAGCCTTGAAAAAAAACATGTAAACCTTTCAATTCATTGGTCTGAAGTTATAGAGGCGTTAATGCACAAAAGGAGACCAGACATACCAATATAAGCTGAAAAAAGCTGCCTTGGACCCCTCAAAAGCAGGACTATTCTCACCCCCACAAAGGCATTTTTTGAGAACCTAGCCAATATGTTTTTATTGAATAGAAAGAAAATGGTTACCATTTTCTCTCTTAACCCTTGTCCACTCTATGATGCCCTCACATTTTTTCCCCAGCTGCACTTTCAATGGCTGAAAGACTAGAACACACTGAATATTTACAATTTTCCCTTTTTAGATCCATGATCCATGGAGTGCTTAGATCCATGAGCACTCTGGTCAACTTTGTTGTTTTAAAGTGCTATATAAATAAAGTTGAATTGGATTGGAGTGGATGAGATGAGCCTTCACTGAGCAGGCTGATCAAAACAGAGGCCAGGACTCAGTGATCCTCACTGCACTTGGAAACAGAATCAAATACAACTTGACCAAGAAATGAAGTCACTAAGAAGAACACGTGTTTCACTTCAATTTTATTATTTATCGCGCAACATAAAACAATATTGTGGGTTGGTTTTTTATTCTTTTTTTCTTTTTTAACCACATACACTATGTATTCACATAATACACCATACAGCTACAAAGAGAGAGAGAGACTGAACAAAAACACTTTTTTTCCTTTTTTTTTTTTTTACATACTGCATCCTTGACATGAAAAATAAAGAACCAAGAACAATCCTCAAACTTAACGGAATGTAGCTGCCAGTTGTGTTGGTTCACTTTCTTTTTCTTTCTTTTCCTTTTATTTAATTTTATGGGTCAGGGTCCAAGTCTCTATCCCAAATTTCAAGTGTTCGTTAAATTAGGACTGTGGGCCATACACAGTTAGATGCAAATCTATGTGTGTTTATCTATGTGTGTCAAAAACTATACAAAATTTAGAAGAAAGAGAGGGAGTGAGTAAAGGAAGTGCATCACTTGGGAGAGGAACAGGGAGGCAGTACGCAATTTTTTTTTTTTTTGTGTCGTTCAAATATCTTAGCATTCAGTTAACATGAACATGTACAACATACTCAAAAGATCATTTGAATAGCCTCTGGTACTTGCACAGTACCAAATGTAAAACCCAGCTAACAGTCTTCATATAATATGATTCTATATCTCGTCCTATTTTAAATGAATTCAAGTACAGTATGGAATGAAGATTAATAGAGAATGTAATCAACAGTTTGAGTGCACCACCTGCCCTCAAAAAGAGATGTAAATTTGTAGCGTTGTAACAAAAGACTTTTCATAAAGTCAGCACCAGGGCAGCTTCCCTTCCTGTGAAACTGCTTTAATCAAAAGTATAGTTCTCTTGACATTCGAAGAGCTCAGAAAAATATTTGTGGTAATTATTTATCCCTCGCTTTTTTTTCCTTTTTTGTATTTTTTTTAACACAGTGAATTTTTAAGGTATAGCATCATAGCACCGACTGAACCGACTCACCCCCCAGGATTTCAGTACTTGTCCGCTTGGGAGGTGGTGCCTCTCATGAGAACCATCCACCAAAGTTATGAAGCATTTAGAAATGTACAAAGTCACCAAGATATCATATGCACCATATCCTCAGCACCCTTTTGTTGTTTCGGTAATTGTTTGTGTTGTGTGTGTGTGTGTGTGTGTGTGTGTGTGTGTGTGTGTGTGTGTGTGTGTGTGTGTGTGTGTGTGTGTGTGACTAATATATGGGCAAGTCTTAAGCTCAATACGTAAAATGGGTCTTGTTACTGCACTATCAAACTACTGTTAGACATGGCGTGGGTCACCTAATTATCATGGCAAATGAAAGATCTGCAGTCTTCCGCGGGGGAGCTGTGATTTTTCTGCCACGTGCATACTTGGCTATTACAAAAGCTGAAGCGAATAATAATGATGACACATCTAAGCAAGCAGGGCGGTGGTAACACAACTGACAAAGACTGCTGGGCAGTAACTCATTAAAGCGTCGCCCAATGTTTCACCTCAGACTGGCTCCGTGGCAGTCAGTATAGTTATAGGGGGGGTGTTTGATAGTAAATAATAGTTCGTCATTGAAAAACTTCCCATTCTCTCTCCTGTTGACACTCAGAAGAAAAACTCTGTACTGTTCTAACGTCTGTATGATAAATATGAAGCCGCAGCTATCAGACAGCTGAGATCAGCATAAAGACCGGGCACACAGGAAGCAACATAGGTAACAAAATCTGCCCGCCAGCAGCTTTAAAGCTCACTCTGTTTTCTCTGTTTCCTTTTTGTTATTTTTTTTTCTTTTCAGAGGACTTTGTACCAGACTGTTTCCAGGCTGGAAGCAGTGATTCTTTTTTATTTTTTATGAAATATCTGCTGGTGGTCTTGTTAGCCTGGGATGTAACCCCCTGTAAAACCAATGTGACAATGGTGTTGACAAACCTTACTTAACGTGTGTTAAAGAGGTTTAAAGTGCTGGCAGTTTGATTTTAGTTAGGCTAGCTGTTTCCCCATGTTTTCAGCCAATATGCTAAGCTAAGCTAATCAGCTGCTTAAGTCAAGCTAGTAAACTAGCCAAGAGGTAACTCTTATCACGCTCGTGGGAATGTGGGAATCACATTATTCAGATTTTGGCATTTGTTTGGGGGGTTTTTTTTAAAATACGATGCTGTCATGAATCTGTCACAGAGTTTGAGAATGTCAACAAAATTGAAAATAACAACAACTGAAAGCTGTCAAGCTAAAACTCTAAATTCATACATTAGCACAACTGCAACACGGGGGATCTCTTATTTTCGCTTTACTGTTGCCAGTGAGTCAGCTGAGTGTGGTTTCATGTTACAGAATTGGGCTGACTAAATCGTTTTCAGAAATTTCTGGGGCTCTGTCAGTCACATGCCGACAGGGGGTACAGTATTAGGAAAGCAAAAACAGCAGAGTGACTAAGCACAGATTTGCACACAACACATTGGGGCCAAGTGTTGTTTACTGATGTTCAGGGCTGTCAGAGACTTCAAAAATACCCCCATGTCATTCGTGGTTTTGTTACTTTCCTCACAAGTTAAATAATCTTACCTAAATAGTTTGATATTTACATTTTTTATCTCTCTCTTGAGGAAATTTAAAAAAAAAGAAGCTTCAAGTTGTCAATAATCGGCTCTTTCTGTGTCATTAAAATCAAGATTAAAAGTGCTTTTATAAATCTTTTCTTCTTTATGTACAATTTGTATTAGCTATATAAAAAATGATGAAAAAAAACAATAACATCAAAGACAATCATTATCATTATCACCATGTAGTAATAAATAAGAGTAAAAAAAAAAAAAGGAGGTTAAAATGAGTGTGGAGATCTAGAGCACACAAAGGGACATGCATGATTCTCTGCCCTCAGTAGCAAGTCGTGATTGTGACCAGTGTCTCTACAGCGTGAGGTAGAGCGCTGGAGAAAATCGGGAGAGGTAACAGGGTCTTTCACAGATGACCAGGGCCTTGGCCCAAACGACCGCCCAGCAGCTGGGAGTCGGCTTGCATCAGCAGTCTCTCATTTTCATTTCTGACACATGTTGCAGGTGAACCATGTGACCACAAAGGAAAATAAAAACGAGCGATTTACAGGACTCTCACCAGGCTATCAAATAGTCTCTCTCTTTGGCTCTTTTCAGACACACGCACGCAAAGTGAGAGATTCATCGATCTGTTGCGCTCACGTTCGGCGCCAAACCCTGGAAGCTACAGAAATTTTCTACGGTTTCCCTTTTATCTCTCAGTACTATTTTCTCTGTGAAAAGCACTGCTAAATGGGTTACCAAGAAATGCAGTGAATGACTGTGCTTTCTCTGCCCTGTACAGTGTACTTTTCTTTTTGTTTGAGACAAAAATCACTACATGCCACAACAAACTGCAAAAAATAAAATAAAATAATAACTCCTCTAAAGGAAACCAGTTTTTGAGCCCAATGTGGAGCTGAACCACACGGTGGCCATTTTGATTGGCTGGCTCTGCGGTGACAAGGTGCCTGCAGAAGGACACGCCTCACTCTGCTCAAAGATGACAGCACCATGCAGAGAAAGGAGTGGGCCCTTCACAGTAAATCAAGTGTAATAGGAGAGCACCAGAGTGTGTGTGTGAGCACCAAAAGCACTGCTGTCCCAACACTGTTTCCTGCTGCTCCAACCCACGATGGGTTTCCGGTTCACATCTGTGGCACATTTTTAATGTCAGCTTTGCCTTCAGCTGTTTTATCAAGTCCAATCTATGGTCAGCGAGCAGGGTGGATAGCCCCCTCTAGTGGCCATGGATGGTTAAAGCAACAATGAGACAAGGCTGCCATCTAAATGAATCCCAAGTGCTTATAGGTTTGTTTGTACACACCACTTTGAAACAGCAGTCGACGCTGCCCTCTAGAGTTTACACTGGGAAGTGCTCACTCCTACTTGAATGTTATAGGAAGATAAAAGAGTGCCACCTGTGGGAATAGCAGATCTGGGTTAAATGGCTTACACAAGTAGTATCGCTTGTTTTGGCCTCTGTGGAGCACCGGGTGTGAGAACTTCAGTTCTCCGCACAGAGCACAGGAAAGCTTCTGTGAGATAACTCGTTAGGACCTTTCCCTAGCACGACACAAGTTCTGCACCTTTGTGTTAAAAGCAGTAAATCCCAGTGTTCTGGTATCCCACCTGGGCCGAAACACAAACTTTTTAGTTGCAAATACTACTTGAGCCAAATTTGAGTTAGAGCACCTAAATACAGCATCGAGTGCCATGAAGAGTAGCGGAATGGAAATCGATCAGAGCAGGAAGCTGAGCACCAGTCAGAAGCTAGAAGGGAGAGTAGGAGGAGCGCATCATCTCATCATCACGACAAGGCAAGCTGCAAAGGTTTCTCGCAGTAATGGTTAAGAGTTATTCTGAGCCCGGGGACCATTTTCTTCCTTCAGCATGACACTTGAAACCAATCGCTGCGCTTTTTCTAGGTGCCTGGAGCAAAAGGGCTTTGGTGATTTCCCTCCTTACTCTTATCTTTTGTAATATTTGTGTAGATGGTTGTTTGCTATAATGAAAAAACATACTGTCAGTGGCGTATTTGACAGTGGTGATGCTGGTACTGATTCATTAAAAATCAATGCTTTTGATCAGGATCTTCATAATGGTGATTATTGTGATTATTCTTTAAAAAGGCCCAGAAATGGCTTTATAAACTAAAAGAAATGATTGTGGTGACTATATTGTTGATTTTTCTGCCGTATCAGGGAGATAATGGCTCCTCCTTATCTAAGTACAGCTTTAAGATTGATAAGAACAAAGTCAAGTGGGGGGGAAGGGTGCATGTTTTCCAAACATGGAAAAAGCAAGTGTCCAAGTCTGTCAAACTCAGACTGATTGATTTAACAAAAATATAAAAACAAAACAAAACAGGTCACCTTATTAATAATAACATTAATGAAAAGAGCAATAATAAAAAAAAACAAGTCTTCATCATAATAATACCTGTAATAACAACATTGACAGTAACAATCATAATAATATTGATAATAATAGCAATAATTAGAATCATTAAAATTCTATAAACAAGAAAAAGCAATGGAGTTCCTCTCCGGGGAAAAGAGAGGAAGAGCACCACAGGCAGTGTGTCTGAAGCCCAAACCACTGCCTGACATGAGGTAAAAAACAATAAAAATGTCCCCCTCCTCCAAGTGGACTGTAGAGGGAGGCAGGATGGAGGGATGCCAGACTGCGGGACGGCTGAGAGACATTGATTCTGCTCAGTGCTCTCTCTCCAGCCCTCCACTGCACCACTCTGTAGCTATCAGTCACTCTGTGTCTATGTGTCCTCACACAAAGTGGCTGTAGGGCCCCGTGACGACGGTGGAGGCATAGGGAGACACAGTAACCGTAGAGGTGGTGTAGAACGAGGGGGATAACCGCGTCACCGGCCCCTCCTTCTTGTCTTTAGATTGTCCAGGTCCTGGACTAGCGCCTGCCGCCGTAGCGCCCCACTTGCGTTTCTTCCCGAGTGTCTTGATATCCTCCTGGGAGAGGCCAAGGAGAGCTGCTTCCTGCTGCCTCTGCAGTGCTCGCTCTGCCAGCAGCTTCATTTTGGCCTCCCAAAGAGCCAGGCCATGCATGGGCTGGTTGAGGTTCTTGTGCTGGTAGAAGACCAGGGAGATGCGGGAGGGGTGGGAGCGGTCAGGCTTTTTGAGTGGAGTGGTAGCATGTAGTTCCCGACGAGCACATTCGATTAGGATGGAGCCGTGGGCTGGTGCCACTGCTACCCCGCCTATGTAAGGGTCCAGGAAGTTGTGCTCACTATCAGACCAGACCTCATCCACGTCCTCTTCGCAATTCTTGGTGCTCTCGACGTCGCTCTCTGCTCGGCTGGGCGTGTAGCAGGCCTGATCTGATTGCTGCAGGGCATCGGGGAAGAGGCGACCCTCTGGAGCAGGGGAAGGGGTGTTACTTGCCACAGAACCTCCAAAAGACTTCCAGGCCTTTTCCTGGGGCCCAACCGGAGTGGAACATCGACTTTCTCCAGTCTTGGACCAGATCTTGTCGGGATAGGCCCCTGCAGGATTGCTGTGCTTCATACCAGGACTATAAGGCCCCATGCCCCATGTTTGCGGCTGTGGGCTAGCAACGGGGCTCGCCCAGTGCCTGGGGGTGCCTGGATGTGGGGTACTTGGCCGTGGTGTAAGTGGGCCTGCGTGAGAGACACCGGGCTGTGGGGTTACTGGGTGAGGGGTGCTTGGGCGTGGAGTGCCAGGGCGTGGGGAAGATTGATGTATGTTACCTTGGACCACTGTGCCTAGCTGAGGGGATGGAGATGGAGAGGGAGGTACCTGGAGTGACGGTGATGGGGCAGGGGAAGCCCTCATAGTGTTTAAGCCAAGGAAGGATGACCACTGCTGCGGGTAAGGAGAGGCCTGCCGCTGCTGGAGATGCTGGTGAAACTGCTGCTGTTTCTCCGATGAGGCCTCGGAACTTTGTTTATGCTTCTGATGGGCATCCCAAGTGGTGGGAATAAAACTTCCATTAAGCTTGTGCCCAGGCCAGGTCACAGGTTGCGAGGGGCTTCTTGATGTGTTGGCTCCGACCTGGTTCGGAAGCGTGCCTTCATAGACTGGCACATCCATAGGCTCCTGTTTGATGACCGGCGTGCCTCTGTTGGAGCACTCAGAGGAGGCAGAGGAAGGACGGGATTGGCTATAAACTGGTGCCTGGGTGTAAGTCGTGTGATTTGGTTGGTTGGTTTGCTCTGCTTGGCTGGAGCAGGAAAGAGCCACCCTGGACTGAAAGTTTTGAATGTCAGGCTTCTGATCTACCTGGACAGCTTTACAGCCAGCTCTGGGCGAAGAGCCATTTCGACCCTCATAGGTCCTCAGTACAGGGGGGAAAAGTGTATTGGGTGAGCACCTGTAGTAGGCATAATCCATTGGGGGCAAACTGGTGTGGAAACCATTTACTGTATCAGGTGCAGAGGGCTGGCCAGTTGTGGGGAGGCCTCCCCTTGCATAGAAGACGGGGTTTGTATACATGGGATTTACTGGGTCTACTGCTTGCACAGAATATCCATCTATCGATCCGTTTAAGGGTTCCTTTTTGATGTTGGGCTTCACCTCTTGTTTTATAATTGCTGTTTGTTTGACACAAAAGAAAAGTAAGGAAAATGGGTTACAAACAAGTCAAAATCTTAAAGTATTTCAGCTTTTACAATCCGGTGATAACAGGTAAACACAAAGGACATTTTAAGTTACTTAGATCTAAAACAGAAACTAACCTTTATTGCCTTGGGGTTGAGGGAAACTGCTAATGCAGACCTCGGCTTTGATCCCCGTCTTCTCCGGCGTCTCTCCTGCTTGCTGGATGAGTTTATTTTTCTTCTTCTCTGAGGCAGCCTTCTTTGCCTCTAGTCGGCGCTGTCGGCATGACTTGGCAGGTTCGGGCAACTTGCGCACCTCACGGCGGAAAGCGTTAAGCACCTGGATAGCTCCTGTCTCCATCTTGCGGTTCTGGGCCTCCTCGCTGCCAAACTCATCTGTCGGGGATAACGTGTAAAGAGGCAACACGTGGAGCTGCTCGTCCTCTGGGACTTCTCCCACTGTTCGGTTGTCCTCCTTTGTCAAAGTACACACCTGGTAGAGCGTGGCACAGAGTGTGTGATAAAACAGCCGCACTTTTTATGTAGCATTTTCAGCTCATTAACAATGTAGCCATTATTCAGTGCAAAAAAGAGAAAGGTTTAATGATCTTACCACTGTGCATCCATTGTACAGGTTGTGCTGGTCCTTATGAGCGTGAGCACAAAAGTCCATGCAAGCAGTTATTCCAGAGAATGGACGGCCTTCCTTCAAGCCCAGCCTGCATTCAGGAGCTTTGGACTCTGTCTGGCACTGAAGTAAAGGACAGAGATAGCATTAAACCAGCTATAGGAAGGGACTCATTTCTGCATTCTTAAAATACACAGAAACCCAACACTTAAGATTGCTTCCTTTCTCAAAGCCAAGTCCTCACAGGTGTACTAAATCATAAGGTAATAATGCGTGCGAGTTGGTTTTGCGTCTTTAGAAACATCTCCTGCTGAGATCTTCTTTCCTATGTTGGTTTGCTAATAGACATGTGCCTGTACAACACACCTGGTTACTGTAGGCTTGTGGTGCTAGTTGCTTGTACACAGGAGCCACCTCAGTTGCCAGAAGCTGGAAGTTATCCCTGAGTTTTTCCTCCTGATGATGAAAACATGAATCACAGGTCAGACAAAACTATAAAGTGGTATCTTAAAATTTACAGATGCTATTCTGAAAAGAACAAGAAGAGAAAAGAATTTTAAAATAAAAAAAATAATATTAATCTTCTCATTTGCATACATATGTACTCATACAATGCTTGTAAAAAGGCAGCTTTCGCGTGATGAGTACCTCTTCAGGGTGTTCTCCCTGTAACCTGAACTTTCGCGGCATTTTGCTTCGTGCGTACTTGCAGCCGTTAAAGTACATACTCCATGAGCAACCAAAAGAGAAGGAAGCACCACAAGTTTCAGGATCCTTGCCTTGACAGGCACAAGTACGGCTGTAGGGGGAGACAGAGAGCACACTGAGCTTCATTCATAGAAGACGTGCAGTCTGGCATGTTTTACTACCTCGTGTGCACCACTGTAATTGAGAGTGTTAGCGAGACAGTTGGTTTCATTTGAAGCAATCAATGTTGAATGGTGATCATCTTAGACTTAAGCCACACATTTTAATAATGTCCGGTTTTATTAAAATTGCTTTATATGTCAAAGTTACTATATGTTACACACATATTGGAGGGAAACACAAAGGCAGCTTCAGTGCCTACACAGAAGATAGAAGCAAGACTTATTTCTCCATCCCAGATGGTGAGTGGTTCACATATCTAAGCCACCAGACACGGGGGTGTGTTAACATTTACTCATGGTTAGCTGAAGGGCTGGGTACTAGGTGAACAGTGTAACAGAGAACAAAATGTACACATTTCATTTTTGTCGTAATTCTTGTCTTAAAATTCACTTTTATGTCATGAATATGAACTTTGGACAAATTTGATCCGGTCAGGATATTTTCCACACTTCTCCACTGCTTCTGACTTATTCCCACTACTGGAAATATAAATACAACAATAGTGTTGTTAAAGTGAGGAAGCATTGTGAACATGCAAAGAGGCTGGACACATGACTGACTAGCAGTGAATGTGATGAACAATAACCTGTGCTTTCACACATGGGTGAAACACCACTCTGCCTTTGTACTAGAGAGTCGGCAGGTTTAAGACAGGCTAATGTCTAACCGGACTGAGTCAGACATTACTGTTGTCACACGCACTTCTGTCTAAGGATGTTTATAAATGTTCAGGACAACCATGTGTGACATGTGTGAAAAAGATACCCAGAGTTTAAACACCATCTGCTTCAAAAATCAATATATTCAAAAGTCCATCCATTTCCTGACAGACATCCAGAATGAAAAACTAGCCATCCCCTACTCACTCCTCATTGAGGCCACAGCGTCGGCTGGTGGGGTTGCCATGTTTGGTGAGCGTGTCTGTGACCTCTCTGTACAGTTGGTCAGCCAGGGCCCTCGGTACACCTTCCCAGGCTATAATGACGACGATGATGACAGCATTGTCACAGCGATGGCCTGCACGTTGCCTCACCAGACACAGCAGCTTCTCTTTCTCGTTGCCTCTACGGATCACCTGACAGGAAACAAAGCTTGTGAGCTTTTACTCACACACAAAAATCCAATGCTAATAAAGCCAAATACAATTTCAGTCAGTTGATAGGATGTTCCAAGAGCTCCTTGTAGTTCCTGCATTTGGCCAGCAGATGTCCAGCACACCCATACATTTTGATATAGTGACAAACCAGACATAGTTGAGGGTTACATTTTATTTAAGAAGGATATTTACTCCTTGAACTAAAGTCTGACCCACTTCTGTGACTGAATACCACTTCTTTAAGTCAGTTCCCCTAGCTTCCTAATCTTTCTGTCTTAAAACACACCCAAACAGTCACCCTCCCTCAGCAGGGTGGTTGTTTTGAATCCATAAAGTCATTAGCAGGATGTGTCAGGGGTGACACAGGAGAGGAGGCCAGGCAGTTGTCACAGAGTGAGACCTCCTACTGATTTGCTCACTGTGGATGGCAACTCGCCTGTGTGTCTCCCCAGGACCCCTCACTATACAAACATGCACACACACTCACATGTCACATAAATTGCTTGTTGACAGGCTGTCAGTGTTGGCAGGTGGGATAAACACTGAAAAAAACTCTCACTCTCACTTTTTTATCTTTCACTTGAACTGACACAAATGTTAGCACCCGGTCAGCCTCTCTTTACTCTTAGGGCCTTGGTTGGTCAAAGCCCATTGGTCGCTTTGTGCACTCCTGGAGATACCATCGGAAAGCGTCACAGGTACCTGCTGCAGTATTCTCCTGAACAACAGGCGTCGCTCCACATCAGCGCTGATACAGGAGAAGACGAAGGCAAAACTGGAAGCAAAGCCTCATCTTTTCAAACTGCTGCAGCATATCCCACGGTATAATCTATGTACCGCTGAGCTTCTGTATTCATCATTAAAACCAAGGTAAAAATGACACGATTGTACATGCGTGTCTTCAACCTGATTGCAGCTGTAGCACCATGTAACAAGAGGTGCACAACAGCAGCTAGGGCGTCAACTCTTTACCAGTCGGAGGGTATAACAGGCTCTTTAGTGGAACATTCATTTATAAAATGAACATAATTTTTACTGATGCATGAATCAAACGAGCAGTAAACTTCTTATAGACTTCAGCTCAAGATATTACTCCCCTGGCTGTTAGAAAGGCACTTAGCACTGGTTTCACTTTTCAGACCCAAAAGCTATGACATGCCCCTCCTTTATATACAGTGTAGGGACATGTTTCTCAACACTATTGCTCACTGTCTGTTGTAGGCATGTGTGTTGGAAGTTATCCAGCATCTTTCAAAACCGCATTTTGGATGTGCTGTGATGCTACTTACCCACTTAGCAATAGGACATCCGTGGGAACTCTTTCCCTCTTTGCCTGTGTAAACCACCTTCTCAATCCGGATGGCTTCCCCCTTCTCTCCAAACCTGCATACAGAGAGACGCAATTCACTGTTTTACTGCATGTCTGACTTTAGTGTTGTGACACAAAAACCTGACACTCTCAATGTCCTACATATAAAAACACATTGCAGTCATTTCTATGTTTTGTCTCCGTAGAGAAACCAAACCAACCACAAGGAACTGGGGCATTTAAATACTGAACCTTCATGTTTTGCTGCAGGGGACTTGTTATGCTCATTTCCAGCTCCATGTAACTAGAAAAGTTACATGAAGTTTTGCACATTTCAAAATATTCCTTGTTTATCTCAAGTCAGACTTGATGAAGACCCCTAAATTCATTCACTGTGTAGAACAAAGTGTTCAGCTTCCTTTAAGCCAGCTTTATTCTGAATAGCTACCGTCTCACAAACAGAAGGCCTAAATCTCAGGTAGGTGTGGCGTTCATGCAGCCAGTTCTCTGTACCTGTGAGATGGTCATATTCAGGATATCCACTCTCACTGACATCACACAGATCCAAAAGTAGAAAAATGGTGTGAAAAGGAGCATTCACAGAAGCGTGAAAGCCTGAACCTTCAAAAAGAAACTGCATATTCTGACCTTATTCTTTGAATTTTACAGAACTGACTGTAACAGCAACCAAGGAAGGTCACCTTTAAGAGCTATACTCAAACCCTCCAAAAGACTACACACATGTAGTTAGGTGCAGGTACAGTTTCTAAAGGTACTGTGTTTCAAAAAATGTTGTAAAACTGGGAAAACTTTCCAGTTTGTCCATGTGTTCAAAAACCATGGAAAAGTGTGACATTACTGATTAAGAGAGCAGAAAAATATGCTGGCCAAATGCTATTGGTACCAAAACACAATAACTATGGACAATGAACGGCTACTCAGTAGCAGTTCCAGCAGCACCTGATCAGTAACAGGAGATTTCAGATTTCCACTGAGGGATATTAATCAAAGGTTTCTTATTGCCACAAGTGACCTCATCAGCAGTGGTTCTTAGTCTTTATTCCAAATGTTCGTTTTGCCTTTCTCATTTTTCTCCACCTCTAAGTAGTCTGAGGGAGTAGCATTATATGTCAATCCTGACAAAAACAAGTCAACTTGATTAGGAGTGCATGTTCACAGTCCTCTGCTGAGATTCACACAAGCATGGCAGAGTAAATCTGATCCCTTAGCTTCCAAAACAACTCGGGCCAAAAGGACTTCTCTTGGACATATTTCTGTGCTGATAGTAGCTTGAATGCATTAGCAATTGTACACAAACATTTCTGTTTGTTTTTGTGTCCTAATGGTGCGTGGTGTGTATTTCTGCAGGTCTGTTTGTAGTTGCACAGGAGGAGAGGGGGGTCAGAGGTTGCACCGGGGCGCGGGTATGTCACTGGGCCTTGTCAGATGTTTGTTCACAGATCATATCAGGTCTCCTGTCAGCCAGATACCTGCCATTGTGAAAACCTCAGCCTTGAGCAGATTTGGCATGGCAGTGAATACGCCGTGCACCTCCTGAATAGGAATCACCCTGAGGTGGCTGAGAAAGTGGGAGGGGATTAGACTCTGTCACCACAGGGGTGGCTGGCTAGGGTGAGGGGTAGGTCAAAGGTCAGCCAGGGACTATAGGGGCTTAACATCTTGCGTCATCTCTCAAATAGCAAAAAGTGGACTCTGGTTGAACACTCCCTCCCCTCACTTACTCAAGCTGCGCTCTCTGGGAGCTAATGACTCATTGGCCCTACAGAAATCCAGCCTCTCAATGAATAGCAACTACTACAGCATTCAGCATTGTGAAAATGAAGCTTAACACAAGTGAAAGATGTGGTAAAAAAAAAAAAAAAAAGGTTAAAGTGTGTTTACATTCTGCAGAGAAAGATATTCGTTAATTCAACCTTGAAAAGAGTTGTTTCGTGGCATGCTTCTGCAAGATAACCCAACAGCAATTTCATTACTGAGGCTGCAGCTGCAGTTTGTTTATTAAGGGTTCTATACATGAGATTACAGGAGCAAGCAATTATTTGTGGTGTAAAGATCAAGTGGAGTTATGGTGTTTCTATCAGAAAAGGAAGTCACACTTCCTCCGTGTGTTGCAATTTGAGCTTCTCTTTTCAGTGGTTAGGTAGCCGGTCTGGCTGCACATGATTCCCCCTCCCTCTAATGGGCTCATTATGCGCGTCCACCCAGCCTCTTGCGAATGGTACCAAAGACAAAAAGCGCCATCAAGTCCTCTGGCACAAGCTGCACTTTAGTGTCATTTTGGTTTCAGCTGGTCAAGCACTCGTCAGCTTTTGCAATATTCCCCAAGTTGAAGACACGAGTGCACGATCATGTTCGTTTTGACCTCCAATTCACTGATCTATCAGTACAGGAGAGTTACAGAGATTATACAGTCTGACGCTTTCTGGAAAAACTTTACATTTGCTTCCAGTTTTCACTTCTTCTA
This sequence comes from Aulonocara sp. 'chitande type north' Nkhata Bay, assembly GCF_057382095.1. Classification (NCBI taxonomy): domain Eukaryota; kingdom Metazoa; phylum Chordata; class Actinopteri; order Cichliformes; family Cichlidae; genus Aulonocara; species Aulonocara sp. 'chitande type north' Nkhata Bay. The sequence goes on along the minus strand of NC_141355.1, from coordinate 6,788,480 downwards.
CCCATACACCTGACGTAGAGGTTTAGTATGGGTGTCGCTATCGCTCAGGAGAACACTGTAGCGAGTACTCGCACCCTCAGTACTGGTACAAATGGTATGTCTGGATACTTTGCTGTTTGTGTGCAATACTGCCAATACGTGGAGCATAATGGGCCCATAAAGGTGTTCTACCTTCCCATCCTCCCTGCATTTATAAAGGGAATAAGAGTATTTAAAATTACGTTACTTTGCTCTCTAAAATGCCCTTTAAAAATAAAAGCATTTAGAAAAAAAGATCTTTAATAATGTTATTTACCTAATTTATATGCACATCTACACATATACAATCTATTTATATAGATGCACATGTGACAACACTTTTTTTTTATCTTTAATTTGTGACATTTCTTGTGAAATTTTAAGTTTCACACAAACCAAACTCATTTTTACATCTACATTATTCATAAATAAGGTTACCCATCTCTCTGTCTCCCCTCACTGCTTCAATGTTCATTTTTTCCTCCATATTTTATTGTATTTTGTCATCAGTTGTTCTTCCTTCTGTGTTCTTCCCATTATCAGCTGTCATCTGCTGCTAATCCTGTGCTTTTTGCTCTGCCTGTGATATGCTGATGATGCTGATATTTCCTGTTCCTCCTACTAGATTCTAGGTCACAGATTCCCTAAGGACAAAATGTGAGGAGGAGGACTCATGAGAAGAGAAGAGAAGAGAAGAGAAGAGAAGAGAAGAGAAGAGAAGAGAAGAGAAGAGAAGAGAAGAGAAGAGAAGAGAAGAGAAGAGAAGAGAAGAGAAGAGAAGAGAATATACCTTGTCTCCATCAGGGTTCGTATGGAGGCCACAGTAGGTCCAGATCCCAAGTGATTGTAGTAGGGCCCTTCATCTTTTTCAATTATGTGCTCTGAGGGGGGGGACAGTACAGAGTAAGAACACAACATTTTATCTGAAAAACGAATACAAACTGTAGCAGCAATTGACAATAAACACTGGATTTTTACAGTGTATCAGTGATTCCACTACAGCATGAATTCAACACAGAATCAGAACAAGATTGGGTAATATAGTCACTGCTGTTCAAATCTATAGCTTTGGTGGTAATGTCCCCTAACACCAGCCTATTTAAAACAGTTTCTCTTTTGAATTTGAATCTTTGGTTTTAAAAACATTTTTGCCTTTCACATTGACCAAAAATTTTACATCTAAGCCCCAATTCCTAACAAACCAACTCTTGGATCTGAGTGTCACTTAAATTGCACACAAAGAAGACTTGAAAAGTACAGCTTGGCTTTGCATGTTCTCACATGTTGTAGTGTTTTGTAAAAGGACAAAGGTACAGCGGATGTGCTTTGATGTATTTCTGGCCAAACTCAAAGATATTTTCTTTGTAGGTAAAGCCAGATCTTCTATGAGAAGCATGTGAAAGTAGAGCTCATTGCGACATCCAGTTCAAACACACGTTCACACACATGAACGCACACACACAGGGAGTGGTGTGGGGAGCAAAACATGGTGAAGCAGAAGCTTTTTGAGGTAGTGTGTGACTCAGTATGTAGGGATGTTTAGAGGGAGTGTTAGTGTGTGTGTTTTGTGTACATCTGAGGTGATGTTGTGCATGAGTATGTGTGAGCATTTGACCATTCCCCTGCACAAAACCTATGGTTTTAAACCACACCCTATGACTTCAGTGTTACATTTTCTATGAGATACTGTGCAGATTAATGGTATGATGGCCTCGAGGAATTTCGCATTGCCCAGCTGTATCAGCTAACTGTGTGTTGTTAAACTAACATTGTGTTGTTCTTGCTCTTGTATCATTTCTAAAGTACAACTGTGGATGCCAACATTACCAAAAATGCCCTTAATGCGCTCCACACTATCAGATGATTAAAATGCGGTCTTCCACTCTGTGTGTGTGTTGTGTTTGTATGTGTGTGTGGTTGTGTCCAGAGGCAACATGAGGTCACATTCTGCTGCTGGTGAAAGGAGGCTCCAGGGCGTGGTTCATGGCAGGAAATGGAGTAGTCATAGTCCATTTATGTGCAAAGAAAAAAAATATGTGTGTATATGTATATACTGTATCCTGTCTGTGTTAAAAACAACAAATTCCTATGCAGTGTTATGCTATACTGCTTAGAAAAGGAAATGTGTAACATAATTATGAAGGCTTGTTGTTTGTTGGTCTTTACCCCTAGTAACACCACATGGTTAGCAAGTGTGTGTCATTGACACTGCTCTTCCCACTGCTGTGCACTCCTTTTAGTGCTCAGATGCAACACAATTTTATGGACCAGGCCTTAATCCATCCCAAATCCACACCCAGCAAACTGTCAGTTTACCCGTTTTCTCCACGTCTAGTCTTGGTTGTAAAACAACTCGTCCGACCAGCCAACCTAACCCCTGGATACACTTCTTGGGCTTTCTGAGTCAGTCACACAACAGGCTTAAAAGGCTGTGCAATGCATGGAATACAATGTACATGCAATACAAAAGATTCCATAAATTACACATGCATATGCGTAAATAACATAAACATATTTATATTTGTTTGAAAAATGGGAGTCCTAAAACTAGTCCGTGTACATCGAGTGGCTGTTGTGTGGCTGTTAGATCACAATCGATTTTTAATCAAAGTTGTCAATCAAATGTTGCAGTAAAAAAAGCTTTCTGTATTATACTTATATCACAAAAAGGATTTTTTGCCTTGTCAGAGAGACTGACTGGAAATGCTGTTGTAGGTGGACACAGTGACAACATCTATCTGTTTATGGTATAGTTTTGTCATCATACAGTGACAAGTGTTGACTGGGAGATAAAATCAATGTGGGCAACTGGTACACAGTAACTCCAAGAAACAGGTTGTCATTTCTTAGTAGCCTGCCTGAGAACACAGTCTCTCGTTATTTGGTTTGTGTGTCGAGTTAATAAACTATTATCCACATTAGCTAACGCAGCAATATTCAGATTTACTGAGTTATTAATTAATGACTTACTGAGACACTATGCATTAGAATAACGTGAGTGTAGTCTAACAAATTAAATCTCCAGCATATAATGTCTTTAAATGAAACATTTCAACTGTAGGACCACCTACTTGGTTGTAAATAAATAGGCTTCCCTAAACAGGGTGCTACCCAAACTATGGGACTGAACTCCATTCTGTCTAACAAAGGCTCTGTTCTGCTTGCTTGCAAGACCCAAACCCACACAAAAGAGTCCTTCTGCCACCACTGCTATTGTTCCTGCATGTTGCCTTTATTGGCCCTCACTGTCACAGTCTAGATGGTCACTACCACGCACCCTGGCAACTTGCACATTCTTTCTTAGCTGCAACCAACCAGAAAACCAGAAAGAACTGGGGTGGGAATGGGGTGAAAAAATCTAAAAGTCAATCTGTTTACATCAATAAGCAAAGTGAAATGCTTACAATGGCCACATAATAGGCTGATTATTTTAGTGGAGGAATAAAACATTTCCAAAGATAACGAAATGTGCTCAAATTGACAAAGACTCAAATTGATCTCTAGTCAGAGATTAATAAGTAATGTTTTCAGAAGACTGATTATTGTTAGACTATTTCTAATTTGTGTCTGAAATGCACTTTGTGGATGGAAAGTAAGCTGTGTGACCATAAGCAGAGGCTGAGATGCAAAAACTTACCCACGCAGGTGCAGGTGGGAAACTCTGCCTGAAGATCCTTGGAAGGAGTACTTAGCAAGCTCTTAGTGGGTGTGTCAAGATAGCGTAAAGGAGAGTCCAAGAAGCCTTTGAGAGATGGTGAAGAGGGCACACCTTCCTTAGTTGGTGTGTCCTCCTCAGAAAAGCAGGTGGTGGACAATACTGTTATATCACCCGAGGATTCAATTTTCATTCGTTTTGACAGCGGAGAAGCTGGCATGCTAAAAGTATCCTGCACCACTCTGGACTGCTGCTGCCTCTCCACTATATCTTCCTGTTTCAGAGGAACTTGAACAGACTCCCTGTGCTGCATCTCCATAGGCCGTTCTGTAGATGCCTGGCTCAAGGATGCCTCACTTTGGGTCCTGGACTCATCTTTGCTCATTCCCATCTGATGATCTCGATGAGGTGTGGGGGTGGGTTGACTTGTGGAAATTAAGGGAAGTGGCTGGGAGGTGGATGATGATGCAGGACTGAGGTCCTGAGGACTACTCAGGGATTCATTCCCTGACTTTGGGGCTGTAGCAGTCTCCTCCACGGGCTGACTGGCAGATACGTCTGGAACTGAGTCCCCAAATTCAGCCTCAAACTGGCGGATCAACTCTTCATACTTCGGGTCCAAGTTAAAGACGCTTGGTACATTTGAGGTGCTGGGTGAGGATGTGGAGGTCATAGGTGTCATGGTGCTGGTATTACTGGAGGCCAGGCTGCCCATCTCTTCTGACTTATTGTGAGCTGCAAGGCCCACAGGTGGGAGTAGAGGGCCCAGCTGGGCTGGAGTGTTTTCTGATGGAACAGAAACAGTGGAAGTGGGTGTCATTGAGGAATTGAAAATGGATACCTGAGATTGGGCTGGGGCAGGGAGGCCTGCAGCAGCAGCAGCCTGAGTGAAGTTACTGTGGAGGGGCAGTTGGTCGAGTGGACCTAGTTGCAGTTTGGCCAGGGGTGCGGATCTGTCCATCATGTGGACTGGTGGTTTCTGTGTGGTGATCTGAGTCTGAGGCAGAAAGGTTGGCATGGAGGCTTTCTGTTTGGGCTTCTTGATGATTATCTGTTTGGGTTTGGGAAGGGGAGGACCCAAAAACGTCTCAGTCATAGCTTTAAGACCAGGAGATCCTTGGCTGATTTTTTTCCTCTTGGGTTCCTGTTTGATGGCCAGATGTGACAGGGCCTCTGCATCCATCTGTGGCCACCATTTTTTCAAATTTTGGCAAGCCAGAGGCCCACGTGGGCCAACGCCTCCAAAGCCAGAGGGGTGGTTTGAGAAAAGATTCCTCTTGTAGTGAAGGTGCTGTTGTAGAGCTGCCTGAGTGGAGTGGCTAATGGCTGCTTGGCCAGGAGAGAGGGGAGTGCCAGGGTAGTGCTGACCCTGGTGCTGACCATTAGCCATACCATAATGTCCCATGGAGGCAGGGTGATGATAGTGGTCAGCAGAGTCTGACTCTTGTTTTATCCTGACCAATGCCGGGTTATCCTGGGCCTGGACAGTCCCATTCTGGTTCAAGCTAAGTTGTTGCGAAGCTGGAAGCTTAAAAGGAATTTTGCTAAACTTGCTACTGGTGTCACCAAGCAGCTGTTTGAGCTCTGACATGGGGTCTGAGCTACTATGAGGTGCAGTGGCAAGGTGAGACTGAGGCTCAGACTTCACACACATCCATGGATTTCTGTGTTCAGATCCTGTGCCTGAGGCTTGCTGCCACTGCAGGGGATTCGGGTTGAAGCCTGGTGGTTTTCCCTGACACGGGAAGGGAGAGGTAGAGGACTGGACAGGGGTAACATGGGGCGGATGGCCCTGGGATTGGGGTCTGTGGTGCTCACATGACTCTAGGGCCTGCTGGCTAGTTTGTAGTCCTGGAGGGACAGACTGAGAGCGTGAAGAAGATGAGTAGGTGCCAGAAGAGGATGGGATCATGCCAATGCCATTAAGAGGCTGAGATGCGGTGTTTTGGTTGTGTTGATGGTGATGGAGGTTATTTGTGTAGGGGGTTTGACCTGGGGAAGAGGCAGTTTGTGGGCTAGTACCAGATAACTGTGTCAGAGCATCTATGGCGATGGCTGTCTGAAGACTGATGTTCTTCTCCTTGGCTATGGAGAGCACCTGTGGCGAGCAAGGAATCGGTGGTTTGGAGCAGGGCACTTGATCTGGGTGAGTGCCTTGGCTTTCCTGTTGCTGCTGGGAGCATGAAATAGACAGATGGTGGCCACCATTTACTTGTTGGTAGGTCTGAGAGTGATGCAGCAAATGGGGTTGCTCTATGTGAGGTTGTAAATGTGAGGGAGTATCAACCAGTTTGTGGGAGCCTTGATCCTCATTGGTTGCTAATTTTATCTTCTTTTCCAGCCATTCAAGGTAGTCTGGACAGTCAGGCCCATCACAGTCGCAATTGGGAGGCTTGTGTCCATGTTTTGCTTGGCTCAGTGCTTTCTGTAAGGTCTCCAGGTCTTCTGAAGGTGGGCAGCTACCCTCAGGAGCCCCTGCAGAGATTCTAGCTTGAGCCTTCCCAGCGCCTGTTTCCTGGGTAAACTTCTCATACAAATAGGCTGTAGTAGCCTGCAAGAGGTGGCAGGAAGAGGAGGAAGAATGAGGCAGTGAGCCAGCAATAGCAGAAAAAGCCACCAGATTGTGAGCATCCTCCATGTCTGCATGGTGTACAGGTTCAGCAGGGGTTGCACCACACGTTTGCTGTTGTTGGGTGTCGCTGACCTTGCCATGTCCAGGCACCCAGCACTGCCTTGGCAGCACGCTTTCTGCACACTGCTGCTCTGTTTCTATAGATGGCTCACCATCATTAGGGTACTGATTCACCCCATTGGCCAGTTCCAGGCTCAGCGCGCCTTCCTGGAGGCGGTCATGTGACCCAATTTCCATCTGGCCTCCACTTCTGGGGCCATCCACTGAAGTAACTTTGTGAACAGTCTAAAAGACAAACACAGAGCACAGGTAATGAGGATGTGAAAAACAATGGATTCAGATGCACATCGTACACATTAGGTATGGCTTTAAAATAGTAATTGTGCTAAACTAGATTATGCTATACTAAATGTACTCATGGCATTCAGTAGTTACTATTACAGCATTCCTTGGATGAGTATCAACCCAGTAATCCAGGACTCCATTCCCTTCTTTCCAGCTCTTATCCAGAGTTTGCCACCCACCTCTCACACATGCATAGCATAAATTTTCTCCGGGTCACACCAGTAAGGCTGGTGTAAACTCTTCTCATATTCAGTGGGCTTATTTTACAACTGGTAAGTCACAGGTCACGTGACAAAATTCCACAGTTGTTTATAAATGGACGTTCTACTTGAGATCCGCTGGGCTATACAAAGCAGGCAGTGGTGTTAGGAGACATTGTGAGCCAGATGTGGGAAGCACAGAGAAAAGAAAATGCAGTACAAATCCACATCCTTGGACTCTGTTTTCATAATTTATTACTGGAAATATTAAAAAAAAACAAAACACAGCATTTTACTCTTATCTCAAGAAACCAATAAGGGAAACAAGTCAAATGCTTAATGTAGCTTTTCAGAAACACAATTACTTGATTAGAACGTGTAAATGTTTATAATTTCTAAATGTAAATTATAAAATAATAAATCAAATCGGATAGTGAAGAAGTGGATTCATTATGGCCTATGCCATTTTACCAAAGTGTATAGAATCAAGAAATGTCTTCAGTTCTTTTATATACTAAGTGTCTGGATGTGAGCAGCACAGCTCTGTTTACTGGGTTTGTAGACTCATTTTTTACAAGACCAAAATTCATTTCCTCTGAAACAAGACCTTAAATGGTAAACCCAAATTGGCCTGAATATCTAAAGATAATCTCCTGTCTAACAGCTACTCATCAGTAGATATAAATCAAGCTGAGCAAAGATCAAACTGCTATGGATGTTGAAAGTACAGTCATGAGATTTATCTGAGAGAACTGCTGACCAAGTGTGGATTTACAAAATACTGGTGTCCTTTGTTCAAGAGTGAAGGGACATTTTAACACAGCCTCATGATTGAACAATACAGTTATTTTGTCATGACACCAACACAGAGGGTTTTAACCCCTGTATGTATGCACTGGTGTTTAGTTTGAATACATACTGGATATAACCCCCCAGCAGATTATGTATCATATGATTAATGCTTATTTAAAGACCCATTCTATTTTTAGGAAGTTGGGGAAGGTCAAATAGTGAAAGCAGAAGCAAACGGAAAACAATCTGCTTCCATGTCACCACTTCTGAACCAGAATTTTCAGTATAAAATAAGACCAAAAACCTTTCTGTTTTTGTGATTTAAGCAACACTGTTATGTGGGACACCAGTGGCTGGTTATATCTTTTGGTGGCAGTCCTATGTCCTACACCTAGAGATGTACAGGAACAGGAATATCAGGAGACCATGTTTTGCATCTTATTTGAATCTTTCATACTGTGTGCTGCTTTGTTGTCCCTTTAATTCGTTTCGTTGCGCTCTCTTTTCATCTTTGCTTCCACTTATTGGATAAGTGTAACAAAAGTCCTTGTTAACATTTAGGAAAAGAATGTGATTTGTGTTAAAAGACACACTTCACAACAGAAACCCTGCACATCAAAAAGTGAAGTCTGCCTGTTGTGTTTAAATGTGATGCAAAGAGGTCTCATGAAAACAGGCTGCAAAAAAACAACTCATACATTGGTGAGTCAAACTTTAAGCCTTCACTTAAAGTAAGAGGTTTTCCATCTGAGTGACCACATGCAACATTAATCATGTGATTATTGATTAGTTCTACGATTCAGATTATAGATTGTTATCATGTGGTCTTTTGGCTTGATCACGCAGTAGATTCAGCAGGCACAATACTTCCCAAGTCAGGTTTCACAGTTGATTTGATGCTGGGCTTGCATGGGAAGTGGTTGAAAAAGCAAATTCACTAGTTTAATTCAATAATTTACAGACACTCCCAAGCATCAAGCACCCCACAGCTATAGGAGGATAGCTTAAGTTATCATTTATACAGTAAAAGCGCATTACTAATGGACACATATTGCACATAACACTGCACAGAAATTGACCGATGATAGCACTTTTTTAATTCAATAACATTAACAGTCCCATGAGTCTTTGCTTTCTCTGACACAAAACTGTCCAGAATCCCAAGTGACTGCCCCTCTCAGCTTGATACAGTACAGAGGGTCGACTCATACAGGACAATTAAAACACTGCTGCAGTTTTAAATCTGTGCTTTATTGTTTCTGCGTCATTAGTTACTATGACATCCATCTCAAGTCAAAGCAAGCCATTTTTAGGGACATTTTGTGTGATGATTACTCATTTTAAGCTTTCAGTGTTTCCACATTGTTGAAACGTGATCACTGAGCATGTATATATATGTAGTGACAGTGGCTTGTGCTATAAACCATGTGCTTTTCAAACATTAGTGTAGCAGTTCAGGAATTTGATTCACTAGTTTTCATTTCTGATTTCTGGTTTCTCCATATCTAAAATGACTGTAGGCTGTGAGGCTTTTCATAGTTTGACTTCCTTTTTTCGGAGATTGCAGCTCTATACTATTATCTCTTTTCCTCCAAGTCAAAATGCCAACCTGGTCATCTTGAAATACATTTTCAAACTTTTTATTTTAGTCTGCTTGAACAATGGAACAAAATGTAAAGTGGTGTCGATCTTTCAAAAGTTATGTTGTTAAATTTGTCTAAATCTCAGTGATCTTAATACATTAAGTCCAGATGTGGTTTGCAAATAAAACCAGTGAGTGTACAAGCCATTCAGTCTTCAGGTTGGTTCCTTGTAGATTATATTATAATGAATCCAGCAGAGAAGAAAAGCAAACAAAGATAATCCAAGGGCAGCTTCAGAAATCATTGACAGAGTTCATGTTGTTGCATTTGAACTTGCTCAGAGGTTCACAGGAGAGTGAAACAGTGGCACTATATGACTACATTAGATGTGCTAGCAACACAGAGGGAAGTCTGCAGGCTGTATTACAGTAAATAGTTGAGATGCTTCAATTCGCACCTGCTGCATGCTTTGTGCAGTTGTGTTCAGTTTAAAGAGCCCAAAAAACTAGAAGATGCTTGAAGATCATGTTGCAGAGGAAGACGTTATTTGTTTTATGCATACACTTTTAAATATATAATGTATGTAGATCTGAATCACTCAGTATTAGATCATCCCCACCAGAAGAAAAGAAAGAAAGAAAAGGGCTTCAGTTTGTAGCTCCATTAGTGTGCGGTAGCAGAAGTGAGCCTGATGTCCAGCTTCCCCATCATTTGAATATTATTGAAATGAGCTTTTGAAGTGGCTAATTACTGGACATTCTGTAAGCCTTCTGAATTCACTTTCTGTACTGGGTGTCTAGCAGGCGGCTCCCAGGGGGGGTTGCTGGTGTTATGGGTGAGAGGTGAAGCTGGTTTGGAAACCGGAGAGTTTTAGAGGAGGGTGCAGCGAACAGCCGGCATGCAATACGTGAGAGGCCCCATGTTTTTACTATCAGTAGCATCAGATGGGAAAGAGGAAGGGGGGGTGGAGGTAGCTGCGTGCAGTTATGAAAACTGCAGTGTGTTGAAACAGAGCGACTGCAAGACTGCATAACCTACGAACCCACAATCACGCACAGTCACACACTGACACTCTCTTTTCCTCCTTTTTTCACAGTTGTGCACACAAAACGCAGCAAAAGAAAGGTCAGAGGGGTTCGAAGCTGAACACCCGGAACAAATGGACTTCGCTGAGCTTTGACGCCAAACAAACCCAAACCCTCCTCCACCGCACACACACACACACACACACACACATTAAAGGCTCTTTTGACAAAACTTAGTCGATCTAAAACCAGTCCAAATTGTGAAATGTTGCGCTGACACCTGCACCGCTTCACACCTACCCGGCTGCCCAAACTGCACAAACCACGTGCTTTTGCAAATATTTACACTACGACATAGCCTGTTGTATTCTCTCTGTGTCGCACACAAACACACTTGTGCAGACTTGACACACAAAAACGGCACAAAGTGTATCCAAAAACACCAACCAGCCCAACTGGCTTAGACCTTGTAGAACCTGGTAGACCAGACACTTGAGTCTGGGAGCCCTTTAAACGAGACAAGCCTGTGCAGTTTTGTTTGTGAGAGTGCTCTTTAACCCTGACACTGGAGGGAGGAGACAGAATATGTGAGGATAGTAGAGGTGGCGGCGGCGGTGGCGAGAGCCTGTGAGTAGACAGCTGAACCTAAATCCAACACCAACTCATCCTCCCTCTTATCCTCCTCCCTCTTCTCCCACCCCCTCCCCTTCCCCTTTTTGCTGTCGTGCCGAACATTAAGCAGAGACCCTGACAATATGAAGCTGGCTGAGAGCCTCTAGGACACAGCAAACGCGTACTTACGTCGTCCTAGACGTCCAGACGGGGCTGCCGGTCGAAGAGTGGGGAGCAGAAGAGGAAACAGAGAGTAGCATGAGAATTGCTCGCCGGTGCAGCAGCAGTCCACGAGCGATCTGGCCTTGTTGGGGGGTTGTATTCCTCGTTTTTTTTTTTTTTTCTATTTCTCCCAGCCCGGGCGGCGCGCAGACAGAGCGAGCGGTGACACACACATAAATGCACTCACACACGGCCAGCCGCACGCACAGCGCACACCTCCCCCCAGCACACCGCACACGTTTCTCATTCTCTTGCCTATTCTTATGACCAGCGCTTTCTGTTCTCTGCTTTTTCCTTTCTCATTATCTCTGTCTGCTCCTCCCTTCCCTTTTTCAATATCCTCTTTCTTTCTCTTCACTACAGATGCAGTCGGCTTCTCCTCGCAGCCCCCACCTTCACCTCCCCTCCTCCCCTCTCTCTTTCCCTCCCTCCATTGCCCTCCCTCTCGCGCAGCCTCTCCCTCCATCTCCTCTCCCCTCTCTCTCTCTCGCGCTTTTCAGTGTGTGTTTAGAGCGAGAGGCCATTATCTAAGCCACAGCGGGCACGTACGAATGGAATGGAGGAGTGCGCAGTGAGCAGAAACACAGAGAGCGGTGGGGGGATAGTTGCTAGCAGCAGCAGCAGCAGCCTTGGAAACAGCACAGTGCAGCAGAGCTCCTTACCAGTGAGAAAACCCCTCTCGGTCTCTATCCACACCCATTCCACATTATGTGCTCTGCTGCATTAGATTATGTTATATATAAGGCTCTATCTCTGTCTGTGTGTGTGTTTTGTTTATCGCCATAAGCCCCATACTGGCAATTCTGAGTGTGACAGAGCTTCTCTGCTTTCGACCGCAGAGGCAAACCAGCGGCTTGCAAACGAAAACGCAATCTCATCGCGCAATGGCATCAACACAGGGAAAAAAAGAAAGAGAGAAAAGGGAGCAGAGAAAAGCATCATTACACTCCTTGTTTATGCCTTTTGTAAACGACATCCGTTTTTTTTCCTCGCGGACATTTTTGCTCCATCTAGATTGGGCTCCACCGCGGGCCGAAGGAGAAACCACCGATGATGGTTGTTCCATCTCCATTTTCATTCCTGTCCGCATTCACATCGCTTCCCTGTTCCTCGTGTGACAGGAAAAGCTTCAGACCTACACCTGTGACTGATAACAGATCCTCTAGGATGCTCTCGCAAGAGAGGGAGAGGATTGCTGGCGCTGTTGCCGGCCCTTTAATCCAAGATCCAAAGGACGCAAACGCAAAGTAGAAGGCTTCCGACTGCAGGAAGCTCAGGGTCACTTGGTTTAAAAGAAATCACCAACACTCTATGATGTCAACTCACTCCTGCAGATGTCGGGAAGCAAACGAAAGAAGACCTATATGCTCAGGAGTAAAGCAGCAAGGCGGCTGAATTGGGCAATGGAGAGTGAGAGGGGCACGACTCTTCAACATCGGTGAGCAAGAGGAACAGAGTGGAGATAGGAAGAGGGAAATCTGTGGAGTACACTGTTGAAACGTGCAGAGTTGATCAGCTGTTCGTGTGATACTGATTCTGTAACCAGAGGTACGAGAGTGGCACAAACAGAAAAAGGGTCAGGAGGTTGCTGCCGAATGAAGACCGCGAGGAGCCGACTAATCACAGTTCATCGATGGCTTCTGTCCTACCCGTCCGCCAGCGTGTGACAACGTTCTCCCATTCCTCACCATTGTCGCCTTTCCTTGATGTCACTGGCATTATCATTATGAACGCCGTCATCGCCTCTGGGTGACCGGCTCTGCGGTCCTCTCTTCGCTCCTACATTGCTGGAGTTTTGGAGAAGATTTAACCAGGAAGAGGAGGAGGAGGTTGGGTATTATGGCCGTCTCCCTCATGCAGATCGCTGTCAGCTCCTGCGTAGTGTTTTTCTCTTATATTACTGAGCATGTGTGAGCTACACTGCACTGTGGCTGGATTAACTTCTGTAGCCCTTCCCTGCTTCACTTCCTTTGGCTTTCCCTGTCTCTCCTGGTCTCTCATTTTCTCTGGCATCTTCAATCTGCCTTTGCCTGTCTCTCTCTCTCTCTCTCTTTCTCAATTCGTCTCTACTGTTTTGTTTCCCGAGCTTTTTGCCTCCATCCAGCATAGCTTATTGCATTACCGTTCCAACACTTTTCTCACGCGCTCGCTCTCTGGCGCTATAAAATTGCACACACTGTCTGTCTCGTTGTTGCCGCACAATTTCATATGTACACACACAGATGAGCGTCAATCCCAAAGAGAAACACAGCCCGAGCCGTCTAAAAAGGAAGGGGAAGGAGAAGTAGAGCATTAAGGTCACGTGACCAGGGAGGGCCAATGAGTGGGAAGGGAGAGTATAGTGAGCGAGAGAGGTAGGAAACACATGTGGCGGTGACGTAGCTGTACCGTCACCGTCATCGTCATCAGTGTCTCCCACCAGGACGCTTGCCTCCACCACTGGGTGGGCGCGTGTCATCCCGAGCACATGCCCACCATCACCAAAACCACACCAAAAAAACTGAAGCTCAGAAAGCACGCTCTTTTTATTCACCCGGCTGGCTGGTGTTCACTCGCTCACTCCCCCGACTGTAGTGACACAGCGTTTCTCGCTCAGCATTTGGCTTAACCCCTGAATCTGTTCTGTACGCACACTTCCTCATTTTAGACATCTCCTGAACACAACAGGCTCCTTAAACAGTCCCATCTTATGTGAAGTTAGCACTTCCATAGTTTATATCCAAAATTTGGAGAGCGAGGCAAAGAGGATGAAAGAGAACTTAATAAACATGAACTCTGCCTGACTCTGTCACTGTCCACAGCTGAGTAAAACAAAGAAATGCTGTTTGACCAAAACACCAACATGAGGGAAGGGATTCAGCTGTTTCCGACACATGATGTGCCCACACTGTAAATACAGCATGTAAGCTGACACAGTTTGCTCCATGTCAGAAGGCACGAGTAATTTACAGTAAGAGTGCTCTTGATTCAAGCACATGTCTTCTTTGATGACTCATATCAGCTTACATCGGTGTCATTTCACATAAGACATTGCTCAAAATTTCTTCACCACCATCGGACTGGCCATCTCTGACAAAAGGAATAGAAATCTACTGAAGCGAAGCAGCAATGGCAGAAAAGCGCGTTGTCGCTTTAAGATGCTGGCGTGCGTTTCGTGGATTCCAATGCTGCCATTCAGGTTTGTTCAACAGAGCTGGTGTGAAGTCACCTCGTGAGCACAACTGTAGCGCGGTGAAAGAGAACGTTAGAAGTGCAGGGCAGTCGTGCCTTTAGCAAACTTTTGAGTCATCGAGGTTACCTGATATTTGAAATGACAACAACAATCCACGCAGCTTGACATTTAAGTGAAAATGAAATCGCACTTACGGTAAACCTGTAATTCGGCATTGAGAGACACACAGGAGAGGTAACAAAGACTCCTCATCGATCACTTCATTTCACGGTGTAGTCACATTTATCATCCAAGATGAGTTACTGCACGCCCTCATCTCTCTCCCCCTCTCAATTCTCAGGCTCTCGCTCTTTTTCTCAGCAGCACGGAGGAAAGGTCTAGGTTGTAGGAGGGATGACTGACAACAAAAGTCCATCCGCAGCAGTGTGTGTGCTCGCTTATGAGTAAAGCTTGAGTCATCCTCTTCTTTTCAACGAAGTCCTGACACAGAACCCTCAAACAGTGAAACAAGCTTTTCAATTTGCTTTTTTTTTTGCCAGCACCTCGCTAGTGGGAGGTGTACGTGAATGAAGCATACCGACAGAGAACAAAATGTTTGCTTTTCAGGCAGTCTGGGAGTTGAATTCTTGCGATTTCACTGTTAGACGTGCTTTAAAAAAACATTTGTTTCCAGCAGTGACCAAACTCACAGGAGCATGACACAAGGGTCCTTTGCCTCTCCTAACATCACTTCCTGTCAGCTGATTCCATTTCCTCTATCCACCTCTGTGCGCCCCCATCCCCAGCACACATTGTCCCGCATTCTAATGGCATCAAGGTCATCGGATCTGACACACTGTGTGCACCCCCCTCCTTCCCTTTCTCTTTTTTTTTTGCTCCACATCTCTTTATCTTTCACTTCCTGCCCCCCCTCCAAACTGCTCACATGCACGCAGACGCTCCAGTGCATGCACACCAACTGTCAACAAATGCAGAGGCATGCTTTAATGAGCTCTCTCCACTCTCTCCACACACACACACACACACACACACACACACACACACACAGAGTACACACTAGTATGCACACAGTCCACTGAGGGTCACTGGGTTTATTGGTGGGGAGGGGCCAGAGACCATAGGGCACATTATATTTAGCACCAAGGTCGTAATCATAACATATTTTGGAGGGGAGACTTTTAAATGTGTTCTGTATCCTTTCTATCTAGAGACAGAGAACAGATACAGCAACATATGGAGAATTTATGTGAACTTTTATTTGCATAATAAGTCCTGTATGTATATTCTAATGCTTCTCTTATGATTCAGAACACTACACTATTTTCCGTATAGTTTAGTCATTTTTTACAATACAATCTACAAAATGCGTGTGTGTGTGTGTGTGTGTGTGTGTGCATGTGTGTGCGTGAGCGTGTGGGTTTAGGTTTTTTTTTAGTCATAACTGGTTTTCTGAAAAACACATAAAAACAGTAATGAGAAAACTGCCTGTTTGAGTAAGTGTAACTGCATCTGTAACTGTAACTTGAGCAACAAGACTCTTTACCTATTGTTCATTTTCAGGCATCACCTAATTTCATCTGTGCACCTGTCTGTTTGGCCGTTTTTCTCTCTTTGTTTCAGCTTGGTGTCCAAACACACTCGTGCCAAACCCCCACTCAGCCAGGACGGTGTTAAGTTCAGGGTATGTTTAGGTGTAGATTGCACCACAGCGTAGTGTATATCAAGTCTGAGTCATACCTCCTGACATTTGGCACGTGCAAGTCAGCACGGATTGCCCAGCTGGGGGAAGGCCTACCCGCCTATCCCCCGTCAAACCCCACCCCTCGCTATTCCTCACAAAGAGAAATGGAGGAGTGGCTTGCGAAGGAGGAGAGGAGGAAAAAAATGGGAAAGGTGGTGCCGGGTAAGAGGCTGTTAAGCAGGGTGGAGCCACAAAAAGAAGAGGAAGGGGAAGGGGGGGCTGTTTTTAAGAGACAGCTCTTTGTGCTTCAGGATTTGAACAACAGCAGGATCAATGAGCAGAACAGAATGTGTTATCAGAAAGTTTTTGGACCTGAGACAAACAGGGTGAAGGGAAATGAATGAAAAACAAGTGAGTTCAGAACGGTTTGAACCTGTGAAAGAACACTGCGTGCCGCTACCTGCTCGCCTTTTGTATGCCAAGTGCTGAAAAAGAGCTGAGTGGTCAGACTTGTTTGGACAGTGATGTAATCATTAACAGAACGCAGCAGTAAAGATGGGCAGAGTGTGTTCTGACAGGTGAAACACTGACTGAGAGGCTTGGTAATGACTTTTGGGTTGCAATATTAATTTTTAAGACTCGAGAGCGAGAAAGACATAAAGCAACAGAAACCTGCCTCAGCCCCTGCACGGTGGCTGGTTGCCAGCCTTGTCTCTCTCTCAGGACTCGGGCTAAGATTAGCTTCCCATATGTTCAAGTCAGGCGTAGCCAGACTTAAAGGGCCAGTGCTCGACCGTGGCAAAACAAGAAAGCCTTCACTGTGTTTGCTGATGGTCTACATCAACACACATGTGAAGGTTCAGCGTGCATTTTTAATCATTCCAGTGAAAGCTGGGCTCATAACAGATAACTACTGGAAACTGATAAGATGCGGTGCTTTTCTTGTATGCTTCCAGTTATAGACTTTGTTCTTTAATATCGTCCTTTTTCGTGTGTGTGTTTTGATACTATGGCATGAAAACTCCCACAGCTGTTGGGCTGTATTACATAAAACCTGGCAGCGTCTGGCAGCAGTGGGATTCAGGATTGTTTAAACTGGATGCCCAGTGGGAGCAGCAGAGCAGCCGCCAGAGAGGCGAGAGTTCGAGCTCAAGCAACAGCTGATGACTCCTCCCCTTCTCCCTCCATTCATTTTTTATTAACTGCGGCACGGTGCGGCTGACGACCTCGCTCTAACATCAGACACCACCAACGATGCCACCGACCGCAGTAAACACATCGCGCTCGCAGGATACCAAACCAGGCCCCCGCCAGGTTTGGTCACTAGTAACAGAAACCCAAAGCAGTCCAGCGAGGCACTGCCGAAAGAAATGTCTGCTAATTGTCATTAATTAGAAATGAAACATGACAATAGTTCAGGGTTTTGCAAGTCCTTAGTGACTGCATACAAGTGAGGCAATTATTGGTGACTGTATAAATTAAAATGTCACATCAAATTCCACAAGGACCTATGAGATGTGATGTTTTGAAATCCTGGGAGTGCTTTTTCTTTTACAATCTCGGCGAACATTTACTTTTCAACCAGTGCATCTAAAGTAGAGCAGGGCGATATAACCAAAAATATTTATCACGATATACATTTGAAAATTTGCGATAACGATATAAATGACGATATAATTGACACTAGACAAAACACTTTAAAACTCCACAACTTTATTAGTGCAAAAAAAAACAAAACAAAAAAAAACCCATCAATGATTTTCACTTAAACAAGCAGCTGTTTTTTATGTGCATTAGAATTATATAAAATGTAACAGTGCAAATTTCTTGCTGACAGTTTAACCAAAAGGCATTTCCAGTGGAAACTGGCCGACATATATTCAGCATAACCATGTATAATATCCATAAAACTTAAAAAGAGGTTATACACACACAATACGGTAATATTATGTTGAAGCACAGTACGTATCACTCCGCGAGGCTCCTGCCTACGATAGCCGTAATGATCCGACAATCCATCAAGCGGTGCGGCTTCGTAGCTTAGCAAAGTCGTACTAAAACATTTGACAGATTTTCGAGCGCCGTGTACATAAAATAGTTTCGAGGTCAGTAAACACAACCAGAATTCATACATAAGGCACACGGGATTATAAGGGGCTCTGTCGATTTTCAGAAAAATCAAAGGATTGATTTTAAGTGTGCCGTATTTTCCAAACAACACGGTAATAACGACGGCCCGCTAGCATGCGCTACCGAAAATAGTGTTTTGTTGTGTATCTGACGGACGAAAGCTAAACCAGTTGCACACCACTGAAGTTGCAGCATTTTTACAAACCAATTCTGGTTCATCTGTTTCATTCAACGGTCCGCTTTCTCCCTTCTCGTTCTCCGTCGCCGTCATGCTTTTTCCACCATGTACGTATGAAAACAAAGGCACTGCACATGCACGTTTTACCCATATTCTATCACGATATTTCATTTTCTTATCGTTGCCCAACATTATACCGTATTACCGTGAACGGTATGATATGGTCCAGCCCTAATCTAAAGTGACTTCTGAAGCAGGCTGTCCTCAGTGTAAGACCAGAGGTGTGTCAAGTGATTATGCGGGTACACTGGGTAATTATTTATGTCTTTTTGTAGACAGTCTATGTGCTGCACAGTGCTATGTGTCCAGCTTGTTTTGATGAAAACTTGCTTCAAGCTCGCTGTCTAATTCAGAACATTCAGAAAGAGGTTTTACTCATGAGGTATCCATCTCAAAAGTTCCCTAAAACTGAGGTTGTTAAAAGCTTAACAGTCAATATTTGGTATGGCCATCTTTATTCTTTCTTGCTTCTAGCTTTCTTATCATTTCTTTAAGTAGTCTTCAGGAATAGTTCTCCAGGTTTCTTGAATGACATTCACATCACTTTTATGGATGTTTCTACTTTTTGTGTTCTACTTCCATTATGTGTCTTTCTATCCAGGTATGCTTTTACTGCATTGGCAGTGTGTTTGGGATCATTATAATTGTCTGCAGAGAGTATTGCATGGTGGATTAAAAATAAAACGTACTTTTCTGTGTTCATATTATGATCAATTTTGACAAGATCCCTAACACTGCTGACTGAAATGCAGCCTCAAACCATGACAGAGCCTCTAACGTGTTTTACAGATATAGTAGACGCTCACTGCTGTACCTTTCTCCTGACCTCCTGTATCCATATTGACGGTGTGAAAAAGTTGGATTTATTATTTTACAAGATATTTCAGGACTAGATGCATCTCTCAGGTCTTGTATCAGGTCTTTGCTGGATTTTTTTCCTTGCCTTTGGCTGATGGCTCTTGGGAATCTGCTATTGGTACAAAAATACTATTTTTTCCCTGTCAAACTGTGCTATCCTCGACATTTTTTATAGATTCAACTCACAAAATGTGAACAAATTGGGTCATATTGTGACAGGCTGCTTGTAACAAACCGCCTACAAACAATTTAAAATTTGCTCTTTCTAACTAGATATAATACTGGTTCAACCTTTTCTATGCTGAAAAAATAAGTGAAAAAGCAGCCTCTGTCCAAACAAACCCTTTCTGAAATTCTGGAGAACTATTGCATTTTTAAAGACCGCTTTAAAAAAAAAAATACTACAAAGTCTGGCAAAACACAAAGAAAGAAGGAGTGGCTTGTTTTACAATAACGTGCATTTGATTGCAGAAGCTATGTTATTATTAACCCATTTGGTAGTTTTGTTTAAATAGTCTTTACTTCCCATAATACAGTTTGTATTTTCAGGAAGTAAAGATGCATCTTTCATTTCTTGGAAAAAAAAACTAATATTGTTACATAACATAACAAATGCCCAAAATAAAGCATCAACAAGAAAGATCTGTTCAAAGTAGGCCAGTCTACCAACTACGGGAATTCTTCACAGTCACAGTTTACACAAATTTGAATAAACCATTAGCTGCACTTCTTTACTGACTGAGTGGAAACCTCACAGAACAGTAAATACATCGAAAGCTAACACTGAATGGAAGAGGTGATGTCAAACCCTCCACTTCCTGAGTTTGTACTATACACCAAACCACTTACTACACAAACACACACACAATACGCACATGTGGTGCCGGCTAGCTGGTCACGTGACCAACCTTGGACGCCGAACGCCAGCTAAAATTAAAGCAATGATGTCATCAGACATTCAGTGTTGCCACGGAAACTAGGTCAGTATTAACCCTTTGCCGATGAGGCCGGGGATTCCAAAGCTCGACGAGTGATTAATAAACATTCCATGTGCCATCACGTACACAGCAACGTCAGGGTTTCTACTCTGTCTCTGACTCGTTTCCCACCTGTGTGAAGTTCACCTCGTGCATAAAGAGGAAATCCTGTGCATAGGCGTGGAAAAAAAAAAAGAAAAAGAAAAGAAAGAAATCACACGAGCGCAGTCTGTCTGTCTGTAACCCACTGTGGTACACCTCTCAATTCAGCTTTGCTTCCTGAACAGCAGAAAAACAAACTTGCTTTCAAACTCACTTTAAACCATTTTGTTTAATGTTCTTGGGGCTGTACATGCCTAATGATACTCTGTAACTGCTTATTTTAGTTTTCTAAAATGGTGCCCTCGGTCTGTTGGGTGTAGACTGTGTTTGCCTGTGTGCGACCAGGGAAATGTTTGACAAGGAAACAGATCTTGGTCGAGATAAACACTCCACCCAGGATCCGCACGGCAACCATGACCCTCTGCAAACAGGAGCTCAGGACAACTATAAAGGCAGAGAAACTTGTTAAACACAAAAAAGATTATATTCCCCCTTTAAACCAGATGGTCGTATATACCTTGCAGATAAAGAGCTTGCCCACATATGGATTGGGATTAAAGCAGCTTAGAGGTAAGATAAAGTAGACCATAGAACCATGCTAACCCTATTTATGACATTTGAAACTCACTGACATATATCACTGCAGATGTGGAGGTGAATCTATTTCGCTCATCTAGGATTTCAGGTCGCTCTCGGCGCACGTGACAGAAGTCAGATCAAAGCTGTCTTTTTCCCCTTTTGGGAGAGGACTTCACAAGATTCTTAGAACTCAGACAATTGTTTGATGTTCAGTAAATTCCTTTATGAAACTTCGCACGCCGCCCGTCCACATGCCTTTCCACATAAACAGACGAGTGTGCCCCGGACCGGCGAGCTGAGGCAACAGCAGCACTCAGCAGCGACACGCCACAGGTTACTACGCCCGACAATCAACTACGTATACGCATGCGTGACCCACTAACTTTTACTCCCTTTACCTCATTTGACTCCAGAACCTAGGAGAAGCAGGACGGCCTCCCCAGCTCATGAGCCAACGTGCAGAGTTCCTCCTCCTCCTCCTCCTCCTCCCCTCCTCCTTTCCAGGGCCTCTTGTATCTACACATGCCTTGCTCTGGCACCAATCAGCGGGCAGCGTGGGACGCTTTAAACTGAGGATGCCGCCACTTCATCAGTAAGGGCGCTTTAACTTGGCGCGCCTCAGACATAAACTCGGAGCAACTGTATTAAACAGAGTCAGTTCCCAGGCGGCAAAGACCGGGTGTGAAGACGAGACCAGGGATCTGGCACAACTATATTCCACTTAGAGATGATACGAGGGATAACGCGGCATCCACCGGGGAGAGAAGCGTATGACATACCAGCGACAGAGCGAGGACAGTCACAGCTGTGTAACAGTTACACTGGTTAAAGCAATTCTTACACACATGCGTAATCAAGTTTTTTGTTGTTGTTGTTTTTTAAAGAACAGGCAAACAGATACAGACCGACTGAGAAGAGGAAGTGATCACTGGGCTGACTAACCATGACATTAACACCTCATCCAACAGCAGCAAACGGGCAGAGATTATGCATAGACGCAGACGACAGACATGGGCACAAACACTATTTCAAACCCACCCATCAAGTGTCATCTCTTACCTCAGCTGCCAGTTCTGGGCTTCCCAAGCAGCCTTGACCGTTGTCGTCCAAATATTCCACCTTTACAGTCATTCAACAGAACAGGGATTGGGGGGGCAGAGAGAGAGAGAGAGAGAGAGAGAGAGGGAGGGAGGGAGGGAGGGGAAGAATAAGAATCAATAGAATAATGCGACAAGGGCCTGTTCAAAAAGACTCATCATTGAGCATTAATGTGCCACCTTTACAGCTTTGCACAACGGCACACGGGCTCTGCCATCCGCAGTCTCTTCATCCCATTCCTGTCAACCTCAGCGACCATCAAAAAGCGCAAATCTGTTTTCTTTGATTTCTGCTCAAACAGTGAGCCGGCACTTCCCTCTGCTGCCGGGACAGCGAATGAGAGACGCAAAATAGATTCGATTTCAGTTATAGAATTATGTAATGTCTGTATCCCGACTTGGTGCAACCTTTCTAATATATATATGTCTGATCATCTGATGTCAGCATACCCCCCCCCCCTTTAATCTTAGGGGGAAAGAATCCAAAGTGGATGGGTTAAGTGAGAGAGGCATGGAATAGATGGAAATGGTAGATCAAAGCAGGGCTGATCTTTATTATTATTGGAAAACAATAGCAACCCCCCCCCCCCTCAAAGAAAAAACCTTCTTGTCTACGCGACCCCAATGTTAAATTGTGTGTTGTGTCTCGAGTTGAGTCCCGCCAACCTCCGATACCCCCCCACCCCACCCCCACCCCCACCCCAAATCCCCACCACCCCCACCACACCACTCCACGCCCCCACCCACCCACCTATCAATCCTAAAATAGTCTGGAGTGATGAATATTTACCCTCCAAGCCTCTGAGCTGCCTCGGTTTGTACTCCTCCGTCCGCTGGCCGAATCCCCATCAGAAGACTCCGGCTCCCTCTCTCTCTCTCTCTCCTTCAGCCCTATCTCTCTCTCTCGCTCTCTTTCTTCTCTCTCTCTTTCTCTCGTTCTCTATCGCTCCACTCCTCTTTCTCGGTCTCTCGGTCTCTCTCTCTCCCGTCTGTGTTGCAGCAGCCCATTCAGGAAGCCATCTTGTGTTTTTATTCTGGCTTTACATGAGCCCTCTCTCACTTATTCTCTTGCTCTACCCCCGTCCTCCCTCCCTCCCTCTCTCTCTCGCTCCTGCTCGTATGCCAATAGGTCTACCGCACACACACGCGTTCATATGCATACACACATACACACACATACAAGAGGGATTTTTTTTCTAAACGATCGCTATCGCTCTTTCCTTCCTGCTGATATTTCTCTCTCTCTCTTCTCTTTCTGTGAATGTCCCCTCGACCACCCCCTCCCCCCTCTCTATTTCTATACAAACATATACACTCGTGATAAATGCACACACACACATATACACAGCTCGCCGGAGAGACGTCACACTAGAGATAGCACACAAAGGCAGCACGTCCACCAATCAGAGGCCCGGCTGGGCTGCTGCTAGGGTGAAACCGAAGGAGAGCATGTGAGGGTGGTGAGAGAGGGAGAGAGGGGAGAGATCGGAGTGAGAGAGAAAAAATAAGAGCAGGTCAAAAAAAAAAGAAAGGGTCTCCATTTTCATGTGTGTGTTTGTGTGTGTGCAGCACCATATAAGAATGGCCGACATAAAGAAACAAAGTGAAGGTGGGCGGGAGGTGTGTGTGTGTGTGTGTGTGTGTGTGTGTGTGTGTGATGTGGGGGGGATGGGTCCTCTCTATGCCTGTCAATTATCTCCTGAAACTGGCCTTCCCTAAACAATGCCTCTGGTATGTGGTATTGCCGAGCACCATCTGTGTCAGGGCTGCCTGCAATAAGTGGACTGGACTGCACAGTGCACGCATGCATGCACCCACACACACTCTCACACACACAAACACTCTCGGAGACAGCAGACACCCCCGCTCTGATGGGCAAAATTACACAGCAAAGCCCAGTGTGCTGACTCAAAGCAAGAGAAGTGCTGTTGTTAAAAGCGATGCTGTTGTGCGCTCCTGTAACAGCATCGCAAATCATCACCTGCAACTGTGTTCGCATGCAAACATGAGCTTAAAGGGCTGCCAGGAATTTGCGTTTCCTTTTTACGGTCTCTGTGTAAAAGACACGCCGAGCATATTTCGAAGGCCTGCGCTCATAATGTTTATATTCTGAGTATGAAAGATCATCTCTGGATTGGATCTTTTTAAACTCGACATCAGCACGAGTCCTGAACATCATCTCCGAAAACCAACAGGATCGGAGAGTGCGTGTGTGGGAACTGTTCGGTCTAAATCAGCGATCGGATACCGCAACCAGAATGCACTTTCACCAATCAACTTTATATGAAACGGGAAGTTAAGCAACGATTAAAAAGAAGAAGAGGGCAGCGATGTATTTCTGCAAATAGGCAATGATATGAGAAAGTGAGGGGGAAAGAAAAAAGGCAGCTGATGGATTAGAAAACTCTGCAAAGACGCGACAAAGCGAGCGAATGTTCAGGCAGCCTGGTGAAAATGGACAGACAGCGAGAGGTGGGCAGAGATGGAGGGAGAGTCGAGAGAAAAAGGCAGAGAGGGAGCTGAAGGGCGGCGCGGCGCGGCGAGGCGAGGCGAGGCGAGGCAGCCACACGGTGACACAGCATTTTGTAGTGTTTGCGCACTCGTATGGCACGGGAAATCCCCTCTGCTTACGTCAGATGGGGGGCCACGTGTGTGGATGAATGTGTGTGTTTATGTCAGAGCAGAGTGGTGTTGGTCGCAAGCTGGACAGCGCGAGTGGCTGCTTGGCTTTAATTTGCTTCGTTACAGGTAGGCCAGCATAGGAGACGCACTTTAGCCAGCAGTAGGTAGCACAAGGTGTATTAGTAAAGGCAGGAATACGAGTAAGCGTGGTGAGACAGATAGTAGATGATGGAATCTGTTTCTGTGGGTTGGAATAAAGAAAACGCCTATAGAGAACAAAGCAAAAGCATTGATTATAGTAAAAGTAGAAATATTAGCAGAGCTGTAAAGAAGTTCATCCTCTGCTATATGGTGCCAAGCTTTGACTGAATTGGATGGATGTTTCCTTAAACAATGAAGAGGAAGAAGATAATCCACCACATCTCTCCAAACACCAAACCTTCCTCCCCCCTTTAGTCTTTTTTACCATCCTCCAGCAGACACCTGGTAGTCGCTGACAGAGCATAATCACAGCCCCAGACAGTGCCATAATCCCAAACTATACATGCCTTCATTTAACTTTGCTTCATTCACACAGGTCCTGCCTCTCGCTGCCACCTGCAATTAGAGTCTTCCCAGACTTGGACCAACTCACACAAACACACTTATTTCACAGACAGACCACAGAGAGGCTCATTAAAGCTCCTCTGGTTGTGTGTTGTCTAAATTTCACGAGGTTGCAGGTGGAGGGCAGAGCTGGCCTGCAATTAGACAAAGTCTAATTAATAGCATTGATTGGGCTAGCCACCCCAGCTCTGTATGCTCCACATCCTTCTATGAACCCTAATCCTCTACTTCATTCACATGAACAATAACAGTCACCTGTCTCGAGGGGTTTAAAAGGGAAAGAAAGCCTTTAAAGCACATTATCCACATGCAACAGTGAGCTGCAGTTTCGCGGGAGAGAATGAAGGATGCGGTTTGCAGCCAGTCAGGAACTCAGCTGCTGCATCCATACAGAGGATAGAGGGCAGAGATAGAGGGACTGCGGGGGAGGGATACTGACGAATGAATGATGAATGGATGGCCACATCTTTTGCACATCTTCTGAGCCTCCAGAAGAGATCATTTTTGAATGAATCTGTGGAAAACACTGCATATCCTTATAGCTTTGAAGGCTACATGGAATCTTGGCCCTTGCCGTGTTGCTGTCTTGGCGAAAAATGAAGAAATATAAACCATATAACTGTGGCTCTTCTATGTAGCAGTCAACACATTATCCTTACACACAGGGTCACAAGCTAGTGTATCTTTAGTGTCAAGGGGTCACCACCAGTGTTGGTCAAGTTACTTGAAAAAAGTAATCAGTAACTAATTACTGATTACTTCCCCCAAAAAGTAATCCCATTACTTTACTGATTACTTATTTTCAAAAGTAATTAATTACTTAGTTACTTAGTTACTTTTTAAAAACACGATTTACAACCTGAAGAGGTGATAAAGCGATAGATCTTTCAGCCCAATTCTACTTTTTCTACATAATCCATCATACAAAATGTAATCAAATGGAAAAGTCTCTTTTTTTTAACTTGTTTTATCAGTTTGAATCTTTTAACTTTATGCATCAAGCAAAAATGTAATTATATGCACCATTCTCTGACTTGAATAAATTAGTTTAACATTTAAACCTATTTTCTACACATTCCAGCACATAAAATAAAATAAAATATTTTTTGTGTTTACACTCACTCTTTCAAATAGATGCAAGTAAAACACAGCAGAAAATAAATCACATCAAAGACTAGCGGTCCTGTTGCTCTATTTTCACCTGTAAAGCAGGACTGCAGTAGGCGGAGGTTTACCCTGGTGCAGGTGTGCCGCGGTCAGTTGAAGAATCCGCGAGTTTCTCTGTGAATTTCCCATTACGTCGTTGCGCACTCGGTGCTTGCTTGGAAGTTTAGGGGTTTTTTTCGCTGTAAAAAGAAGTTTTCTTCCCACGCACGATGGACGCTAATGTTTTTGTCACTTTTTATGGAATCAAACTCAAAGTAAGGTCAGTACTTCCACGCTTTAAACGCTGCACGCTCATACTCTCTCCCACAATCGATATGTGATCCATTGTTGATCTGCACACAGCTGTTGTCACTAACGGCGCACTCGCTTACGTCACTGTCGTGAGTAGGGATGGGTATCGTTTAGGTTTTATCCGATACCGGTGCCAAATCTGTACTTTTGAAACGGTGCCGGTGCTCAAACCGGTGCTTAAAGAATGGAGAACACAAAATTGGTCCAAAAACCTCTCATGTTCAGCTGTTTCCCTCTTTTTCTTTGGTCATTTTAGCCTTTTTGGCCAGGGTGAAGGGAGTATCTGCCATCAAACAAGAAGACAGCCGCATGTAGCTATGATGATGTTTGCTAGTTCACCTTATATGCATTAATGTAATAACGTGGTTAGCCTTCTCAACGTAAATTACACACGAACAACATTAAGCTACTCACGCAGAGAAGAACGGCTGCTGCTGCATCATCATCCTCATCATTTCTGCTACACTGGCAGGGCTAGGGGCCAGGACTCTATTCTTCGGGTTTTTGGGGGATGTTGCTCCAGGTCCGATAACTGGCACCACACCCGCAATAGATGCGCTCGGTGTGAGGTCTCGCAGCAAGCTATCAAATACGGCGCATTTCTCGGCTTTTAAAAAAACGCTATGCGTCGCCAGGTGTTTCATCGGATTTGAGGAGTTACCTCCTTTGACAGTATCACAGTATCAGCTTAAAGCACTTGTTGCAGGCTGCTGAGTTTGCATCTTTTGCTGTGAAGTACAGCCAGACTTTTGACCGCTTTGCCTTGGGCATTTTTAATCTGTAGCTCTGCTCTAAAAGAACGTACGTACCTGGGCCCGCCTACTATCCTCGGAAACGTAAAATGATTGGTTAGAAGTGTATCACAGCTCAGGAAAAAAAAGCACCGAAATAAAGCACCGAAATGTGCGCTGCTTTTCGGTCTGGTTACTACCGTTTATGTCAGAACCGGTGCCATCATGGCACCGGACACCGGTACCCATCCCTAGTCGTGAGACATTCTCGCAAAAAAATCACGGTTTTAGTAACGCAGTAACGCAGCGTTACTACGGGAAAGTAACGGTAATCTAATTACCGTTTTTGCAATAGTAATCCCTTACTTTACTCGTTACTTGAAAAAAGTAATCAGATTACAGTAACGCGTTACTGCCCATCTCTGGTCTTCTCCAGCCTGATCTCTGGTCACCACCTAGTGTAACCCTTGTACTGGTCCCAATCCTGGATTATGGGAGGATTATGCCAGGAATGGCATCTGGTAGAAAATCTGTGCCAACATGCAGAAATAAAGGAGTAGCTAAAAGTACTGAAAAATGTAAACATAAACTGGTAGTACCTCCTAATTCATGCTACATATACACTTTGTTTACTCGCTGACATTTGACACTTTCAATAATGCATACCCCCACGATCAATAAGATCTGGTTCCAGTTTTACACACATGCATTTTTTAACGAGTCTAGTCCTTCTAGCAGCTCTGTTAGGCTGAGCTTTGAGTTGCAATGCTAATGCCGACACGCTGATCTTTAGAGGGAAAGTCACAGTTTTACAATGCAGTGACTAGGAAAGAAATATGCAAATGATTACACCACAACATCAAGATTTTTGTGGCTTTTAATGATTTCTAAACTGTTCATTTTCCAGGGTGGAAAATGTCCAGCATACATTTTTAATGATTTAAAGAAAGACAAGAATTTATTGATTTTATTTATTTACTCTATCTTGAATTTTGTGGGTGCACAAAAGTATTTTTTGAACTACACTACTGGCTAAAGACATGGATCAGTGAACCTGTCACTTTGCCAAGGTCTGAAAGAAGACCCAAACTGTCACTCTGACAGGAAACTAGTAAG
The DNA here is from genome assembly GCF_057382095.1 of Aulonocara sp. 'chitande type north' Nkhata Bay. Taxonomy (NCBI): domain Eukaryota; kingdom Metazoa; phylum Chordata; class Actinopteri; order Cichliformes; family Cichlidae; genus Aulonocara; species Aulonocara sp. 'chitande type north' Nkhata Bay. Next base: position 6,760,029 of record NC_141355.1, on the reverse strand, counting down.
GATGTTTATCAACAACCCAGGAAACATTAATCAAGGCACAAGCCTGCCATTAACTCAAGACTGTTCATAGTGAAGCGAGTTTTACATTCATCATGGACTGAGAGGAAGCTGACCAAGAAAGAAGGCAATGCTCCAAAATCTACATCTTCAAGGCTTAACTAAAATTTGCAGGTGTCCACATTGCCCATGTGGACACCTGCAAATTTGCCAAACGCCAAACGCCTTCTGGAGAAAGGTTTTAGGGTCAGATGAGGCAAAGATCATAATGACAACACTAATGTTTAGAGGAGTAAAAGTAAAGCTTTCAAAACTAAGAACACCGTACCAACGTCAGGTATGGTGGTGGTAGCATCATGCTCAGCCGCTATTTTGCTGCCAGTGGTACTGCACAAAGTGGTTGGAATAATAAAGAAGGAGGACTATCTCCAAATACTTTGCCTCAAATGCACAGCTGGATGGTTGAAAGTTGAACATACTTGAACGTCATGGGACAATCATCCCAAACACACATTAAAACATGCTAAAATTAAGCTTGTGGAACCCCTTCCTAAAGCCCCAACCTCAACACAACTGAAAAATTTGTGTTTTGTTCTAAAAAGTTAAGTCTGTGCAAGGAAACCAAACAATTTAAAGGAACCCTAGCAGTTCTTCAAGGAAAAGAGGTCAAATATACAGCCAGAATTATGCCAGAAACATTACATTTATATATTTACCCATATGGAAAAGATATATATAAATCTTATAAAGTTTTTATCTGTCTTGTATGAAACTTGTATGAAAAGCATACAAGAGTGAAAACAGATATAAGATCCCTTGAAAAATTTTATAATGAAACTTGTATGTTTTCTATACTTACTAAAAAAATATATGAAAGTAATGAGAAAGTGGCCACTTTCATGAGTAAATCATATATGTTTTTACTATTTCTTTTCCATATGGGTAAGCTTGTATGTCCTGTGTGGATTAGAAAAAATCCCAAATAAATCCAAACTTGTGTGCCCAATTTTTATTATTTAAGGTCAGTAAAGATGTGTGCTGTATAATGATTCCACCCTAGAGAAAGAACAGTTGAAAGAAATCATTAAAAAAAAATACCAAGACATTAGTTACCATGATGAGTGCATGCAAAGTGTATGTATGCAAAATCATGACCACAACTGTATGTGCAACTGTAGTGGAGCAGCATGGAGGTGGTGCTCCAGTAAGCAGAAAAACTGTCTGAAGTCTGAGCTTTTAGCTGCCAGGGATTACGTTTACACAGACTGATCTCACTACTTGAACTTGTATTAACAGGTTTCAAATAGTGATGTTTAATTCAACATTGAAACAGTACTTATATGACCTAATAAGTGCGCACTAAAAACTTAACAATCCATCCACTGGCTGCTGAAATCCATCAGTCTGGACCAAAATGGACTGACCAAAGCACAGATTAATATATGCATGTTTTCAGTCACTAGTGTGGCTCAGAAAATACAGGCAGAGTAAATTAGTGAACAATAAGTGTGAGAGAATTTAGAGAAATGGCACATATAGACTTCTATTGCCCTAAAAGACAAATAGATAAACTTCTCAACCAAAGTTATTTCTCTGTCAGTTTAACATACATGGTAAAGTTCATTGTTAGCAAGGATGTGGATGGTATGAGACACTTTTGTAGTATGACTTTTCCACAGTGCACAGTAACAGGAGGTCAGCTAAATTAAATTGTGCACCCTATGTAATATTTTCTAGTAGAATGCATAAGGATCTCAGCTAAGCTTTAGCTCAGCTGTTCTGCTGGAATTGTGGGATGATCATGACTTTGTTGTCTGCCTATAGTAAGATCGTATCTGACCATGATGCTATGCTCAGATATAAAGTTTAAAAAGTTTCCCGTCATATCTTTGTCTCAAAGGCATGCACTTTTTTCTCCAAACAGTGGCATCATAAAACACTGAGTCATTTGTCTGTTTTCATGCTCAGCTGCTGTGTTGCATGGTTTTTGTTCATGGGTTGTTGCTGCTACTTCAGAAGCCATTTAACAGACAAGACAGGACAGGCCAGAAGAGTGCTGATAGTAACCATTATTTTGTGTTTGTGGCTAAGCAAACATCATACCTTTTCCTCTAGATTTTGATTGTCAGTTTAAACTCCTAGACAAACTGTCTGCGGTGTGTTATTTACATTACTTTTATATTGACACATATAAGAGACTGATAGAATAGTATGAGCCAAAACAACAGCAAAAATCCCATCACAGAGAGTTTTGTATGCGCAAATGGAAGCATGTCAAGCAGATTACAGTCTATAGGAACCTGGTTATTATCAGTGGGGTGCTATCATTCCAAAACTGTTGCTTGTGCAATATATGATAATTTTTAATTCTATTATTTTAGTGTGCAAATTCTTCTCTCTCATAATGATCTTAAAGCATATGAAAACAAATCCAATTGTCTTTCTAGGCATATTTGTTGGGAAAAATTCCAAAAATTCAAGGTGCTTGTTTTGACGCAGTGTGTTTTCCTTCCTTGGTCATGCTTTTGCAGCCTGCTTCTCCCCCTCCAATACTGCTGACCATTTACTGCATCTTCCCGTCCTCCTCTTACTTGACTTTACGGCCCATCCCCCTGGGTTAAGATGCTGGTGCATGTAAAAACACACATAGTCCCACGCGCGCACTTCCATTAACACACACAAGTGAGCACTTTTAAAACCCTGCACTCTGTCTCTCTCTTTCTTTACACACACATGCACCCCCACGCACACACAAATAGAAAAAACGGCCCAAGGTTAACCCCCACCCTCATTTGAAAACCTCAAGAGGTCAAAGGACAAAGCACAGGCAACTGCCGGAATCTTGGGTAACCGTCACAGTTAGTCCACTCGGTCTGCTCAACTGTCTTGTTGACTTTTTCACTGCCTTATCTTACTGAGAATATTCATGTAAACTGCAACACTTGCAAAACCTTGATGGTTTCAACATTACCCATCAGTATCACACACAACATATATACACTCCCACTGTGGAACTACATTTAAAGTAGATAAAGATCTATCTACTTTTCTGACTACTCAAAACAGAGTGAACAATTTAGTCCCAATAGAATAGTTTCCAGTGGGGCTGTTGTCCAGGAGTTGTTCTTTTTACTTCTAAAATTAACAATATATATATAATTTGTCCAAATTTTTGCAAATAAATGCTTTGGAATTTTTTCTACCAAGCAGTTTGTTTTGTTTGTTACAATACAGAGCATTGCATCACTTTATAAAATGTAGTACATCGAGATATCTGGGCCATTTGAGGTTGATTTGCACATTGTGACTCACATTGTGAGGAATTTTTCCTCTAAAGTAACTAATTTAACATGAACTCTCCATATATGACGCATGCAACTGTCCGTCCCTTTATAGTCCAGCAAAAGTTCCTTCTATCCATCTGAACGAACATCACTAAGAAGACATTTGTGATCATGTAATGATCTGTAATAAATGCTCGCTCTTTCGTGCTTCTCTGGCTAAAAAGCAGAACAAGTTTGCAATCTAATGATGTTGGTGTATTTTAGGCAGACAATCAGCAAACACTCTCAGGCAAACAAAAGAAAAACAGTTTTTGTGCTTTACTTGATGTCCTATGAACGAACGTTCCCATGAAATGCACTGAAATGGATGGATGTTAATCGATATGATAATATTTGTATGATAATTTGCCCATAATTTTACTGTTGTGGTCAGGTTTTTTCAGCCTGCCTTTAGGAAGAAAAAAAAAAACATTTTACACAAAGCACGTTGATACTTCTGGTATTCTAAATCTACAGTATAAGCAGTATTACGATAACTCAAGTTAAGAGACAAGATGTTTTCACTCCCAACTTGTCATATACTGATGCTTGATTAGGAATCCTTTTTCCTTACTATTTACTCCTGTAAAATCTTTTATTTACATGCTGGGTAAGGCTTCAGAATGCAGTTTTGAAAGATGATGGTGAATAACAACGGTCATTCATCTAATTGCATCATCAAATGACTTCCAACCAGAAGGCAGGAAGTCAAATTCTGCCCTGACTTGGCTCTTTCTGTCAGTTAGGTTAAGTTAGGTTAAGAAAAAAACTCTTGGTTTGGGTTTAAACATTCCTTCCCATCAACACATTTACCATCCTTCCATTTCTTTAGTTACCTACAACAGTAATGACACTGGCTTTCAGCTACCTTTTCAGACAGTCCTTGCACACTAAGCTAATCCTATAGGTCCTGACCAAGCATCAGAATTTGATGGGTTGGAAGTGCTAACGGTTTGTATGAGATTGCAAGCGTTTCAGTACCTCAACCACTTCCCACTCGTCCCGCCTCTTCTTCAGCTGTTCACATTTGCGCAGCTTGCAAATCTGTTTGCCCGTCTTACGGTTCAAACAGTTTGCGCAGGTACCGCAATTCTCTTTGCGGAGACAAGGAGTGCAGGCTCCACATTTCTTTCTTCTTTTCTTCTGGAGGTCAAGCGTGGCTTCCAGCGAGGCGTCCAATGGAGACAGAGAGAAGAGCCCTGCTTCCTGGTGCTCAGCTTCGATATATTTGCTCAATGGGGATGTTGTTTCTATGCATTTCCTTTGCAACTGAAGAGACTGAGCCTCCCCCATGTCCGCGGGGAACTCATAAACATTCTCAGGTGCCAGACTCGTTCCTCCCTTCGGCCTGGGCATAATGAATGTCCTGCTTTATTTGTTCAGTTCTATTATTTAAAAAGACTGAAAACAGTCGACATACATGCAGTTAAGTTTAAAAAGTAGAGTTTAAAAGCAACATCTGCTAAAATCTCAATATGGCATAATCATCTGGCTGCTCTTAAAAACAGATTGGGAGATGGATAACTTGTCTTGGATTAGTCTTTGAAGATAACTTAACTTGGATGTTAAACCAGCTGCTGCTACACAAGTTAGATTGATGCTCATTTTGTCTACAGGTAAGATGGCATTATCAATGTAATGCTTGTGCTGCTGGTCACAGGAATGGCCCTGGAGAATCTGTGTGGTAACTTCCAGTCTGGAGTCCATCTATCCCAGCTTCCCTGTGGTATGGCCGGCAGCCCGCTCATGGCTTTGTGTACGGAAGCCAGGCTCTGTCTAAGTGTGCAGAGACAACAAAGGCAAAGAGGGAGAGGACAAAACATTTAAAATCAACATCAAAACACAAAAAGAAGTTATTTGTCATTGCGAGGTTTAAAGCGTGGGGCCCAAAAGTCTCAATGTGTTATTGCCTACTCTTACACATTTATTTATATACAACTGGCGGCTTCACATTAAATGCCCAACATTAGAGTTCAGCCTGACTGCTGTCTGGATATCGTCTGGTTTCTGAACACAGCTGTCGGTGCTGTGCATCCAGTTGGCTCATAGCCATACAAGCCTACGTGAGCAGTTTGAGAAGATACTGTGTTATAATGGCAGGCCCCACATGGACAGGGGGGCTTATGTCTCCCTGAATGAAAGGAGGGGGGTGATAAGTTGAAGCCAGGGACAGTCTTCTTTGTCTTGTAGTCGCATGCTCCAGTCAACCATCAGTAAAGTGAATTGTGCTGAGAAAACCCACGGTTTCTTTGCTACTGCCTGGTTTCACAGCCTGCTCACAAGGTGCTTTTAGCACATATCAAAGGCAACCTAAACCACTTTACCTCCAATGAACATGCTGTTTATTGTAACTTTTAGATGATCTCTAATATATACAAGTGCCTTCAAGGGTGGGGAAATTTAAAAAGAGGTCACAATGATTTTCTGGGGAGATATAAAGTGACAACCTCTGAGACTGAGAAGTAAAGTGGAGATGCTAAAAAACTGCAGTTCATCTAATGGCCACTTGAGACCATTAGATGAACTGCCTCAAAAGCAAGTCATTCCCCATAGACTCCATGCTAAAAAGCAACCTTCGGAGCTTTAAAAAGGAGCTTTTATACAACCTGATACAACAAACATTTGTTTGCCTCTTATGGACAGTTCCCCCTTTAATAAATAATCTATAGTAATGCTGTTATTTTATAACTGGACAATCGTCCATCTGGATACTTGGATTAGGGGCATGACCTCCTCTAATTGGAGGTTCACTGAACTGTGGCATTCCAGGATCCTGTGCTGTTTGTGCCTTTTGGAACATTTTAATCCACTTATTTGAGAAATAATATTACTGGCTGTGTAGCAGTCCTACAAACGGTTCACAAAGGTGGTGTTTCCCTTGTGGTAAGTGAAATTCTGTTATTTTATTAGTCTGTTACTAAGCACCTATAAGTAAACATGTGAGTCTGTCCATTGCACCAGTACAGTTAATGAGCAGAGCTTGCTAACCGAACTAGCTAGCATTAGCTGATGACTAAATACTGCCCCTCATCCAAGTATGGCCAAAAACTAACATCAATTTGCAAAATGTGGAGTTTATGGAAGACAAACAAACTACTTACAACCTGTAAATCTAGGTCTATGAGGCATTTATAGTACCCTTATATTTGAAGTTTTGCTAGTTGGCAGCTTTGTTTCCTAGCTAACCTTAACTAGATAGCACCCTTAAGCTACCAAACAGATTTATTCCAGTAAAAATTTTAGCAATTACTTATATAACATTTGGTGTAAAGACAAACCTATAGATGTCCTCTGCAGCAAGGCAGCGTAGAGTTAACATTAAAGTAAGCTGGAATGACAGCTAATGTCATTACAGTGGCACTACTTTTTAAGGACACAATAGCAGTCGCTCACGTAGCTGTCAGTTAGCTGATAAGCAACAGCTGGAAGTTGATAAGCGGTGACAATGTTGCAGAAGAGTTTTATTGAAGTGCCATTATCTGTGTAAACATGCAACAGTGTAAATAAACTCTGACTCATAGCTAGGATATTAAACTACAAACACTGCGCTGCACAGCCGCAGCACGCGCTCCGGCAACTACTCAAGAAGCACGTGGTTAATCAGCAGTTGTGTCGTCTCTTTAATGTGCTGCGGCCAGTGTCAAGTCTGCATGAGCACCCCTCCCCACCCAGACTGCTGTTATTACTGTTACTGTCCACGTGCTTACCGACAGGGACCACTGCAGGGCGCCCGGCCGCCCAACACCGATCAAAGCAATCAGATAAACACTTAACAGCCATCCTTAGATTTACATTACGATAATGCCCATTATCTGGCCTTCAATACACAAAGAGCAGATTGGGCTGTAAGCGAGGGCACGCGGTTAATTGCCCCGGGTGCCAAAAACGGCACGTTAGCCGAGCTTCAATACACATTTTTGATTTATATTCATGTTTAAAACTTACCTGCTGTGGGGAATTAATGCGAAGCTGCACATTTATTTTTAATTTTTTTTTTTTTTTTTGGAAAGCGTTATATTGGTATATAACATATAACGTGTGCTGCTCAGAATTTTTCGTTTCTCGGTTGTTAAAACAAACAAACAAAATCGCTGCTGTGAGGGAAAAAAACATCCACATTATTATAATGGCGAGCGATAACTTACCACTAAATGCCGCGATATTCCTCTGTCGCTACAGCCTTTAAAGTGTTTGAAAATGGACATAAAGTTAAGCGAACGAAAAAAATAAAAATGTGAATATTCGAAATGATAAAAAAAGAAAAGGAAAAAAAGGTTTAGAAAGAAGTTTAGAAATGTGCTAAAAAAAGCGATGCACGAAGGAGAAGAGTGAGGACAAAGTTGGACCCAAATGACATAACTGACTTTAAACGGCTCAGTCTGGTCGATGGGGGGGGGGGGGGGGGGGGGGGGGGGGGGAGGAGGGAGGGAGGGAGGAAAAGGTAGTAGATTGTCTTTTGGAGGGGTTAAAGTAAATTATGGACTGGAGTCCAGCCAGATGGAGCAAAGACACAGGGCTGATGTCACACATCTGGAAGTGGAAGTTACCATAAGATAATCCAATGAGTCTTACCTTTAAAAATGATGTTTTATATAAGATCTTGAGAAGCAGTTAGTGTGTTTCAAACCAGATGTTTTGACATCATGAAAAAACCCAACAACACTTTAATCCCATTTAGAAAAAAAACAGGACTTATTATTACTTATCAGTAATTTCTGATCAACAAAACATTGCCATCTTATCTAGCAAATTGGCACTCCTATCTTTGCTTAAATGGAAATGTGTTTTTAAATATTTACATATTTTAGAAACCTACATCCACAACTCACCTACAGCTGAGCACGTCTGATAGTTACGCTGGGTGTATTGTGCAACATTTAATGTTGGTTAACTTCAAAACTGGACGCATTTTCTGTATATGCAGTCAAGAGAATCTTTCATTTATTTTTTTAATTTCACTTTGTCATAAAAAAACTGCACTCCAAGACTGCAATCCTTCACCAAAAAACTTGATATTCTCTACAAACAATGGATTAAATAAAATCCATTGTTTGTAGGGATCCAGAAGGATGTGTGAATCTGTATTAGCTTGTGACATTAAGCCAGTGTCTTCTAATTTCTCTTAATTTACTTTGAAGATATGATGCCAAATGTTATTTTCTTGTTCTATACAAGTGAAGCCACTGAATACAGAAACTGGCATCTGTTTTTGGCTGCCAATCATCCTGGGCTAAGCCCCTCCTCTGTGAACAATTTCATATAGGGTTGCTCATAATAGCTCCAGTAATCGCACACGTGCAAGCAAAGAGACAACCTTAAACCAATTGCTTCATTGATGGATGTAATCATAACTTCAAAGGACAGTTTGACTCTTGTAACACAATATCATATGTGGAAAACACCACATTATACACATTGAGTAATCAGTGTTATTGCTCGGTTATAACACATCAAATTCTTTATTTTTTTTTCACTGTTTTTACACTCCATTGGAGGCTGTGTAAGAAACACAAACATTTTGCTGTAATCACAAAGCATTTCTTCTGAGGTACCGCGCTGTTATATCTTAACACACTTTTGTTTTCGTTCTACTCTTAGCTGATAACACCAAACTGTATCTGTAGCAACCATGACTCTCCAAGCCAGCTTTATGAGACCACAATGTGATGGTGGGCTGATTCCAGCCGAGACCCTGAGGCACAGATGCATCACTTTATTACACTCTTATTGATTCATCCAGTTCACCAGTTTCCATGGCGACAATCATAATCTTATGTTTATACAATGTATGCAAAGACAAACTTAAAACAAAAATGCACATCATACTATAAAGGCTGAGATAACCTTTATGGAGCATTTGGACCATAGGGTTAAGCACCAAACTGTCAGGGTCAACCTTATTTTCCAAGAAATTTAATGACAACATTCTGTAATTAATCACAATTACAGCTGAATAAAAAGAGGTGAAGATGCATGGCTTTCTGGTAATAAATAGCTAAAAATAAAAAATAAAAAAAAAGTCACTGTATCATTCTTATTTGCAAACAAACAAACAAACAAACAAACAAACAAAAAACTTCAAAGATTGAGGACCGTTTCAGAGACACGTCTAATACATCAGCATGCTGACTCCAGTGTTGCAGACAATATCATCAAACTGCAGCAAAGAAGAAACAAAGAACAGAATAAACAGAAAAAAGAAGGCCCAGGGTGCTGGGAAAAAAAAGAAAACCTGGACAGCAGGATAAGAAGTATAGTGTGGATTTTCACTGGCAGTAACAACTCTTTGGAGCTCAAACAGTTATTGTAGGTCCGTGCCATTTCATTTGAATTTAACTGCTTAAATGTGCTACAGCACTGTCAAACAATACTTTTTACCTTGCAGTGTCATCTGAACCTAGAATCGTAGATTCCTGGCATAATGTACAGGTCACTACTTCATAATTAATTCTAATTTCTTTGTGTAGAAGCTCTCTTTTAATATACTCTAGGGTCCATTTATCCAGTAATCCAGCCTTATCTAAATACATGGATTTGGTTTGTTAACACCGTCAGTGAAAATCCTGTAAACGGTGTATTATATGGACAAATCTTTATTGGGTTAGTGTGGTTTGTCTGAGTTCAGCAAGGACAGTGTTGGAAATTTTTTCGGACACTTGCTTCAAACTTGCCTGATTTAGGCAAAGTTCTACAACAGAGGTTTCATGTCTATGTGTAATAGTCCACTCAGAACTGCTACAAGGAGCCTCCAGTTTGTATTGGTAAGCCTTCATGGGTAAATGCATAAGCACAAGGAATGTACCAACTCCTCTTTCCCATCACATCACCCCTTAGTCTCATGGTGGCTCAGTCCGGTTGTCACAGAGAAGCAGTCTTTAAGTCCGGACCTGGAACTTACCAGCCTTGGTCATGTACTTGATGCCTTTGAAAGGTTTATACTTCTCACCATACATGTCCAGCCGATTCACTTTCAGTCCTGATGAAGGAGAGAAAAACATCAAGAATTTATTAGACTTATGTGTTACTGGAACAGAACAAATACCAGGGTATCTGGCTTGATGGTGGAGGGCTCTTCTAGAGATGTTTCAACTAAAACCTCTACAGAGATTTCAACAAGAGATTCCTAAAGCTCCAAAGGCTTTGTTTGCTCTGAGTTTAGTATTACCGTTACATTCTGTGTCACACTGTAAAACATATTTTCATAAATGTGTCAACCCTTGGTGAAACTTGAAAAACTAAGATGGTTGTTTTATACTTCACTGAAAATAAAATCTATTTCCTGGTGTCATGCAAGGTTTATTTATGGGTGTAGCGCCATCTAGTGGTCACCATCTCACTGTTCCCCTACAATGGGACTGTCAGGTGGTTGTCAGCTGACCAGACTGAGCCTAACTGTGTGGGGGTTGAATTAACTTTTCTGTGGTTTAAAAGGCAAAGTGGAGCTCATTTTCACTATTACAGTGAAATTGTCAATCTCATTCAATGTTCAGCTTGGTCACTAAGTGCAAGAAGAGAGAGGATCACAAATAAGAAATGAAGGAATTCTTGAAAGGCAACAGTCACATGTACATGAACATGAGGTTCAGATGGTGTGTGTGTACCTGAGATGGCCATCTGTTGGATCTTGAACTGAATATTGATGGTGGGGTTCTCATCAGGTTTGGATGCTCCAGCCTGCAGGCTCATGGTGCCCTTCAGACTGGGAAGCTTCTGTGGGTTGATCTTGCCAACATCCCATGTCAACAACTGGTTTAAAAAGAAAAAAAATGCACCAAGATGACAGAATTAAATATTTTGTCTCTTAAACATATTCAGATAATTCGGGTTTATATATTTATTCATTCTATTATTTACACTTCCCTTCATCTGTGTTTTTGTGATATAAAGATTGCTGCACAGTTACCTTTGTGACTGGGTCAAAGGTGTATGTTCCCTGGGAGGGGTTCAGGTTGGCATTGAGGACGCCCCGAGGAAGCTGGCTGCTGACTAGGACCGACTCCACGGCCTTGCCCATTGTCTGTTTGGGGCCCAGGGTCAAATCAAAACGCCCCTGGGAACTTCCCTCCCGGAAGGTGATGTTGTGTTTCACGTACACTGGGATGGCTACCAAACTGAAGGTGATAAAACAACATCAGCTATTAGACAGTGGAATCCTACTTTATGGATTAGCATTTCTGTTTATATCCTGATTAGATACATGTAATGAGTCAACTATGTGATTAAATGTTGCTACTAGCCAGTTAAACTAATTATTCATATTTTAGGACACTGACTATAGTTAATAGTTTTGTCCATCTATCACTGGCTGGGGCTGCAACACTCCTCTCTGGTGAACAGGAAAGTAAGACAGATTCCACAAACTAAAGCAGGATTCTGAACTAGAAAATGAACGGTTGTATGTTGCCTGTGTCACAGCAAAGTACTAACTTCTGAGAGCTGACGTGGTAGGAGAGCAACCGGAAGTTTCCATCGGGTGGGATGAAGGAGAGGATCCGCTCGGCTTCCCAGCGCTTGAACCGAACACATGGGTGGAAACTGACATCATCCAGCAGCCGTGGATTCTGCGAAAGAAATGCAGTGGGTCAGGAAGATTAGTGGTGAAGTTTCAAAAACATTAAAATACTTTTAATATCTTTCCATTTCTTTTTGGTATTTACCCAGTGTACCCTGTAAGAACACACAGCACTTATTCCAGCAACACTTTACACAGTTGTGATGTTACTGCATGAAACGTGGGATTTTCGTCAGCAAGTTTCACTGTAAATTTTTGTGGACGTTCAGATTAGACACACTTCAAAGGAATTTGCACTGAATATTTCAAACTGTTGGACACCATAACTGTTGGATGCAACAATTAAACCTTGTAAATAAAGTAGGCAGGAGAGTAATCTGAAACAAAAACTCAGTTAGTCTGACTTACACTGATCTTTCCTCTAGTCAAAACTGGCTGTTATAGCAGAGCTACGCTATAAACAGACAGGTTGACTGTTGTTTTAAAGTCCAATAGAGGTCCAGTCATAATATCGATCAGATTGTTGCAATGAAATAATCAAATGTGCACGTCGTTGTTTTTATTAAATCCATAATGGAATGATCCTCCACATAGCAAAGCCTATTTCTTTCAACATATTTCTACCATATAATCTACCTATGAAATCAGTCTTATCTGCTGCACAGTGAACTACCACATCTGGATGGTTGCCTCTCTGAGAAGCAGACGTCAAAGTCTCAGAGAGCGTTTCAGTTGCCCTTATGGGGCATGTTTTTTCTTGACCTCCTTAGTTTCATTTTTTTCCTGTTCTAAAGGATAACAAAAACCACATCATGATCACAAACTCTTGCTAGAGACTTCAACAAGGACCTCCAGGCAAGAGTCAGAAAGAACAAAGAGACAGGAAGAAAGAGGCAATGCAGGGGGAGAGAGAGAGAGAGAGAAGCTGATCACTTGAGCTGAAGTTTGATTACTGAAGTGTGTTTCTGTCTTGCATTGGAGAACTGCACGATTAAATTTTTGACTTTGTACTAAAAAAGGTTTTGCCCAAAATAGAGTATAACTAAAGAAATAAATATGCCATCAGAGAATGAGAAAAAAAATAAGTGCATGGTAACGATGTCAGCTTTTAGCACAAGCAATTTGCTCTTGTTAACATCACTGTAACATACATTTACTTGTCCAGACTAGTCGAGGAAACGTCACATGGCGTGGTGCAGGAAATAGCTATGACGGGCTCATGTAGGCAAATCGTCAGGCAGTGATTTTTGGAGAGCTTGATTTGCTTTGGCTTTGTGTTCTTTTGGCAGAGCACACATTTTCAGTGTTGGACAGCTGTGTTTTTACTCCCAATTGTGGGAAGCCAAAATTGTAATCAAGATTAAAATGTGATTACTTGTGCTGCCCTACTTGCATATTACAGGAAGCTTTTATCAGGAAGTTTTATCATCAAAACTGTGACGCAAAGTGCAGATACTCTGGAAAATCAGCTCCCTGCATGCTGCGGTATAAGAGAAAATAAATACATTCTCTGGCAGCTGAGCTCCTCTCAGTACTCTGGTCCAAAATGTGCACAGTGTGGGTGTGACATATTTCGAAGTAAATGTTACTGTATGTTTGACTTTTACTGTGAATATTAATTGTAATGTACAGCACACTGATTTAAATGTTTCCAAGCTGCACCTTGGAGAACCCCCTGCTTGCTACACAGTTATGACCATTTGTAATCATCTGTTATTTGTCTGGAGAGTTCACAGGCTTAAAATATAACAATATAGAGTTTGTGAAAAAAAAGAAACTCACCATGAATGAGAGGGTGAGATCAGGCATGCCCGTCAATTTAACGCAGGCATCGATGACTCCCTGTATTTCTGCTGTGATGGTGGAGCCTATGGGGGTGGAGTTGATTAGAAACAACAATAGAAAGCAAAAAAACATGTTAGAAGAGAAGGCAAGTACAAATAATTGTGTTGTAAAGCTGACATTTTATGTATTGTATTGGCCATTTTCTTTATTTTTTGACTGATTGACTAGAAACTCCTTTCAGGTTCTTCCTGATTCACAAGGGGTCACCACAGCAGGTAGCTCTGCGTGTGTGATTTGGCAGAGATTTTACACCCATCCTGATGCAGCCCCAAAAGGAATGAACCAGAGATCTTTCACTTGTTAAGCAAATGTGCAAACTACTACACTATGGAGCTACTGCCTTTCCGATTAAATGCGGATTAATAATTACTATGTCTCCCATGCATTATAATGCAAGCAAACAGTGACATGTTTCACAACAAACAGTTGAAAAGAAATACCAGATTTATCGATGATCGCATCGATCTCCTCCACCACGTCGAAATAAGCTTCATTGTTTGTGTACTTGACCCCAGTGCGCCGCCAGGGGACTACAGACAGCTGGCCTGTAGGGAGCTGTTCACCCACATTGGTGCTGCCTGGAAGCAGAAATTAACAACAGTATAGGATCATGCACACAGAGTCAAACAGCTGCTGTAATATCCATGGCTCACACTGTCAATTGAATTCATTCAATGCTATTTAGATGAACTGTAATTGTTACTGAAAGAAGTTTCAGCTGTGTATGAACAAAGCATTAATGTTGCCTGAAATCAGGAAGTAAAAGCAGCACAAATAAAAGACTGAAAGACCTGTGATGGTGTTGACCATGGTGCGGAGGATGGTAGGAGGCTTAATGAGCTCTTTAAGAATGTTGGACTCTGTGGCCAGAGGAAACCCGTTATCCAGCATCTCCTCCAGTAGTTCATAGACCACTACCACATTGTCCTTGATGGCCGCCTCTGTACACACTCCAAAATAGTCCTGAGAACAAAGCACACAAGCAGGATATGCACTTTTAGTTAACTACAAATAATGATAAAAGTAGACAGAAACAGACATGAGAGGGGAGGAACAACCTGAAAGGTGTCTACGACTCTGTGCAGGAACTCGATGACAAAGAGCGGCGGGACCTCACTCTGGATGACCGCCACAAAGTAGATGTGATGCCTGAGCACACTGATAAGGTAGTGATGAGGCGTGGGGATAACTGGTGGGACATTCTCTGGCTCAGTAGCTCGCTCCTGGGCCTCAAAGAAGTAGTCGCACACGGAGCGGCTGACCACACTTTTCCAGTGCTTCTCCAGGAAAATATCCCCTGAAGCGTTAATTAGGAACAAGCTGTGGATCATTGTGGCTAAAGGCTGTTGGGAGGGAAAAACAAGGGACCACCAGAGGTTTTTAAATGAGAAAATGCTAAGACCAAAACACCATGCCTTCTGTTAACATAAAGAACAGAATAAGAAGGTTGTTTAAGTGTCGCATTAAACCATCAAGTGTGACAGTGAGGTAGCAGGCGCAATGGAGAATTTTACCCGAAGACAGACCCTATTCTCACATGACACTGGGAGTACCATGCTCTGCTCTCCGGATAATACTGTCTATACACTGTGCTTAGTTTATATATGAGAACGGCTCAAGTAACAGAGTAGGTCTACTGAGCTGAGACTGAAGTTCAGGGTTTCAGAAATTAAGAAACTAACTTACGATGGCTGAGAAATGTGACTCCAGAATATAAATTATACATGCGGCAAAGCTATCAAGTTTTAACCGGATATAACTTTACAACTAAAATAATTGCAACTGCTAAACTATCAAGTTTAAGAAAAACAGGCGTGTAACTAGCTAGCTAGCTAGCTGTTTCTATTAGATTGTAGATGAAGGCCTCCATCTCTCTGTACGAGATGCTACCTCCGTCCCTCCTCCTGCTTCAGTCTTATGACAGAAAGCTCCGTCACTGGGTCCAGGGGGTTAAAATACGTTAAAATAACGATGCTTTTGTTTGACGAATAAAATTGTAAGTTGCCGCTGGAACCATTTCTAAAATTGCAAGTGACTCACCGAAGA
Organism: Aulonocara sp. 'chitande type north' Nkhata Bay; assembly: GCF_057382095.1. NCBI lineage: Eukaryota > Metazoa > Chordata > Actinopteri > Cichliformes > Cichlidae > Aulonocara > Aulonocara sp. 'chitande type north' Nkhata Bay. The sequence goes on along the minus strand of NC_141355.1, from coordinate 6,744,306 downwards.
CAATTTTCGGACGTTTTCGTCTCGCCTTTCACCTTTTTTTCCTCTCAATGAAAGATTAAGCCGACGTTGCTTCCCGTTAGGTGGAGCAGCAGATCCTGAGTGAGGAAGGATGGCAGAGCAGAGCGAACCAATCAGAAGAAAGACCAAGCGTAAAATCCCACCTTCTTAATAGAGGCATAGGCCAACAGTGCGGAAACTGGTGGCTCGTGACTTGGCTGTGATTGGTTTATAGCGGGAGAACGACGGTAAACACCAGTAAAAATCACCCGCTGATTGGTTTTAAGATGTACCTGGTCTGACATTTTGTTTGCGGGATCAGATTTCATCTTGTGGAGCTCTTTTTCGATTCAAACAAATATAGGAATATTTACATAGTCTGCCTCTTATTATTCATTTTTACGTGTATTAAAAAAAACCCACCGTGAAATTGCAAAGGCAAAGACAAAATGCACATAATAGCCCACAATCTGATATCCATTAGGGGGGGTTAGGCATACTTTATCCATAATAAAGTGAGACTTAGCGATGCCTTATACTAACGTTCACCGTAAAGATTATCAAATGTGATTTAGACAAACAAAGAACCCATGCACAAGAGCAACTTTGGGCTCGTGCTCATTCTTAATAACATGTCAATTACAAGTTGTGTACACAGTGCAGTGAATACACAGATTTAAAAAACTAACACTCATCTTTGCCACAGCAAAGACATATAACAGTATAACTGTAACACATAACTGTCCTAACTCTTTATCATGTTTCAGATGAGTCAATATTGAGTCAATATTCCAAATTTCAGTAAAGTTTTTGAGCTGCTTTTGTACAGCTCTACACGAAGGCATTAAAACAACCAAACAGAAGAAAGGAGATTAACAACTTAAGCAAAGGGATCAAGAGTGTTAAAAGGAGGTACAAAATAAGCAGCCCCGGGGAAAGGGAAGGCATAAATAAACTCAGAAGCAGCCTTCAGGAATGCCTCAACCGACTAAGAAGAAAGAAATTGAACAAGGAAAAGAAGACGAGTAAAGCCCATTTCATTAAAGATCCCTACAACTTCCCTTCAATTCAAGGACACATACTGAGCCTGATAAAACCTACCCCTTGGCAACCACCCAGAAACGGGCATGGCAGAACCCCCCCCTTCCATTCTCAACACCAACAAACCAACATGGAAAGAAGTACATGAAGTGACAAAAATGCTTGAGCTGTTTTAGCCCCAAGACCCAGCACTATACCCTAAAAGTCTCCCCCATCTTGAACATGAACTTTATCATTACAGCAACTGAAAAGGTACCCAGAGGTCCAGCAATGGATACAGGGGTGCAACAATAGGTCAAAAGGGGCTTCATGGATGACGTCACAATCACAACATCTTCCCAGACATTGTGCAGACAAGACTGGTTCTAGCCAGACTTGATAAGGTGGTAACATTGCCTAAGATTACATACATCCCAAAGAAATAAGGGAGGATGATCATTATGAAACTCAACATTACTGACAAGTGCCATCTGCTTATGCACGGCAAAATCATCCAAGTATCAAGGACAATCTCGTAAATTATCTGGGAAAGTGGTATGACAAGGTGCTAAGGGACAACCATGTCCACAGCACTGAGGGGGAAGCAAAGCTGAAGAGTACTGAAAAATCTGGATACCTGGGGAAGTGTAAGACATGGCTGTACCAACAGGGCCTGCTCGTAGCGACGTAGCGGACGAAAGTGTATAAAGTCCCACTTACAGTGGTGGAGGGAAAATTTAAAAGTACCTAAGAAGGTGGCTGGAAGGAGGCATTTGAGAGGAAGCACTACAAAGAGCTGGTGCAGGACTGTAGGGATAAAGATGGGCAGACAAGTACAGAGGTCACCCTGTCCAATGAGTGTGGAAGCTGTTGACTAACGGAGAGAAAATAAGGAGGAAATTGGGAAGACTGGGGGAGAGAGCAGAAAGAGCCTCCTATTGGATATGAAGTAGGAAGGAAAGGTTGAGCTGGCAGGCAGACCAAGTGAGTAGTGGCTGGCCACTGCTGCTGACTGCCAGCAGGAGGATGTTATGGTGCAGATAGTTGGTACCCATCTGACGGGAGGATTTGTGACGTTGAAAGATCCAAAATGAATGACCGCAGGAGCATCACTGATGACGTGTCCAGACTTTTCAGAATACAAAAACGATGAGTTGAGTCTATTAAATTCCAGCTGAATGCTTAAATTATTGATCAGACTAATTTTAAAGTTCTCCAGAAGAGAGTATTTCTTTGTCCCTTTAAAGAAAAAGCCACAAGATGGGGTCATAACATATTGCAAGTGTCATTTCAAGCATAAACTACTCATGTGCTTATAGTGCCATCAGAACAGGAAAACTAGCATGAAGAATTTGAAGCCATTTACAAGAGATATAGCATTGAGTATTGTGACACCTGAACAGAGAATCCGTAGACAGAACATCACTAGTAAAAGTTCTGTATTAAAAGTTGTATCTCAAACTTTAAGTATATGAAAAGTACAGTGCTTGGTAAATGTTATCAGCTACATCTGCTGACGAGAGGTTCACCAACTGTATTCATGTCAGACAGTAAGCTTTGCCCCCATTGGGCAGTTTGGGCAATGAGAAAACATTAATTCTACATTGACATCTAGTGGCCATACATGTTCAAAGCACTTCCATTTGTAATTTGTAGCTGAAGCATTAGATCAATGCTTCCCAATTATGGGGTAAAATTAATTATTCAGAGAGCATTTAATTATCATCAGAGTAGTATTTCAATCAGACGAGAACTGCCAGGTCGTCCAATTTCCACTTGAGCCAAAAACTGGTCACTAACAACACCCACTCACCTTCACGATCAGATTTTGACTTCCAAACTAACTAAAGATGCTTTCAGGCAATTACTTTTCTTCATTAAAATGAGTTTTAGGTTTAAGATTAGGTTTGACATAACATGGATAATTTAACCATTTTTAAATGAAATGTGACCTTTAGTTTATAATCTAATCTAGATTTTGACAAAGGGTCTTTCAAGAAAAAAAAAAAAAAAAAATAGAAGTTATTGAGAACATTTTTTTCCTTTGGACAAATTTAGTAAACCTAGAAGTTATAAAAATGTGGAAAGTAGCAGTGACTAACATCTAGTTGATAGTTCAGCTCATGTTGTGTGTGATTTTTTATATATTATTTTTTAAATTCAGACTTGTTTTGCTCAAAGTTGATTGTCAAAAGTTGCTCTGTACACAACCTGCACAAGGCCGTCATACTTAATTTAAAAAAAAAGAAAAGCTGAATGTGTAACTTTTCCCTGCACTTTTTGGGAAAACGTGAGGGGGTTGAGGTGACGTAGCACTGAATCAGGCTAAACTCAAAGGATACATGAATGGCTCAACATAATTTATTTTCATTTTATGTTAAAATGTACAGAGTTCTTTGAAAGTACTTGCTAAGAAAGAAAAACAAAATGGAAAAAAATGGAAATACATACAGGGACAGAGTCGAGAGTTGAGGCAGCTGAGCTCAAATCAACCTTCACTGTGTGCCCAGCTGTCCCGTCCCCCCACCCTCTTTTTATTTTGCGCTCTCTCTTAGCATACAACGCAACATGTACAATTACAAAGGATACAAAAAGGGAAGCAATATAAACAGACAGAAATATACTGAGCTCATTTTTACATGCCTCTTAAATGTAAGGAAGTCATCCTATGCACACACAGAAGTAAAAAAAATTAAAACAAAAAGAAAACAAAAAGAATGCCGAGTAACCTTTAGATATTTGTAGTCCTTTTGTTTAAAATAGCATTAATATACTACACAAAGATAGAAAAACTCTAGAGATGAGATGGAATGGAGAGGTTAAAGGCATCTTAAAGTCACTAAAAGTGAGTGGTAATTTTTTTAAATTTTGAGTTTCTTAGTAATTATTACCCAAGAGGCGAGCTAAAAAATATGTTTTTTTTTGTCGTTTCCTGAAACAGAAGTGAAAAAAATGACAGTACCAATATCAATGTCAGAATTTCCTTTTATATTATAGAAAAAACATTTTCTCTACAATAGGTTTCTAAAGTCAAAAAGAGTCAGCTTGTGTCATAAAAGAAAGCTGCCCAGTCTGACAAAATTCAGAAAAGAAATGAAACAAAAAAAAGTAAATACAGAACAGAATACACACAAAGAAAGTTTGTATGCCAGGTCTGTGTGACAAATGAAAACTCCTCTTTTGACTAAGAATACCGATACGCGGCCCAACAAAGTCAACCACGACCCTACGGGACCTCCGATCCTTGCCTCCGACCCTGCTTCTATAATCGAGCTACAATCCCAGGGCCAAACCTCGCGCTAGATCGAGCATTCAGGCACACCTTCACAAAGGCTAACCGTCCGCTGCCACATTTTTAGCCAATGGGAGCACAGAAACAACAATAACAAAAACAAGATTAAAAAAAAAAAACCAAAAGAAAAAACAAATTTTACAAAAAACACACCATTCAGAAGCAGACTCCTCGACCTCTTTGGGTCACTAACACTTAAGGATGCGAGGTCACCTATAGTTAACCGACTTTCCTTAAAGTAGTTACATGGAAATCCCACCGTTTGTTCTGCATTCCCTAAGCCGCTAAAAAAAAAGAAAAAAAAGAAAAAAGGCTGACATTGTATACCATCTGTCAGTGGAGTGTGGACAAAAACAGTTGAATGTTTCCTGAGCTAGCCATCAACTGGAGACAGCTAGTCAGTGTGTGTTTGTATTTATATATATATGTATATATATATATATGTGTGTGTGTGTGTGTGTGTGTGTGTGTGTGTGTGTGTGTGCGTGTGTTTGTATGTGTGCGTGTGCTGAATATTGGGAAGTACCAGAATATTTACATCGAAATGTTTCAGAGTCGCGGCAAACTGGAAAATAATGCTACTTGTTTCATTTATGGATATATAATATGACAGTAACACGCTAGTCTCTTCTGTGTCTTTGCTGTGTTTTTGGTACAACACTGTCCATCCAGGAAGACAGAGACTCTGGAAAACAGTCAAACACCTCAAACACCCGAGGCCCTGCTCCACTGTGCTCTTCTGGAACTCACGAAAAGCCATGGGGCCGAGCGGCACCGGAGATGTTTGGGCATTTCTGAGAGAGCAAGAGGGTGTAATCACCATTTCAGAATGCCACGCGTATAAAGATCAAAGCATGTAAGGAGGTCGGACTGCACACACGTATTTAAAAAAACAAACAAACAAACAAACAAACAAACAAAAACAACAACAAAAATAAGGTCAACGGTATGTTTAACATAAAACAACAGTCCGCCTGCAATGTTTCATCGTCTCTTTTTTCAAGGTAAGGCTTCCTATATTAAAAGATTGTGTGCATGGTTGAATATACTCAGTAACCACCGTTCACAGTCTGACCAGGCCAGGTACTCCTGTACCCTGTGGACTTTTCTGTGGACTTTTCCTCGTCATACTTCGTCGTTCCTTACTGTCCTCCTCAGTGTCGAGAGGAGGAGTGGACTCCTGGGCCTGTGTGCTGGCCTGGCCTGAAGCTCCACGGCACGGCCGAGGTCCACGTACACACCAAATCCTGCCCAAATACTCCCATACACAGCCAGCTGGGAGGGGAGGGGGAGACGAGCCCAAATAAAAAAAGGGACAAAATGACAACACAGAAAAAACAAAAACAAAAAACAGGAAACCCAAAGACCCTCTCTGTCCCCATCACCTTCACTCCACTGGTGCCTCTGAGGCACTGGAGAGGGTGAACAGGACTAATGGACATTTAGAGTACAGCGAGCATACGCTCTGGCCCCTTTCTGTCTCCTTTTTTCACTTCTTGGCTGCTCATCTGCTCATGTAATGTGGCTGTTTTGGATAGCTGTGATGGGAGGGGCCAGTGTACATCATGTTCCCATGGTGATTGGGCTGCATAGGCTGCTGTGGGTAGCCCTGCCCTCCCATCATGCCCACCTGCATCTGCATGGGGTACTGAGCTGGCTGATTCATGTATGCGGGGTTGCTGTGATAGCCACTGTTCATCATAGGCTGAGCCATTCGGTAGCTGGCTGACATGGGGTTCAGAGTCGTCATGTTCATAGAATTATACGGTGCCGTGGGCATGAGGTTTGGCATCATGCCGCGCTGCACGGCCAAGGTGCGCGGTGTACCCTGCATGGCCACAGTCCCCGAGCTGCGGCTATAGAGCTGCTGCTGGTGCGGGGCCGGGGCCAGCTGCTGAGTGGCTTTGGACCGAATGGAAATGTGGCCTTTGACGGTAGTCATCTGGCCCTGCAGCCGCTGTGTGTGCGGTGGAGGTCCTAGGCCAATGTTGGTCGTGGGCATGTTGCATTGCAGCTGCAGAGAGCCCAGGTTCATGGAGCCAGAGCTAAGGTTAGGAGGTGGGGTCATAGTGGGCTGCCCCTGTGGAAGGGCAGTGTGGGGTGAAGGGGCCAGCCCAGGATTGGAGAGAGAAACACTAGTGGCATAGGAGGTAACAGCGGCGGAGTGAGAGTAGGGCATGCCGTGGGGCTCCATGATGGTGTTGGTGAGCTGCTGGAGTTTGGCCAGGCTGAATGTTGCCGAGGGCTGGGGGTAGCCCCCTGTACCAAAGTCCTGACCCATGCGCTCATACAGGGTGCGGCCCCCTCCTCCACCTCCACTCTCTGGAATCTCCATGATCATGGGCGTGGAGGCAAAGCCATTGCCCATGCTGCACTGGGACAAGGCCTGCTGTGGTGGCGGTGGCGGGGCCGAGGGTGGAGGCTGAGGGTTGGGCGCTTGTTGCTGCTGTTGAGGAACCTTTTTTGTTGATTGCTGCTGCTGGTTGGTGCTGGGAGGCCTCTCAATCACACCACAGCTCTGAGGAGACTTAATGCCACAGCTGGGGGTGTTGGATGGCGGTGGGGGAGGCGGGGGCTGGGGCACAGCACTGCCCACGTTGCTGGCACCTGGTCCACTGTTGGGCCCTGGTCCTGTTTGCTGAATGAGGCTACAGCTGCCCATCGCTAGCTGGGATGCGGCATTTCCTGTGGAAGATGTGAGGCTGGGGGCTGGCACGAAGGAGCAGCTGTTGGACTGAGAGGAGGAAGAAGGGGTGGCAGAGCTGGAAGAAGAGGACGCCGAGGACGCTGAAGCCGTTGAAGCCCCGGCGACCACGGCAGCAGACATTCCTCCTCCATTGCCCCCGTTTCCTGTTCCATTGCCCCCTCCACCCATGGTGGAGTCGTAGCTGCTGGGGTTGTCATAATTCTCTGTAGTGCTTTCAATGCTGCCCAGGTCACTGAAGCCACTGTCCACCACCTGCTGCGAGTGGTCCGACACAGACGGCACATCCATCATCGGCGATGTCTCCATGTTCTGCTGAGAGGGGGCAGAAAGCGAACTGGGATGCTCTGGAGTGATCTGTGTGTAGCCACCTCCAGCGCCACCGCCACTGCTCCCTGCTCCGGTGGGGCCAGGAGTTCCACCCCTTTGCCCTGCTGGTGTCGTATCCACGATGCCCGATTGCAGCCCCGGGCTGTTCACAGAGCGCACAGACTGACTGGGCAGCGGGGGCACTGGTGGATTAGGGAGGGGGCTGCTGTGCTGGGAGGCTCCACATTCCTCTACTAAGGCTAGGGTCTCCTCTTCAGGCTCGCCCGTGTGACTGTAGCTCTGCAGGGTCCGGCAGGCGGCTAGGGTCTCTTCACAGTCCTGGTAAGCGCCGTGGTGTGGCTGGGGCTCAGTTTCCTCGTCCTGGGCTTCCCCCTGCGTCAGGGACTGAACAGCCTGCATAGTCTCCAGGTCCAGCTCATTGGAGTGGTGATGTGAGTGGTGCGAGTGATGGTGGCCAAGCTCCTCCTTGAAGTCAGGGTGCTGGTGAGGGTGGGAGTGCGGATGCTGGGGTTCCATCAAGAGTGTGACGTCTTTATCATCCGGGTGCAGGGGCTGCAGCTCCATTGGCTCAGAAGGAACAGACATGGCCGTGACCGTTTCCACCGCCGCCGCTGCTGCAGCAGACTCCTCCTGCTCTCTGCGCCTCCTCTCCTCCTGCTGAGGGTCTGCAGAGGGGGGCCGGCACTTGGTCTCCTGCACCCTTTCCTCAGCCTCCTCCTCCTCCTCTTCCTCCTCCTGTTTGCTGACGTACTCCTGGGCCACGCTGTTCTCCATGCCTAAAAAAGGCTCTACACCTGGGGGTTCTTCTTTGACTGGAGGCGAGTTTGCGTGTGAGGCAGACTCCTCCTCCTCGTCTTCATCGTCGTCTTCGTCTTCAGGGTCCGGACTTTTTCTCTTTTTACTGCTGCTGCTCTTGTCTTCTAAGTGTCCGTCACCCTCATCGTCTGCATCGTGGTCGTCACTTCGCCGGCTTCCTGAACCCGGCGTGACCGCCGCTCGCCTGTTCACGCTACCACCACCACTGCCCATGCTGCCACACTCCTCTTCCTCCCTTTCCTCATCATCATCGTCTTCCTCTCTGTCACCCATATCTGTGTCCTGAGGCCGGGACTGCGGGGCCCGGGGCCCTGAGGTGGAAGAAGAGGAAGAAGGGGAAAGCAGTGGACGGGATGGTGGCCGGCTAGGTTTGTCTTCTTCCCAGGCTCGCTCGATGTCCTCCTCATCATCTTCATCCTCTTCTTCCGGGTCAGAGGTGGGAGGTGGTTTGGGGGTAGGCTGTGGTGGCTGGCGGTTCTTGGGCGGTCTCCCCCGCTTTCTGGGCATCTTTTGTTCAACGGGCTTAGGGAGATAGTCATCTTCTTCGTCAGAGTCTTTTTGTTTGACGTCTCTGTCCGTGTTAGTTCTGCAGACTTGTTTGCTGTTCCGGTCATCCGTCTGCAGCAGCTGAGGAACTTTGTCCATCTGCTGCTGCTCTAGCAACCTTTGTCTTTCCTGCTCCTGCCTGTCCGCCTCCTCCTGGGCCCGCTGCAAGTACCAGCTCCGTGGCTTGCGACCAGGCTTCATCTTGATTTTGGGTTGCTGAGGATTCCCACTTTGGGCCTGGCCGTCTGCAGCTGCTCTCTGGTTGGGTCCTGTGCCAGGTGGCTTGCCTCTTTTCTTCCAGTGCTGTGGTTTGCGGCTCTTTCCTTTGGGCCAGCCTTTCTTCTTTTTGACTGGGACTTCAGGGTTGGCTCCAAGGGTCTCTGATGGGGTTGCTGTCAAAGCAGCTACAGACTTCGGCATAGTTGTTAGCTCTGCAAAGCAAAGAAGATGAAGTGGTTAGATACAGCTACTGCACAAAGTTCTGGCCAGACTGTGAAAATAAATGTGATGGCTTTCCAACTATTCCTCTGAACAGACTAAATAACTAAACTCCATCTTAACCAGTGAATGTCAGTAGGTGCCCGTAACTCACCCAAAATCATCAGTTCAAACAACTGTACATCAGAGTAGAAGTTACTTGGAGATGTCACCACTATCATAAGGCCAGGAAGAAGACCCAAGCTTTCACCCTCCCCATGCAGACATTGTTAGGATTGTCATCTCTCATAAATGGGAAGTTACTGGAATATTTTTATCATTGTCCAACATTAGGTGAGTTTTACATTGACATTGACTGAGAGGCTGCAATCCAAGACAGAAGCCTCTGTTAAAACTCAACTAAAATTTGCAGTTTATTTCAGAGCACTGGCACGCTTAACAGAGCGGCTGGAATAACGGAGGAGGCAGACTACCTCAGTAATCTCCAGGACAACCTTAAACTTGGACACAACTATGCCAGCATCAAAGCAATAACCAGAAACACACATTAAAACTGGTTGTGGAATGGAAAAAAAAGCAGGCTAACACAAAGGTTTTGGAATTGCCATGCCAAAGTCCTACCCATGTATGTACGATTAGTCCATACATGGGTAGTCCTGCACATTTCATCACTGCTCACCATCTTCCTCCGAATCTGTGAGGTTGGAGAGTCGGCCCCTCTTTGGCGCAGGGTCAGACAACCTCAGAGCAGACTGCGGTTGGGGGTAGCGGCGCAGCGGGTGACCCAGTGGAGTCTCCTCCTCCAGCCTGGGCATAGGCCTCTCTGAGTCAGAGTCTACAAAAGGCTCATCCAACACCTCCGTGGTCTCCGAAATGGTCTCAGTCACCACGCTGCTGTGAGGGTGGCTGCGCGGGCGAAAGCGGCGCTTCCTCATGGGCTTCTGGGTAGAAACGGGACAAGGGATTAAGATGTGCTAAGGAGCTTTAGAGCAAACTGACAACTTCACAAGCAGGAAGCTACTTTTGCGATTATCATTATCATCATTATGATAGCTGAAAATGTCTAACCTTGCATTTGAGCCCTGATTTGGTGAGCATAGGAGGGGAGCATCCCCTCTCGTCGTCATCTTCATCATCATCATCCTCCTCTTCTTCGCTGCTGTCACTGAAGCGGCTCTTCCTGACTGGAGAAGACTCGCTCAGCCTGGGAATCACAGGAAGCTGTGGGTGACCCTCTCCGGGACCTTCTATCAGTCTGGGCTTCGGGCCTCTCTTTTTCCTCGGTGGCCGGCCTCGTCTCGTGGGGGTTATGGAAGGGTGCCTGCTCATGTCGAGTGTGTGAAAGGCTGTCGTGTCCGCTTGTCTGTCCAAGGAGAAAAGGGAGGGCGGGCTGTTGACAGTGCCTGTGGTTTTTACCCCCTCTGACCTGTCCTCGTCCTCATCATCTTCATCCTCTACTGGACGGATTTTGGGTGGCCGTCCCACCCGCGCGCTGTCCTTCACCTTACCCCAAGGCCAGTTTTTGGGCGGGCGCCCTCGTGGCCTGCGTTCGCCGTTTGTTGGCGGAGGGGGTCGTGGTGGTTCTGGTACAGGCGGTGGGCATCGGACTGGAGGGGGAATTGGAGAGCTTTGGCCAATCGGAAATCCTAGAAAGGTCTTCCTTTCCTCCTCCTCTTCTTCATCCTTCTTCCCTTGCCGTACATGCCAGGGCATCTGTGGGACCTTGTGACTCGGCTTAATCTGTTTAGAAAATTTACAATTAAATTAATTACACCAGAAAGCAAGTCTGACTAAATTTATTATCTTCACAAATGCAATGGCAATCTTTACCTCCTTGCGAGTCCCTTCCTTTGGTTCCTCATCCTCCTCCTCCTCATCATCATCGTCGTCGTCATCTCCATCAGCATCAGAGACCACGGTGTTGGTTACTATGACAGGAGTCCAGCGGAGACACTCGGGGTCGACCTCCAGCTGTCGTGGCCGGGCCTTTAGACGAGCCATGTGGTTGGCCACCAGCTTCTCCCTTCGCATCAGGATGAGTCTAACAAAGTCAAAGCAAAACCAGACGGGAGCATGAGCCCTCCGGACGCACATTTTTCTACATTGAAGCATCGATACATTACAGACAAATATGGCTGTGCAGGTAAATGTGCAGATACGTGCAGCTATGCCAACTGTTCAGGGATTTTTTGTTTTTTCCTTGGATAGAAACATTTTGCTTTCCCCATAGAGGTATTAGCACGGGCCAAAGGAAAATAACGAGCACTGCAGTTAAACTATTTTTTAACCAATTACGTCAACTGGGCTTCTATTTACTCAGCCACAACAGACATGTTTGTCTATAAAACCGACAAAGCTGTAACAGAGCACCTCCAGTGCAGCAGATAAATCATTCACAGGTGGATACAAGGACCAAAATTGGTACATAAACTCTTATGTTTAAAATAACGAGTAAGGATAAAGTAGAAGGACAAAGTCTTGCATTTTCGAATGATCTAAATGTCAAAACGTACACATTTGACTGATTGTTTCTTTTGTTTACACAAAACAAAGTGAAGACAAGTTGTGTCAGCCAAATTTTAGAAAAGAAAAGTCTTCACGCATGGAATACATTACTTAGCTGCATGCATCATGGTGCTTTCAAAGAGGTAAAAAACCTTGACCTGCACAGCATTGCCATTGGAGCAACATCTCATTGAGCTTACTTTGCTTTTCATGAGACCAAGAAGTTTTTAAGTTACAAATTTGACTTACTTTTATACTCACAAGCCCAAATCAAGAGTAAAACCTTCTAAAATAAACAATGGACAAATGGCAAAACTTTTAACTGGCTGCAGAGGGACAGACAGACTTAGTGCATATATGCACTTCTGAAAGATCATTTCACTTATCTACTGCACTATAATCTTTACACCGTGCAGAGCACTGATGCTTACATGCGCAGCCCCCAAAGATCTATTCTCAGTCAGGAAAAACCCTGCACGCATGTGTTTTTTGTGGTGCACCTAAAAATAACTGACAGTAAGTGCAGTAAGCCCACATACAGTAAAGACACAGAGTCTTCGCTGCATTATTTGAGACACATCTGTGATACAGTCATCCAAATATTCAGAATAAATAAAATAGATCTTTTTTGACAACACAGTTAAAAGTTTAGAGTACCAAGAAGCTGCTTTTTTAACATCTGGCACAATACACATGTGCTTGGTAAGCTGCCAGGACACCTCAGTTTACAAACTGTGACATTTCTGCACATAGTGTACTTTGCAGTTAGATGCAAGTCAACTTTTATGTTGTTGTTTTGTAGGTCTATGAGGCCTAATAACATAAGAAAAAACAAATCTTTGTTTTGCTGAAAATTTATTTTGGGAACAGTGAAGGTGAACGATGCCACTGATCCACTAGCTAACATCCTAACAGCTGCACAGCCTGACTCTGGTGGTACCACTACAAACACCAGGAGAGTGCAGTGCAACCTGGCTCTGGACGATTAACTGATTAAAATCACAAGTGGCTGTCCGTGTGACTCCGGACAGCATGTGAGATCCCATTACCACTAGCATCATAGCTGCGTGTCTGGGGAGCAGCCAAAGTAATGCAGCTTAACCAGCTTATGCAATGCATGTGAAAATATAGGTTTATGTACTGTTTGTTCAAACATCGTTTGAATGTTAAGTTTCAGTGTCACGAAATTTGTATGGCTGTTTTTGAAATCTCAATTCTAATCTTTTAAAACTTCACACTGACATGTCTGTGTACCTCCATAAGAAGGCTTTTCTGTTTTGCTTTCTTGGTGCTGCCACTGAAATACTTGTTCCACATCAAAAATCTGAATCTACTGTAACCGCATTTACTGCATATTTTCGCTTGGTCTTTCTCAAATTACACTGGGTCACCTTAGTAAAACGTTTTGGCTGCTTAGACCGAAAACCAGCAAATTCAGCATTTCAATAAAAAAAAAAAAAAGGCAATAGTAGCACAAGCAGAACGACTTTGTTTATATTTGGGCCATATAAAAGAAAACATGGAGTATATTTCTGACCGGTCTCCCCGCTGCTCCAGCATGTTGAGGCTATGCAGGGTGGTGGTGATGTCCTGGGGGCAGATCCCCGTCAGTTTGCTGAGCTGTCGTATGGTGATCTGCCGGTCGCGGAGCTCGTGGAGACACTCCAGCACCACGCTACGCCAGTAGGCCATGTAAGACAGCCGACCTAAGTCCGACAGAGGCTTCTCCGGAGATCCTGGCTGTCCCTCTCGCTTTGACAGCAAGTAGCCTGCAGGGAAGGAGGAACCGGAGACAAGGGCATCATGAGCCAAATGTTTGAATTTAGTCATTATGTCTATGAAAAGAGGAACCATCAGTGTTTAGTTAAAGTGATCCCAATATTCTCATTTCAAACTGTGATCATTCTATTCGTTTTTAGAAAATAAGCAGCACTTACTGAAGTCGATGAGAAAACGCCCATAGCCCTTGCGCTGGTACTGTGGAAGAATCATGATGCATGATACGTTGTATTTCTGTTGACAGTGCTTCTCCTGAAAAGAAAAAAGACAGACACATTTAACCATTAGAGGAAAAAAGAAAAATAATAATGGAACCACATTATAAAGCAAGTCTGTGTGTGTGTGAGCTGGGTGTTAATGGTGCGGTGTCTGCTCCCTAACTGCTGTGCTTTGGCAGTGAGGTTGCATGTTAATGGGAGCACCTGCAGAGGCAAACTCCACAGAGGGACAATGGTGCTCACAGCAGCCACTATTTATCTGGGACACCATATGAGCATTTGTATGTTTTAGGAAGTTATTTCAGCTTCATTTAATCTAAATAAATAAAAAAATTAAAAAATAAATTTATATATCTATAGATATATCTATAGATATAGATATATATATATATAGATATATCTATAGATATATATATATAGATATATCTATAGATATAGATATATATAGATATATCTATCTATATCTATATCTATATCGATAGATATATAGATATATATATCTATATATATAGATATATATAGGAGTAAGTGTTTATATAATCCCACAACAGAGCTGTATTTTGCTTAAAAATTGTGGGAGAGTCAAGAAAACACAAAATCCAGACAAAATAGATCTTTGCAGAGAAGTTGAGTGGGGGAAGATGAACTGAAAGCCATACTACCTTAGAGAAGTAGCCAACAAGGTGACAGCCTTTACTGTCATTCTGGGTGAGGACGTAGAAAAGGAAGGGCTCCACATCGTAGTAGAGGGTCTTGTGGTCCAGGAACAGTTTAGCGAGTAGACACAGGTTCTGACAGTAGATTGTGCTAACATTCCCATCAACCTGTTGAAAGACGTTGGTAAGAAAACACAAATCAGTGCAAAGCACAGGACTTCCTAAATAGCTACTTTCTCATCCCTGAAACACTAAAGTGCTGAGTTAAATCTCCAGGCTGCTGTTAGGGAGCTGTGGAGCAGAGTGAAGGTGAATGGATTAGAAGTTAGTGTTAGGCTATGATCTCCCCTGTGTCCCTGTAGACTCCGAAATACACAGAGGCTGGAGAGAAACGACGAGTGGTAAAGAGACGGAGGGAGGCTCAGGTTGGCAGACGGCCTGTTATCTGTGCTCTCCTCGGAGAGAGGAAAGGACTGCAGAGTGGAGGAAAACAGAAGCTTCGACGGCTGTGTCCTGCAGACAACAATCCACTCAATTCAGTGGCCGCTGTGCTTAACTGCAAATTCGTCTCATTATAACTTTGATACAAAGAACAGGATATTCCACTAAGGCGGGTGAGGATGTCACAATCACTTTAAGGGTTTTTGACTAAGATATATTTATATAGTTGGTGGGAAAGCATTATGCTATGCAGAAACTTTCTCCAATAAAGGGTAAAATTGGACAGGCAGCGTGGGAAACATTTGAAAGGACTTGTGGGTTTGTACTGTGCAACTGTGTGCAGGTCTGAGGTGGCAAGAAGACTAGATAAAAGTTCATCTAGTGGCAAGTAAGCCATCATTAATTGCCTTTTTAATTTTCTTTTTTAATTTACAATGAGATACATCTAACAGCAGGCAATTTTTCAAGCCCAGCACACAGAGCAAAGTGTTTATTTTATGAGGACGTGAACAGGCAAGATGATCATCAAGTTAAAAACACACTAAGCTGATGATTTTATTTGCTTTTCTTCTGCTGGCACAGCCAAGACACTAAAACAATGCAGCCAAACAGGAAAATATAAACTAAACTCAAAACACCGTTAGGAGATCACGGCAAGTGATCGTTATTTTATTTTGCACCGATATCTATCTATATCCAGTACTAACACTTAACACATTCACCTTATATGTAAGAAACCTCAAACTGGGAGTCTACACAAACCCGGCCTGAGGTCGTCACAGTGCTGGTCCTAAGCGAGGGTTGCATCAGTTAGGGCACCGAGCATAAAGACTGTGCCGAGTCAAACGTGGATCCATCCGCTGCGGTGATGAAGGGAGCAACCAAAAGTACCTTTATTCATTTATTTATTTTTTTCAGTTAGCGAATCACTTCTCACTTCTCTCAGGGAAGTCAGAATGCACTGGAATGCACTTCTACAGCAGGGAGCAGCTGCATTCCTCTGTAGGGCCACGAGGTCTTGGAGTGCGGTCACACAGACACAATCCAATACCTCGAGGGAGGATTGGCCAGCGTAATGCTTTATGTCATGTGTAGAAAACAAAAGCCCTTTAGAGCAACTATTTATGTTGCAGTAAATCGCTCTCATTTCCCAAACTGTCAAAATGACGTCAGATTTTCCGTCATCAGCGACAGAAAATGAACAGAAGTCGTCTCTCTTTGTTACAGCGCTGGCCACCGTTACTTAGCTGTTACACCTTCTGCACTTTGAATTTATCAAAGATCACTGACACCCAGGCAGTCTTTCAGTCAATCCATCACCTCCCTGATGTCTGAGATAAACCAAAAACAGCAGAAAAACACTCAAATGAGCTTCTCCAGATCCTGATTTGTAACTACACCTATTCATAACTCAGAGTTTCTGTATTCAACCATCATTTGACCAATTCTGCACAACAGCCTTGGGAGTAACACACAGTACTCTCATTATACACAACTAAACCTAACAATAGCATCACAGTGCAGCAATATTTGATGAATGTGCCTCAAATGGTGAAATTGTTAAAACAGTCACTCAGTTCAATTCCAGACGGAAACACAAATCTCCTTTGGGGCTGCTCGGGAAATACATCCAGTGTAAACACTGCCAGGTTAAACTCGTTGAGCTGCCCGCTGTGGTGACCGCTTGTGACGAGGAAGCAGCCAAAAGTGTTTTCAGGTGACACTCACCCATCACTACATCTGCTTAACCGAAGAGGAAAAGGACCAAAAAGGAAAAAGGAATTCACTGAGCTGTGGTCTTAGTTTCCCC
Source organism: Aulonocara sp. 'chitande type north' Nkhata Bay (assembly GCF_057382095.1). Classification (NCBI taxonomy): domain Eukaryota; kingdom Metazoa; phylum Chordata; class Actinopteri; order Cichliformes; family Cichlidae; genus Aulonocara; species Aulonocara sp. 'chitande type north' Nkhata Bay. Next base: position 6,727,754 of record NC_141355.1, on the reverse strand, counting down.
CCACTGTCCTCAGCTGACTGAGGTTGTAAAATATAAGACGAAGCTATACGACGTACTGCGTATTACGTAGAAGCCTTTTTACAATATCACAATAATGGCTACTGTACTGTTTCACTGGATACATGAATGCATTTGCAGGTCTGTTAACTGTGCCTGCTTTAGTGTGTTTCAAAGACATGTTAGAGAGGATCCTCCTGTAAGAAGCACAGCGTGAATTAAAATAATTCTTAAGCGCCTGGATGCAGAAAATACTTTGTGTGACTTTTCCTTTTTTATTGTGCCATCTGGAAGTTGCGGGTGTTTTTAGAAGCTCTTTAGTGGTTTTTGAAAGACTTCATTCCCAGCGAGTTATCTCCAGTTTAAAAAAACAACAACAAAATTTAAAAACAAAACAACACAAAGCCACATCTGCAACTTCCTCACCTCGAATACAGAGATGTCGTCCTTCCTGTAGATCTCATTGGCAGGAGGGTGGAACCAGTTGCACTTCTTCATGTGCTGGTAGAGGATGCTGCGACTTTTCATGTAGCGCAGGCAGAACTCACACAGGTAGAGTTTAGGTAGTCTGGAAACGGGAGCACAAAGACAAAAGGACAAAAGGAATGGTTTTAACGGTTTTGCTACACAAACAAACAAATCCCAACATTTTTCTTCTTCAGCTGGAATATTTACTGGTCTTTTATAACAATCGGCTAGTTTTCTGGTGATGCAACAAAGGCAAATGTCAAACTGGGTTTATTTTTCCTCCAAATGACATTTGCTGAACAATTAAATGTGAAGGCTTTAAGAACTTCTGATTAATTTTTTAGAATAAACACTGATATCTTTGCTCTCACGCCTTTTTTCTCTGCGCACTTTTCCAGTTTGCATCCATCAGGTATTTTAAATTGCTGAGACAGAAACATACACAGTGGGATGAATTTTAGTGAACAGCAACAAACTGCAGAAATGCACATTTAAAAACACCTCCGACTACGGATCCTTGTCACAGAGGGTGGCAGTGTAAACGGCTTATGACGAGCTCCATTATTCGGGTGGTAATTTCTACACCTACGAGCAGGATTGTGAGCTAAGTACCTCATGCTGTTGCGTTACATTATGGTGCGTTAGCTTACCTGCTGTACTCCTGCGGGTATGGAGACGAATACCACGTCTGGATTTCATACTTGCCAAATTCAATGACTGACGGGCAACGCATTTGAGGGTCTGGCGGACCCGTCACGCCAACTTTCTGTTGGGAGAAGGGAAAAGGCAGAGATGTTTATGGTTAGCTACAGGTTTACAACTGGCGGGGGATTAGCAGGCCATGAGCCAAGCAGAGACACCAGAAATCATCAGCAGAGTATCTCAGACTGTTACAGCAGGAGAGGGCACCAGGTTTACATTACTCTTACGTGGATCTTCCTGGTTTGCCCTTCCCAGCCATTTACATCATGTACTCACCGTACACGATATTCACTGTCACCCAGCCTGGAACAGTTCTGCTCATTAACTCACACACTTACACACCACTGTGGCTATTCCACATCCACAACAGCGTTTTAATACGACTCCCATGGTGTTAACCCCACACCCACTCTCTGGTCAGTTTACTGCTGCACTATTCCCTTAAAACAAGCCATTAATGTGGCTAATTTACACTTCCTCTCTGACTAACGTATCAGAACACTGTCGTTAAAGATGCCCCGCTCAGTCATCGCACCATCAAACACAAGACTCGTTTTACGTGCTTTATCGCGACCCAGTCTTAAACATTCATGGGTAGTTTTACTCTAGCCGGGCTGTTTATGGAGCACAGTTTGGCATCAATCACAAGCAGAATGTGAAATTCAAGCAAATGTCCAACAACAACAGTAAAGACTAATCAGCTTGTTGTAAAGCTGCTGTCCTAAATTCAATCCATTTTATTTGCATCTTGAGGTCACGGCCTGTGTGTGCTGCATCTATGGTAATGGATCATTTTAATATCCATATTGAATCTGGCAGCTGTTCCTAATTTCTTTCCTGCACTTCTTTGACACACACACAGGGCCTGCAGCCCTCTGTGAGCCAGCAGCTTCATCTCTTACAACCAGCCAGCTGTTGACTTGGCTCTTTCTGACCACATTCTCACCACGATTGAGATTTACGTGTATACCCTCCAGTCTGGCAGCCGCAGTCCCAGACTCACAGCTCTCAGATTCCCATGCTGATGCAATCTCATTGTCCAATTTGGCCAGTGTTCAGCGTCTCCCTTCCCCACTGTTGTCTCGTAATAATCACACGTACCTGTAGCGCCAGCTCCTGGATGTGTCTGAACAGCTCGATGTCTTTTTCCGTCAGGTTCTCGTGGCCGGGCAGTTTGTCATCTTCGTCACGCCAGTCGCTGCCTTCCTGATTGTCTGGGGATTGAAAGACAATCAGAAGTTATTTCGAATCCCAAGATGTCTGCAGACTTTCAGGGCGCTTCACAACAAACAGCTGTGAGGCTCTTATAACAGGTCACTTTCTTATATTAAAGCCTGCAATCACAGGATGTTAGAAAGAGTAACATTTAGGTGAGCAGCATCCCTAAATGCAATCAAAATTACCCCAAGAGAAGTAGCTGAATTCATGTGAATCACATGATTAGTTGTGCGTATGTTGGCGTGGATACAAAGCCTGTTACTTCAACTCAAGGCTGAAGCCACAACTCACAAATCTCTTCATCCATAATCAGTCCCATTTTATTCTGAAAGTTCTGACAGGAAGCGGACGTTCGTATCTCCACCACTTTTAGGACGTTGCTCCCGTCGCTGCCATTCTTCATCTGGCCACGCTTTCCTCCGTCTCCAAAATAAGTCACATCGCCGACATGCACGCTGCGCCCAGTGATCGCTGCTCTAATTGCTTCACAACAAATCATGCTCCCTCAGCTTGTGTGGAGAACGAACGTACGGGCCGCGCCGTTTCTGATTTAATGACGCAGCGAAGCGCAAATTATACGTCCAATTTGGCATATGATCTGTTTTTAAGGCGTTTTTTCACAATACATCGGTTGAATGAACGGGAACAAAACCACTGCTTGTTCTTTGCCGCAGTTTGGCGTCATTTGTGCTCGAGCTACGGTCTGTAATCTCAGCGTGACACACAGCAAAGCCTGGTTAAAGCGAAAGACACCGTTTTTCTACACTTGACAACAACCTCACTTCTGACTTTAAGAGCGATCAAAAACATCACACCAGCTGTTCAACAAGTTTGCAGTTTTCCACAAAAGCAGCACTTTACTCACGCTAAACCCCGTGACGTGAAATATTATCAGCTAAATTAAAGCTGCCAGGTTACTTTCCACATATTTATTAAGTTAGCTGATAGCTAAGACAGTCTTATTTGTTTTGCTTGCTGCAGGCAGTAAACACACATTAGCAACACAGGCAAGAGTGGAAGAGACTTGTGATAATGGATGATGAGGGTGTTCTTCATTCTTTCTAAAACACACATGGGTGCCGCAGAAACCTGAAGGAAGCGCTGCTGCTCTGTCACATTTATTCTTTACTTATAACTCTCTGCTTTTACTCTAAGAGATTTCAATGGAAACAGACCTGCAGGTGGACACTTCAAATTACAAAAGCAATTTCTTTAAATGCATAAGCAATCATTTTCTCCGACTGAGGAAAAAAAATAAAGCAATTCCACACGATTTTTAGCCTTGACCTACAATTTCAAAATAAGTAACATCATGGCTGAATCGTCTATAAAAGAGGGACAAAGAACACAAAAGCAATGTGAATGCTTCACAGTAACAGCTGATACCTACAGAGTCTGTAAGCAAAGCACCTGCAAAGGACTCATGAAAATAGAGCACGTTTTTTTAAAAAGGTCAATTTATGTAATTGATTCAGATATTAACTTTTTTTTTTACCGTTTGTGTTTCATTTCTGTGCTGTTGCTCTCTCATTAAACATAACAGATCATTAACATGTCTTTATGTGCGTTACTTTATCTCAAAGTTTTGTTTTCATGGCAAATGTGAATCTAAACTGTCTGATGGTATGAGCAAAAAACAAAAAAACAAGCTGATCTTTCCCACCTCTGTCATCTCCTTCGCCTTTGCGACTGGCTTTCTTTCGGATGCGGCACTGCTGTGAGTAGTCCACCACTTCCTGCCGTGCCTTGCGGCCCTCGGGAGATGGCGTGAAGAACTTTGTGAGGGCATCGATGAGGCCCTTGGTCTTGTTGTTGAAGCGCAGGCTGCTGTGTGACAGGTCGCCGTCCTCCCGCATGGAAAAAAGCAGCCTGTCGTCTCCGGGGTAACCTTCGCAGGAGGAGCTGGAGGAAGAGTTTGCTGAGGCCGAGCGCTTCCGCCGACCGCGCCCTCCCAGCTTCTTAAAGGGCCGCCCCGGCCTGCAGAAGACAAAAGTGTTAGGGTCAAAGTCACAATCGGTCACACATTGTAATCACTCTGCAGTGCAAAAACCACCTAAACATGCATTTATCTGTGTATGCCACAGTGTGCACACAGTGGTTGGTGTGCAGTACAATCTCCAACATACTTGGAACCACCTTACTGCATTATTATATATACCAAAAAAACAAAAAACAAAAACCTTTGGCATTACTCTTTAAGGGTAAGATCTCATTACTATCAGTGTCTCAAATTTCTGCATGGCATTCGTTAGTATGGAGGACCAAAACAGTCAATATTAAACATAAGAAAATAATGATAATAATAATAAAAGTGTCGTGAATGGCACCTTAATGCATTTTATTTAATTTTAAATAAAATACAGCACTAGTAGGTTTACTACTGCTGTAAATCTGTCTTTGTGTTGATTCTAGTATTCATTTGCTTTTAGTCATTTCACCATTAATTTAACCATTTATCTGATTATTTGATCTCATTCTATACATGTTTTTTATGTTAATTATGACAGACACCATTATATACCCCTTAGAAAACATCTGATTACTAAGTGGTTTCTAAGTCCTCCATACTCTCAAACACCTTGGGTCTGTGATGAAGCAGACACAGGTGCTCTCCATCGCAGTGACACCGCCTCAGACAGAATTAGTTGAAGACGTTTGTGTACCTGTTCTTGGGCCGTCCCAGCGGTGCGTTGTAGCGCCGTTTGATTTGCGCAGCCTTTTCGTGTAAAAGCTTCTTTCCCTTTTTCCTTGGTTGGCAGATTTGACAAATCCACATGCCTAGGAGACGAAGAGGAAAAATGGAAGTGTTCACACACTGAGACAGTACCGGCTTCGGTGCACATACAAACAGGCTCTGGGAAGCTTGTAATGCATTAGTGCTTAACAGTGATGCATTAGAGTGAGAGCCATCAGCTCAGGAGATGGTTTAATCATTAACTGCCATCATAACGGCGATGCAGAAGAGCAATGTAGGAGCGCTGTGTGGTCAATCGGAGGAATAACAGGTACGAGTTTGGCTCGGAGCAGATAATGGAGACGGGATACGAGTCTTGTTTAATTACCTTTTGGCATCCGCGTGAGAGGAGGATCGCAGCACTCCATGTGGAAGCCCCGGTCACAGGAGTCGCAGAACAACATGTTGTCCTGCAGAGAGACACAAAATAATGACAATCGTCTTCAGGTCACACGAGTAGTAGAACAACATATAATCCACTAAGTAAATACAGGTGACACCGCTGATCAAAGCTGCTGAGCTCATTTTAATTCCATATTGTGATGAGAGTTTTGCATACTTTGCCTTCCCTCCGTCCTCATAGCCTGTTTCATCATTGTGCAACTGGCAGCATGTTGTGAATTTTCCTCTTAACCTCTCCGCAAACATTTGAATAACAATCATACCTCGCCTGACAAGTAAGAGAAAAGAGTGAAATCATGCCGATGCTGACTAAAATAGCTCATTCCCAGGATCAATCCCTGGATAGAGACGCTGATGTCTATCAGCGTCTCTATCTGGCACTTAAGCTGAAGATCGAGCGTTCACAGCGACTGTCAGGCTGCCAGGACGCCATATTCCTTCATCCACTCACCGCATTCTTTCCTTGATCCTGACAGCTGCTGCAAGTCTTGCATTCGATGCACTGCCACCACAGAGCCTTGACTCGCACTGTGAGCTCCGGGGAGAATTTGAGACAGGACGGGTGGCCTGCAGGTAGACAGACACACATACACAAACAAGCACGTCAACATCACACACACTTTTCTCTCACACTCTCACTCTATTTTTTTTTATGTTTGCTGCTGACTGACAGTTGTGACCCACTTGCATCATTGAAGGAAAAAAGAAAAGAAAGAAAGTCCTTTTGGAACTGGAAGCCCTCACTGAATCAAACCTGGCTGCAAAGAGTGTGTTAAAACATAAATGACAATCTGTCAGAGCCGTGCTTTTGCAATGTTTGAAGAGCGGCAAACAAGACGGCCTTGTCTGGGACGAAACCCCTCTGAGGGAAGAAGAGGAACACGCTTGTCTGCTTCCGATAAGAGATGTCGGGCCTTAGCAGGAGTACTACAACTTGCATGCCAATAAAACCAAAAATTGAACCAGGAATATCAACTGGGTTCAAGTTTAAGAACCACACCCGTTCATAATTAAACAATGTTATGTTCAGATACTAAATGAAGTTGAAGTGTAAAGTATTACTGAGAAGAGTGAAGAACATGACTGGACAGTTTAATAGACTGATGAGCTGCTGAGTGTCAGTAGCCACTTAGACCGAATCAACTGGAGGTCTGGGCGGTTAATTAAGTATCAATTTCAGTTACGAAATTGGCTCCAAACAACTGTGAAAACAAAATAATCTGAATACATAAATAACTTTTGCATTAATTTTCACTATAAATAAATCACCTGCAGGCCTTTTGTTAATACCAATGTGTACTCGTAGGTATGTTTTTGTCCCCAACAGCTCCAACTCATTCTTAGTTTACTACATATCAGCCAAGATAATCAAAAGAGGGCCTCTGTCTCCACACTGCTTAGGGTCTATCACGTGTTTGTTTGTTGGATGTGGGAGTCAGCTGAAGTGTGCAGGGTCCTGCCACTGCAAGATGGTCAACACCTGCTAGTCTGGGTCCATATATCACGAGCCTGTTTGCCACCTTGTGTGATAATCTGGTTTTTTTTTTCCATTTGAATTCATGTTCAAGGAAATCCCTTATTTGAAAAGAAGACGTGTGTTTAGGTCCAAACTGTACGATATCTGTCGACTTAATGAATAACAGTGTTAAATGATCAAGATTACTATGCTGACCAAAATCCTTATGATTATTATGGACTTATTGAACTGCCATCAAAGGGTGAAAGCAGTGAAGTGTAAGCTGCCTTTAAATGTCTGACAGCAGCTGCGTTTGTACATAAATGCAGTTGAAGTATCAATTAAGTAGCAACATAAAAGATGAAGCACCAGAGACAGCTGCGCGTGTGTGCATGCACACACTGTGAAGTTTACATCTTCCTAAGATCCCATCATATTTTAAAGCCACAGTCTGAGTCTGAATGCATGCTTTTTTAAAATAACTTCTTTAATGTGTCACCACCAGTTACATGGATGTTTTTTTGCAGACAGCTGATTGGCTCCTCTTGTGCTGTATCTGTTCTCTCTACAAAACCTGAATAGTGCAGAGTCTTGTAGGCGGCACTCACCGCTGTTGCCACAGTCGGCGCAGGAGATGAGCTCCTCTGGCTTCTTGTCGCGATTCTGCTCCTTGGTCCCCAAACAGAAGCTGCAGATGGGGATGGGCTCCGCCACCGGCTGGCAGAGGGACAGAGCAGACGGGAAGAGGGGGGGACGCGGGAGAGAAGAAAGGGGAAGGGGGGGAAAAAAAAAAAAAAAAAAAAAAAAGAGTCGAGACTGTCAGTCAACTTAACAGCTTCATTGTACAAATGAAAACAAACAAAGTGGCCTTGTGTGTCCCGCCACAGCGGATGACTGCTGCTGTGTGTATTAAGACGCTAACAGTGAACTGAATGAACGCTACAACAACACCTCTGGAGCACATGTGGATTTCTGAACAAAGAGTTTTAAGATGATGAAGAACACGAGAGCCACTATGATTAGCGGCTTTGTATAATTTATGTGGCGTGTCACGTTAGAGACTGCCATCATGTGTCACCGTCTCTGCTGACTCCTCTGCTGTTTGATCAAAAGCTGGGACTGGGCTCCTTAGCTCGTACTGGCTCAGGCGCGTAGTTCCACTGCAGCGTGTCCCATTTTGACACGTTTTTCTCCCTGAAACATACCATTAGATATTCAGTTCTGCGACTGCATGAATCTTTTAGCGGGTCCCCTGAAAGCACAATCCGTGGCAGCAGCAGGTGTGTGCTCAGGCACAAAACAAGCCCGATATCTCATATGCGCGCACGCACAAACCTAAGCCAGGTTTGTGTCCATGAAAACAAAAGGCTGGATAACGTTTTGTTAGACATCAAATAAGACTTGTGTGTCCAATAAAGCTGAAAAATCACATCCCTTAAGCACTGCAGGTGCACTTCACAGAAACAAGCACAACAGGGGGTGGGGAGGAGGAAGGACATGAGGTGACTCTCCTTCAAAGTTTCTGGATCCTGGAAGCCCCGAGGGGAAGTGACAGTTTACTCGTACGCAACCAGTAATTTTCTTTTATCTGTTAAGCAGCTTCAAAGAGAATGACTAAGCCTAACGTTAAAATGCAGCCATAATAATTTATACTTTGGTTTTCTTACTTACAGCCTGCATAAATGTTACTGTATGCAAACAGATACAAATAAATGCCAGGAGAACTTGTGCTATGACTTTAAAATTGTTAGTCTTGCATGGTGACCTGTCGTCCTGCTAAAATCAACTTGGATGCTAGCCTGCTTTAAAAAAAAGAAGAAGAAGAAGAAGAAAATGCTGAATAATGAACAGCTTAGCCCACATGATTGCTAGCTGTAAAGGTGTGCCAAGCAATTCTGAGTTAAAAATAACTTCCACATGTTCTGAGGTTCAGGCAATGCCTGTTTAGAACTTCATTAGGACAAGAAACATAAACACAAAAAAAGGCCTGAAAACGCACCAAACAAGAAGAGAACTAGAGGCTTCTCCAAGGCACGAAAATCAAAGCTCAACTACAGCGTGTTTATTAGAAGAAAATAAGATGCAACTGTGGCACAGCCACTGACTGTGAGAAAAACACTTGTGATGAACACTCTGGAGGAGCTACAGAGCTCTGTGGCTGAGATGGGAAACACTGTCCTAACGACATCTGTTGCCTGACTGCTTCCATGTTCTCAGCTCTGTGGCAGAAGAGTAAAGGAAAACCCACTGGTGAAAACGATTCTGCATGATATCTGGTCCAGTGCGTGCCAGCAGTCACAGAGGAAAAAGACTCTTCTGCAAGCTGAGACAATGTGGAGCATTTGTAAACCACCCTGAGCTCTTACATTCAGTCTGAATCCTGCACTGAATATCAGCCCAAACATCCGATGCAGCAGAGACGCTTCTCTGCGTCTCCGCTACTGAAAACAGGACCCAAGTCTTGGACCTGTGATAACTTTTCAAGAGCACATGCTTTGATTGCTGGGCTCTCAAAGACCAAACCGTCTTGAACAATCCTCTCTCAGCTGTACCCTCTGTTCTACTCACAGTGGGTCGCAACAGCAGACAGCACCACATATTTGATTTGGAAGATTTTTACTCTAGATGCCCTTCCTGACACAGAGTGTCCTCTGCTGGTCTCAAACTGGGGACCTTTTAGACATTAAGCAAATGTGCAACCCACTACACTTTGGTGCTACCCAGACCAGTTATCGTTTATATCAGATATCACACAGATGCATTATAACGACTAATGTCACGGGTACGCAAATGTGATATCAACACAAACACATTAGCATTCATACTGCAGCTCACTGAAGTCTTCTTCAAACGAAAGGTGTCATTGCTCAGGAAGGGGAACAAAGAAAAAATGGAAAAGGCACAACAGTAGCAAGCATCAACTGCTTCTAGCATGGAGACAGTAATAAATAAATAAAAAAAAAAAAAAAAAAAATATATATATATATATATCAGGGGTGCAACGATATTCGTATCGATATTGAACCGTTCGATACAGTGCTTTCGGTTCGGTACGCATATGTATCGAACAATACAACATTTGTAATTTATTTTATCAATTTTCCTTCTGACTATGCTGTCTGTGTTGAGCGCTCAGTGGATCTGCGCTCGACAGTGCAGCCTAGGCGGAGTAGTCGAACGCAGATTCACTGAGCGCTCAACACAGACAGCATAGTCAGAAGGAAGAGCGCAGGGCACCTCCCCCACCCTCATTCAGATCTGGCATTTGGAATTATTTTGGTTTTCATGTGACGTATGACCCTGAAGGTAAGCGAGTCATGGACTAAAGTAAAACAGTATGTTGGATGTGCCATGCAATGCTCAATTACATGGGTGGGAACTAGTGTGTTAGCGCAGTTAGCTCGTTAACGTGTTGGCCGTCTAGCCCCATGCACGGGGCGATCGGCGGTAGCTCGTTAACGGAGATTTGCCGTGTTGTGGCGTTAAGGTCATTTCAACGAGATTAACCTGAAAGCACTAGTGGGAACACAACGAATATGACTGCACATTTACGCCGACATCATCCTAGTGCAAAGACAAAAACAACAAGCATGCTACTAACTTTAGCCGAGTCATTTAGACAGCTGTTAGCACATGATTCTCCTTATGCTGCTGAGAATATAGCCCAGAAGAAGCGGATAGTATAGCTTTTATTTTGGAAAGAGCCATTTCTCTGTAATAAACTCTCTTTTCCAAAGATGAGTGATTCCTCAATCAGATACAGGGCTCGCAATATCGCTAGCCTGACGTCCTGGGGCTAGCGATTTTTTCAGTCGGGCTACCAAAATCTATCTCTTCCCTGCCCGTCGGGCTATTGTAGGAAGGAAAAATATATGTCAATGCTTTTGCATTCTTTCAGAAATGTAGCTGGGTAATTATGTCATTGGCATCGGTGAGCCACTGTCAATATGTGACATATTGAAGTCGCGTTTGAATTTGCGCTTGTTTTTTTGCTTTCACTTTGCAATCGTGCGAACTGTGTATAGAGAGCGACAGCACTGATCTGTGAGTGATGATAATTTGCGCACCAATTCCTCTGACATCGTCTTATTAATCGTTAGCTTACTATGCAAACATGACAAGTGAAATCTCCCGCAGCAAGCTTAAACATGTGAGAGGTTGATCGCGCAGAGAATCGCTGAGCTTATGTGAGTGCGTGTGTAAAAGCAGCAGGATATATATTTTAGTTCTGCTGAGCCAAATAAGACAGGTCAGGGTGAAGAAGTGACAGCCAAAGAAAAGCTTACCACAAAACGGAGAAGTTATGACAAATCAGACTATAAGGCAAAAAGAAAGTGCAGCTTTATGGTTTCATGGACAAAAGAATTTCTGTGGCTGCAATATGATGAGCTAAATAACCAGGGCTGCACATAAGTGGTCCGCAGGTGCGCATTCGCTGTCAAAATAAAAAACACGCACAAGGGTTAGGGTTAAATTTAAAAACTGTACTTTTGAGTTAAAATATATATTTATAATTTTAATAAATGACAAATTAAAAAGGCATGAACATTTTTTTTGTATCGAAAAAATATCGAACCGTGAATTTTGTGTATCGTTGCACCCCTAATAAATAAATATAAATATATATATATATATATATATATATATATATATATATAAGGAACATCCAAGAATACATTGGGAAGATGGCCCCAACTGACCGAGTGCTCAGTGAATACCTCAGGCAGCAGAAACCCAAGAAAGAGGAGGGAGACGAGGAACCATCATGGAAGGACAGGCCCCTGCACGGTATGTACCACCGGCAGATAGAGGAGGTGGCTGATATCCAGAAATCCTACCAGTGGCTGGACAAAGCTGGACTGAAAGACAGCACAGAGGCACTAATCATGGCAGCACAAGAACAAGCTCTGAGCACAAGATCCATAGAGGCTGGGGTCTATCACACCAGGCAAGACCCCAGGTGCAGGCTGTGTAAAGATGCCCCAGAGACAATCCAGCACATAACAGCAGGGTGCAAGATGCTAGCAGGCAAGGCATACATGGAACGCCATAACCAAGTGGCCGGCATAGTGTACAGGAACATCTGTGCCGAGTATAACCTGGAAGTCCCGAGGTCAAAATGGGAGATGCCCCCAAGGGTGGTGGAGAATGACCGAGCTAAGATCCTGTGGGACTTCCAGATACAGACGGACAAAATGGTGGTGGCTAACCAACCGGACATAGTGGTGGTAGACAAACAGAAGAAGACGGCCGTAGTGATCGATGTAGCGGTTCCGAATGACAGCAATATCAGGAAGAAGGAACACGAGAAGCTGGAGAAATACCAAGGGCTCAGAGAAGAGCTCGAGAGGATGTGGAGGGTGAAGGTAACGGTGGTCCCCGTGGTAATCGGAGCACTAGGTGCGGTGACTCCCAAGCTAGGCGAGTGGCTCCAGCAGATCCCGGGAACAACATCGGAAATCTCTGTCCAGAAGAGCGCAGTCCTGGGAACAGCTAAGATACTGCGCAGGACCCTCAAGCTCCCAGGCCTCTGGTAGAGGACCCGAGCTTGAAGGATAAACCGCCCGCAGGGGCGTGCTGGGTGTTTTTTTTTTTAAATATAAATATATAAATATAAATATAAATATAAATATATATATATATATATATATATATATATATATAATATACCGTAATTGTCGGGCTATAAGCCGCTACTTTTTGCACCAGCTTTGAACCCTGCGGCTTTTAGTCAGGTGCGGCTTTTCTATGGATTGTCCATGATTTTTGTCATATCGTAAGACGATTTGTTTTGTTTGTTCCGGTGTTGTACGGCACTACATTGCCTGGCGGAAGGGCATGTGATCAGACACACAGTATCGGGTTCAAGAGTGGTATGTTGGTCACATGTCCATCCGCCAGGCAACATAGTGCCGTAAAAGTAGCGCGAAAAACAAACTTCAAAGTAGTGCTATGCGTTCAGCGGGAGTCGTGGATGATGTGCGGCGATAAACGTGCGAAAAGCAAGTTATGCCCAACTCCACCGGTGGAATCTGACAGCGTGGAAAAGTGTAAAAACATCCATGATCACCAACGGATTTCGAAGGGCTGGACTGCTGCATGATGGAGAGGAGGACACCGCCACGGCCCTTCAGAGGGTGTTCGACTCTGACACTGACAACAAAGGAAAGAAGCTGACAGTGGATGACGTAGCCATCCTGAGCCTGTTCGTATCCGACACTGGAGAAGAGGACTTTGGTGGTTTTAGTGCGCAGGAAGAAGAGAAAGATTGTGGTGAATGACTGACTTTTCTTCTTGTTAAAGCCGTGTCACTGCACCTGAGCCTAAAAGGTAGTCCAATCAATTTTTCTGGTGTGCCCTAGGTTATTGTTATGTACTACATTTGTTACTCATTTATGAAGCACAGTACATGTTTCCTACTTGTAATTACCGCTACTTGTACATATACCTAAAAAGTTATGCAAATATGTACCCATAACTTGTTTTTCAAAATATTAATAAAAGGGATGTGTCTCCAAACAGCCATCTCTTTCCTGACAATTCGCTTTGTGCATATTCTCTTACATATGATAAGTCAACATGGAAACACCTGCGGCTTTTAGTCAGGTGCGGCTAATGTATGTACAAAACAGGATTTTCCCCTGATTTTAGCTTGTGCGGCTAATATTCAGGTGCGCTTTGTAGTCCGGGAAATACGGTATATATAAAAAAATAAAAGGATTTTACTTCCTGGTCTGCAAAGTAAAGCAACACTGAAGTGCCTTAAACCCACATTTAATGGCAACCGGGGGCGATAAACAGTAGTTTCTGGGAAAACTGCACTTAAAGACCTGTGTAATCACTTCTCTGTTGGGTTTCAGGGCTCAGTCACTTATTTTGAGTCATAGTGAATGCCACATTCAGACCATTTTATAAATGTTAGGTCGTTTTAAGTGTCAGAAAGCAAAACTATCCAGTGGGTGCTTATTGGCATGTGCTTTCAGTCACATCAGCAGGTCTACTTTCATCGCGGTATCTTTTACACTGCCTACAGAAACCAAGAGTACGTGATGTGTGCATCTTTCTTCCTGTGCCGCCCTCGATCACCCTGAAACTGGCACTCTGTCATCATGACTTTGAAACCTTCATCTTTAATCAGATGGGGCCTCTTACCACACTAAACATACTGTGAATCCACAAAGTGACAACCTGAGCTGGCTCTCTGTCGATCTCTTAGATGGATAAATGCTTGTTGTCACCTGCCATGTGCTTGTGCAGTTTCACCGACACATGCACGGCTTAACAGAAAGCAGAGGGGTACAAAAAGAAGATAAAAAAAACCCTTAATGTCTCCCAGAAGGCACAGTTATGTTAGTTTGTAATTTAAAACCAAACCGAGACAGACACAGAAAAACAGGACAAATTTGACCTTTATTGGAAACTCTAAACATCATCTGTCTCAAGGACACTTTTTAATCAACACAACCCTAACAATAAAGGTGCTCTCCTTTATTAACGACACAAGAAGTACAAAGGAAACACCAACATGGCAGTGAGTGAAGCTGGTGTTAAGGTTTTTACAGCACAGCAGGGTAAATGCACGTAGCTGCGCCGAGCTAGGTAGGCCGCTTGCTCTGGCAGGGAGGAGACGAGGACAAGAGCTTGATTTATTGGGTTCATTTCCTTCTAACTCAGGCTGCTTCAGCACCCCCCACCCTAAACAGTGCAGGGACTGAGAGAGAAAAGGGGATACAATAAGAAAGTTAAGGGAAGTGAGAGGTAAATGGAGAGAGGAATGGAGCAGGCAAAGAAGAGGCAGATAAGCAGAGACATGCAGAGAGCACAGGAGGAGGACAGAGGCTTAGCTGTGGAGAAACATATACGCGCCGGCTCTATCTGTGAAAAGGTTTTACAACTTTACAGGCAAAACTTCTATAAATGGTGATCGTGCACTAGTTTATACTGCGAAAATGAAAAACAAGTCATTACCAATCTCCATCAGTATTATGAAAATAACTGAGCTACAAAACAAGTCGACAATTTCACTAAAAAGAAATGGAAGTCAGCAACAACAAGGAGAAAAAAAAAAAAAAAAAAAGGAGGAGCGCTGTGTGGAAAAAAAAAAAAAAGACAGCGAGGACAAAAATAACAATCCAGAGGGCAGGAGAGGGAAGGGAAAGCAATGAGCGAGGGAGAAAGAAAGAATGTGCACCAGTCCTCGGAGCAGCCTGCGTGCTACCAACACCTCAATCATTCCTGGCGCTTTAACCCCTTCCATGCCGGAGGAGGTCAACTGCTGCCACTCGGCCTCTGAGCGCTCGAGTAAACAAGAGCTGAGAAAGAGTGAGAGGGAGAGGGCGTGCTGCCTTTCACGCAGACACCTTGTTTAGAGACGCGCGCTACAGTGAGGCTTCAGTTACTGACTGCCACTACAAATGAAAAGGAAAAGCCAATCCTCTTGGAAGTGTGAATCTCAAATTCTTCCCAGGAACAGCCGTCTTCCCAGTTTCAACCTTTCCTTTTAAAGCGCTAGTTGCCAGAGCCCTTGTTGCGCCACGGCGATATTCCAGAAACCTCTCAGACTTCTTCGACATTTAACTTGAGGCGTGCGTGTTTGTGCAGATCTACGTTGAGCTGGCGTTTACACATTTTGGCTCCGAGGATTATTTGGAAGCCACAAAAAAAGACACACCTTACTGTAACTGTTATTAGCTACCTGCTTTTACAAGACGGCATTAAAAAGAAAACCCCATAAAAACCTGTCATACAAGTAAAAGGTTTCCCCTTAAAAAAAAAAAAAAGTCACCTAGAACAACAGTTGTACAACAGTTGAAGACAGCCTAGTCTGATCCAGCTGACACACCCACTGATGTTTTATGGATCCATTAACCACAGAACAGTCAACTCTCCTCCTGTGTGTTAACATGAATGCCGTGTTCAGAGGGATAATAGGTTATTAACAAAAATACATTTTTAAAAAAAATGGTGGTGACCTGGTTTCCCCTCCATATGCACAGCTCTCTCAAAGACAGAGGACAGGGGAGGGAGACAGGAAGGGGAGCACAATGGAGGGAAGGACGAAAGGAGAAATGAAGGAGGTGGTGGTGGGGGGTGTTGGAATAAAAGGCAATGGGAGAAAAAGAGAGAAAAGCGTTGCTGTTGTCCTTGTCTCAAGTCAAGGATCTCATTAACATGGGAGCCTGATCTCAGCTGGCCCCCCAACACTACCACCACACTTCCCTTATGTTCCCCCCCCCCCAACCTCCAACACAAACTCATTGATCACTGTTACAGGGCACGCTGCGCAGCCAGACAACACACAAACACTCACTCCGAGAATCATTAGATGGTCTGAACACTGGTAGTCATGAGACACACCTTGACGTGCTGTCGGTTGGCTTACACGCACGGATGCTCTTGTGACAATAGCTGGCATGTAAAAGTAAATAAAGCATCTGAAATCTCAAATCCCTGTAGCTCCATTGGCCGGGTAGTGACGTGAAAATAACCGGGCTGCGTTATCCAGCGACAGCTTGCGGAAGACCCTGCGATGTGCAGTGCGTCCCCTCCCTTCAGCCGAGCCATCGCCCTCCATTTAAAAAAGGAAGAAAAAAAATCATCGAGGTTAGCCAGGGTGCACGGAGCTAAATCACGGCATCAAACGAAGCGGGACTGGCCGTGCTCCAGCCGTCACTTCCACAGCTGCTCAACACATTGGCTCCATTTGTGGGGATGGTGAGGTTAGCCGTACGCGAGGCCTCACACAGCTAAGGTTCCCGTGCCAAATGCCATTCACATCACTCACTGGTGAGCTCGAGGTTACTGCTCCCCTTTGGGCACTGCCACTACTGCTAATGTAGCTTCTATAGACTCTTGGCCAGTTGCATCTGTTCGTAGCAGTTAATATGTGGCTCGCAGAGTCTCACTGCAAGACGGCAAGTGAAACCTGGCTGGTGCCAAAGCTGAACACTGCTAAAAACATTTTAGGTGTATGAACACCAACTGCAAGTGATCAAAACTTGAAAAATGAAAACTAAATTTCAACATAATGACCAGCCAGATTCAGATATTTTAGCATGACTTTCAGACATTTAAATATCTGTCCATCTTAGTCAAGCTCTTACAGGACATACAATAATACAACAAGGTGTCAGTTTGAGTAAACTCATCTTCACCACTTGCCACTCCACTCTACGTCTACAGACAGGTAAAACAGAGAGCAGAGAAGGGAAAGCTCATGTCTCTGCATGACACGGTTACACTAAGTGACAATTCCAATTCACACTGACAGAGGTAGCCATCATCTGACGTGTCTTTGGGATGGATCAATGCAGCTGCGCCCCATATGCACGCTTATTTCAAACGTGCAAAAGTTCAAGCATGTACAGTCTGTGTGCTTCAGGGAAGGCTATAGCATGAAACCACATAGGAAAACAACTTTTGTTACCTCTGTATAGGGCTGTGTGATATGACCAAAATCTCATATCCTGATATAAGAATTCTATCGTCCGATAACGATATAAATCACAAAAATATAACATTTTCTGTAAATTCTGTGAATCTCAGGCAGCTCGACTTGCGGGAAGTGTTTCCGGCTGCGCGTCATGTAGCTGGAGTCGAGTGTTTTAACCGATGCATGAAACTATACATTTTTAGACATAAGTTGTAAAGGCCGCCGTTTTCTTTGTGAGTATTTATTACACGGCGTGCTGCGGGGAAAAGCCTGTTCTAACGCTTGAGTATAAGGTTTATTTTTTAGCACCTGGCGGCTCTTTTTGACTTCTCATCTGTAAATAATCTGCTCTTTCACGTGATTCAGTTTATTTTGAAAAGTCTCAACAGGATCCTGAGCTTTATTGTGAAAGGTTTATGTGCAACATAAACAAGCGGACACTTGATGGTGTTACCGTCATTGTTGCTAACGACAATGCATAAAAACAGGCGCTTGTCTGTCTGTAGTGTGGTTATATAAAATATAAGAGAAAGAGAGAACTTTAAGAAATTAATATAGCCACTACAGTGACCATCAAAACGATGAAAAAAAATATTGCCGTAAACAGTTTATTTTGCGACACCACGAAACAAACGACAGCGTGAAATGAAACGATAGACGTTTTTATATCGTCATCCGATATATATCGTTATATCGAACAGCCCTAGCTCTGTATACCACTATAGCTCAGCTGCTTGAGCAGGTGACCCATGACCCAAAGGCTAGAGTCCTTACTTCAGTGTCCCGGGTTCAAGTCCACCCAAGCCATATTAGTTAGGAACTGTTGCCAAACCAAGACAGTGTAGTGTTGTGCTTTAGGGCTGTAACTGATCATAGTCAATGCTGGCTCATTTTCCCCCAATTAACTAATTAATTGTTTGAACCAAATAAGTAGAAAATGGTGTCAAATACCAACCAGTTATCCTCCGGTGGCTGCTTTAATTTGACAAAACACAATAAATAGAACAGAGAAGAGCAGCAAATCCTCATATTATCCCATTACCAAAATAGCGTGCAATTAATTTTCAATCCATCAAGAGCCTCCATTGTGTTTTGAGTAAAGTGGCCCTTTAAATAAGTGAACGCTAAAAACAGTTTTCCCATCTCTCTGCTGGCGGGTACCACCAAGTGTCAAACAAGAATTGTGCTTGTGGTTACAGCGAAGCGTGAGCTTAAAGCTGTACAGAATGAGACTTTTTTTTTCTTTTTTTTAAAACTTTGGACACTAATGGGGGGGTCAGCCGAGGCCGGGTTTCTGTCAAAATGGAAACAATTGGTGCTTGTCAAAGGGAAAGCGGGGCAAATTATTTCACTTGTTGAAATTTTTTTTTGGATCAGTCAAAAATCTGTAATTCAAGACGAGCTAACACCAGACTGGGGGTTTGGGGTGGAAACCACTTCATTGCACCCAACTTAGTCATTTTCCCAGCATTTTTGTGGTGCAGCGCTAACTCTGGAAAATGCTTCCATGCATCCAGGGAAAAAGCACAAAAGTTCTCTCCTGTAACAGCAAGACATGAAGCAGCACAACGAAGCATGTGAAGGTTAACCATATCAGGCAAGTTTTATGAAACTGTGCACCAATTTTAAGGTTCTGGGCCAATATTATTGTTTAAATATCCATGTGGTTCATAGCTGATGCCTATGTATATATTTATGTATTGCTGGTGCTGCGCAGTGACAATGATACATAAATGTCATTTTATTTGCTAATTTGTTATCAGTAAAATATCAGCTGATAGCGACACATTAGGGCATCTTTAATAATAACATGCAGTGCCCAACGTTAGGAGTATATTGGACCATGCAAAACAGTTCACTTGCTTGACGCTAACATCAGCCAAATCTGTTAAAGGTCAGTGGGACATTTTGGAGGGAAATCACTGCAATAAGGGGTACAAGTGTAAAAACATAGCTCTGCAACTGTGTTGCTGTTCACAAGTCGCTTTTTTCACACGTCCTCGCCGTGACACTGCACGACGACATTGAGAACTCTGGTTAACCCCGCTCCAGCTGTTGAGCGGAGGGCAAATGCAGGGCAAGAAGATTGCTCTTTCCTATTATAACTGGAAGAACATCACACACTGACACACACAAGTATACCCACACAGATATAGAGATTATATATATATATATATATATATATATATATATACACACACACACACACACATATATATATACATACACACACACACACACACACACACACAAAGGCCCAGCATCAAGCCCATCCCACCTAATGGCCATAGCCTCATACTGCTAACGGGTGCTCAGGGAGGCAATGAGGTTTGCCATCTATATATCCATGACCCCTGGTTGACTTTTCTCCCCCATTTACCTCCCCCTGCATGACCTGGCAATGGCACCCTATTAGGGTGAGAGAGGGGGGAGACAGAGAGACAGAAATAGGGTCTGGGATCCGTTTGAATGGAGCACCCCGATGCAAACATCAGCGAGTTAAGTACACAAATCTCCCTGCAAATGGGGTCAATGCTAGTGCTTAGCCATTTGTTTTGATTTTCCTCCCCCCTCCGCTGCCTTTACTCACACTCTCCCTCCTCCTTTCCTTGGGAAATCATAACTGTTAGCAATGATGCGGGGCAATATGGCAATGATGCGCGGGTAGAAAAGTAGCGAGTGGAGCAGAGCGATCGTGCACCATCGCCGTCTCTCGGTCTTCCGTGCGCACAGTTTTATCTCTTTGACGCATGTGCCACTCACACAGACACAAACTAACAAATACATCAAGAACACGGCAACGTGGGGCGCACAAAACACACATGATTGAGCGGCAGAGTGGTTCCTTCTCCTGGAGAGATTCATCAAGGCACAGCACAAGAAGAAGCGCTGAGAAGAGGGAGGGGGGAAAAAAAAAACAGGCAAAAAAGGAAAAACAGAATATTGTGTGACTACCAGACACAAATGTCAATTTCCTCACTGCTGCCGCAGCTTCTCCATGCACCATTTAGCTCAAAGCTTCAAAAAGAAACTGCAGTAATCTCCCTATCCATGCCCACTGAATTCATATTCTTAGGCTGATTATGAAATTTCACTGATGCAACAGGGTGGCATTTTCAGTGAAATCATTTGTGTTACAATTGACTCTTCTGCCAATATTTACTGTGAACTAACAAATCTAATAAAAGAACCATGGCAGATCATACGGTAAGAAAGCAAAAACCAATGCATTCAAACTGAGGCATGCTTTATTCTGTTTGTATTTTGCCTCTGAGGCAGCAAAGCAGGCTGATCACTCACTGAGTCAGAGAGGAGGTGGTTGATTTCTGTTTGTCTTAAGAGGTGGATCATCTGCAGCCAAGCAGGTCACTGTGTTAGGCAGAGCCCATGTGATTGCAGCCAGCTCTCTAGGCTAATCCTATTCTGTGTGTGTGCACATGCACGACTATGGGCATCCTTAAGCAGGAGCCCCTGTGGCTGCAGACATGTACACACAGAGGCCAGACAAAGCCAGAAGACAGCCAAAACAGTGCTTATGATCAGTCTAGTCTTCTCCAAATCTGATGGCTGTCGAGTTAAAAGAAAAACCTGAATGCCTGACCCCTACAGTGAGTCCCGTTATGCCATGGAGGGTGACTTTCGGATATTGTTTTGGTTTATTTGGAAGGACGTGTCACTGCAATTCAAACCAAAGTTGATCTGAGTGATCGCCTCCATCCTGTGATGAACCCTTTCCATCCTGCTGGGAGTGGTTTCTTTTCCAGGATGGCATCACTCTCAGTCTGCTTGCTTTTTTTTTGTCTTAACATGCAATAGAATGGGTTCAAGTCTGTGTGTATGTGTACAAATCTCTGGCCCTTAGAACTAGAGGTTAGCAGCCGGCTGCTCTCCCTGATCAGGTTACAAAAGTGGGTGTGTTCCCTCTCTCCTCTGTCGCCTGCATGTCTGCCTCTCCCTCGCCCTCTCTCCAACTCATTCTGTCTCCCTCAGTTTCTCCTCCCGCTACGTCTCTCCCTTTCTGGTTACAGGAGCCTGAAAGTTTGCGTCATCCAAGCCTCTCCGTCTGGCAACGCTACAGACCACCTCTCTCCTGCTCTCTTATTCTCTCACTTGTCTATGTTCCTTCCCTTGCCTTGCTTCCTTTCTTTCTTTGTCCCATCTCCCGACAGCACCTGACAGGCAACAGCCCCACAGCTGGTCCACAGTCCCTGCAGGAGGCTGGATGCCATGTGACTCCCCCTTAACTTCTCATCCTGTGTTGCTAGCCCACCAGCCACTCACCTAGCATCACTCTGGCAGACTAGCTGACTTGCTCCAGCTTTCTAAGATGCATCTATTCTTTTTCTCCTCTGATGATAACACAAAGTCATACTTCAGTTTGAGGCAGAACGTTGGATCGTGCTTGCTCTCAAACCTGTTGCACTGCCACTCTGATACTTTTCAAATAACTCTGATACTATAACATTAAGCCACTCCTTTAGATGCCATTTGAAAACTTAAAAAGTGACACAAAGTGAAAGCTTACTACTCTGTCGCAAAGTACAGGGTTGCAGGGGATGACAAATTTGGAGCAGCAGGGAAAATGCAGCACCAGAGTCTTAGGTAAAAGATCAGCAACAAGAATGTGTTGCTTTCACTTTCACAAATCATGCTCACTTGCCCTCTGTTGGTCCAAAAAGTTCACTGATAAACACATCAGACTTTTAGATTTCTTCCCACAACAATCTCAAATACGGTCTTAAGCATATCTGCGATTTTAATCAGGACCTTCAGATGCCAACAGGCAACAGCGCTTCACAATCACTTTTTCACTAGAGATCAGTTCTATCTTGATCTCAAACAGGTCTGTAATCATTGACACTCATTTACAGGCCATATAACAAAAAAAATCGAAATCATCCAAACACTGCGCAACAAATCCATGTGACAAACCAACGCAGACATACAAAGCATAATAAACGTGGCTGTATTTTTACTTTAAGTGTATTTTATTTTGTATGTCCATGTCTGAGAATGCATGCATGCGGTTTTACATGTGTGCAGAGACTTTACCTTGTCTTTCTCGTGTGGCAGCAACCGGACCGGGGGCAGCGATTCCAGAGACACCGTGCCAGTCCCATCATCCTGGTTGCTGCTACGGCTGAGGAGCTGGAACAGTGGACCCTGTTTGGCCACGCGCCCGTGGGCCACGGCTCTCTTGAGGGCTACCCTCAGCTGCTGGTGGAAGAGGCCCGGGCCCATGGAGCCGCTACCCGACAGGTACGCCGCCACATCAGCCTGACACTTGAGGAAGCGTTCGATGTTCTTTAAGGTGGAGCCACCCGGCTCGTGGAGCCCCTCCAGTGCCCGCTTAATTAATTTGTTCCAGTCGAGACCCGGTTTCTTCCCCGAATGCGAGTGAGAGCTGCTCCCTCCACTGCTGCTGCCACCACCTGCTCCTCCACCTCCTCCACCGGAGCTGCCGCCTCCGCTGCCACTGGAGCTGCCAACACCTTTGGGCTTGGGCAGGGCCAAGCGCCCAGGGTTATCTGGGTCCTTGTAGGAGTTGAGACCTTTGTTGGTAACCTTGAGTATGGTACCATCCTTGACACTAAGCTCTAACTGCTCCAGAACTGTTTTGCGGTCCAGGCCATGGGACATAGAGACCGCATTGCAAATGCGCTCCTCTGATGGTCGCTGCTTCTGCTTCTTTACCTTCTTGATGGCCTCTAGAATCCATTGGGTGTACAATGGGTTTGCCAGTTTCACCATGGCTGCTGTCTGGGTGGGTGCAGCAGCACTGGGGCCTTACCGCGAGGACCACACACACAAAAAAGTAGAGACTGTAAGCCAAGTAAACACTTGGCTTGCGCCGTAGCGCCGCCGCCTCCTCCTCCCTTTTGCCCTCTACCAGCTTACTATCCCTTGTCCTGGGGTCGCACAGAGAGTCCCTCAGAAGCTGAGTATAAGCAGCACGAAAAGGAGCAGCTGATCATAGCACAACCCAACTGAGCCAACCCTGCACCTGGTGAAAATCTGGTCCACCCACCACCCACTTCCAGCCAGGTGAAGATCCCTGGCAAGAGGCAGGGGGAGCAGAAGAAGCTTCAGATCTATTACCAACTTATACTCCCACAGTACCCAAGGTTGGGCAGGGCAGATTTTGGTTTGGCTTTTCACAAAATGTAGGCGTTTCCTGTTTAGACGGCCCCCGGAAAAAAAAAAAGAAAAAACAAAAACAAGGACTGCCAATAACAGCAGTCTCCTCTGCTCAGACTCTCGGGGACATGAAAATTGTGTTTCAGTGATAAACGCGAGGACAATTGCACAAAGGTTTCTGATAATTATATCACTCCAGAAGATTGTGAGTTTTCCTCTCCATCCACATCTCCTTATTTTCGCTTGTTCTCATTTGCTCCCTTTTTCTCTTCCAGCAGTCTGAGCTTCTCAGCTCTGGGACGGAACAGATATCTCACCACAGGGAGCAGCCAGGACCGATCACCTTCATGCCTATTGCACTTCAGTAGCTGATGAAAACTGTAGGAGGGGGAAAAATAAAAAAAACAGACACAAAGAAAGAGGTTATAGCACATGGCTGCAAAGATGGGGCACCTAATTTTACAATTTTAGAGAACAAGAAGGTTCATCTTTTCAAAACAACCCAGGCACATCATCTGGTGGCATTCATATAAACAAAGCCATACCTTCCTTTTGAATCACTATATTACTCCGTATACTAGACACGAAATTGGTAAAAAAAAAGGGGGAAAAAGTAATAATATTTATTATCCCTAGCCAACTTCCCAGATTTCTGTTTTTAAATAAACCACCATGCGATTGTACCACTAAACAACTATCACTAAGAAACGCACAGCCAGTGACAAGACCAGAACTTCTAAAAATGAAAAAACATTAAGAACCGTACTCATACCTCACGCAACTGTTTAAAAACTGTGTGTTACAAACATTGTAAACAACCCCATCCTCAAAAGTGCACTACAGAGTTGACAGCTTGGCTAGCTGGGTTGCTAACGTAAACATGTTACAGTCAAAGCTGTTAGCAAACATTAGCCGCGAGGCTAGCTAATAATCAAAGCCAGATTAACAGTCGCATGGCCAAACCGTTTCCTGTCGTTCTGTTTACTCACATATTATGTCAGGCTGCAAAGTATCTGACAACAAGCCTTCCCGCTTACTGCTGTTGTGTAGCAAGCTAACGTGAGAAGCTAGCCAACAAGCTAGCGTTACGATCTCTGTTACTAATGTTACTCGCTAACCTGAAACGTAAACAGCGTGAAACTGGGGGGGTAGCCAGCGCTCCACCACAGAAGAGCGAGAGAAAAACCAAACATTTCCGCATGGACCTGGGATTTCTGACAATACAAAGCATCACACCACAGCAAACACTGCGAATATTCTCCCCATGAATGTCACTCAGATACTAACGTGAGATCGCGGCCTTGTATGAGGCACAATGCAACTTGCAGACGGCCATCTCGGCTAGCGGGCAAGTGCAATATTTAAGATGGTCTTAGCGGGTGGTTCTGCAGCAGTGCTGGTTCCGCGGCCTAGCTCTCAATCTTCGGCATGGGCGAGCAGGCTCTGCCCGCGTAGACGCATCCCTACCAGTGGTCCGCACCTCGCTGACTTCCTCCCTCCGCTAACCGCCCTCCCACGTAACGCTACAGCCTGCGGTGCCGTGAAGACAAGGCCGCTAAAACGGAGTAAAGCTAGGCCTCTGTTCGCCCCCCTCCCTCCCCTCTATACCCCCCACCCACATCCGCGATCACCATCCCCTCCGTACCCCTCTCCCCTTCTACCTCTCGCGGTTCCCCAGAAAGCCAGAGATGGTCCGGTTCTGGTTTCGGAGGGAAGCTCGGGCAAAGCGGACCGCGGAGAAAATCTCGTATCCTCCCATCCGGCTTCCGCTGCTACTCACCGGAATTTGGTATCGAGCCGCCGAGGAGAAGGTGCCAAAACCGTGCGAAACGAAGACAACAACAAGCCCAAAAAATGCAGCCAGAGACCAGGGGCTCTAGAGCCGACGCCATCTTTGAGTGAAACAGGAGCACGGCTGGTGGGGGAGGGGGGAAGACTGAACAGTCAGGCAGGGCCCAGGGACCGTCTGCATGGTGCGAGGCGAAGATCCAGGGGACGGAGCAAAAAGAAAAAAAGAAAAATTCACTGCAAGGCGCGGGGGCGGCGGCGGCGTGCTGTTGCTATGAGAGGGGTGTGGATATTGCTTGAGCACATGAAATGGAAGAAAGGGACAGATGGTGGTGGTTGTGTTGGAGGAGGGAAAAAAATAAAAAGAGGATAGGTGTTCACGCATTCTCTGCTGTACTACAGCTACACAGGAGGAGATTCAAGGGAGCGTCTGTATTTTGCCTGGCAGTTGTAAAAAAAAAAAAAAAAAATCAAAGCCAATGAGCGTGTCTTAACGTTAGAGGGTATTTAAAGATCAAAGTGAGACACTCCTCCACATTGCAGTCTATTGTGGAAGCCGTGTGTGTTTTAAACTGAAGATGGAAATTGAGCCAGATTTTTTTTCTCCCCCCAGAGGTGATCAGATGTTGCCGTGTGGAGCTATCTGGAGTATTACAGTACATGATAAAGCATGTTATTATCTGCCTGTGCAGTGTAGTCTTAGTGATGCATCGCTCATCAGACTGTGAAACACAGAATTATCTCTCCAGCAAAGGAAGCGGTTAATGTAAAGTCTCTGCGGCCATCCCACTTTGTTACGTTTGATTAAATGACACACCGAGTCTAACACCTTTATTTTATATCCACGTTTGGCCAAAGCAGGGCTTGTGCAGCTCTCAGAGTCACATCAACTATGGCATCTGGTGACAGGTGGAAGCAACTTTGTCTAAAGGTATCGCTCTCTGTGTGCTCGAATCCACACTGTGCTTAATTTTAAAGCGAATGTGTGCGAGTCATGGGTGTTTAAACTTATAGTATGTTGCAGAAAATGACAGGAGAGAGAGACTACTAATCATGTAATAATAATTTCTAAATGCGCCACGGGGAAGTTTGAACAATCTAAGCAGAACCCTTTCCTTATTCATAAGAAAATCAGTCAGTAGATGAAATCGGATTTTTGCTGCTTCAATTTCACAACCATCATGACACGGGAGGTTACTTGTGTTTGAAATCTGGCAGCAGTCTAATGCCGAGAGCTCCCTGGGTGGAAATTAAATTATCTGCAGCTTTGTGTAAAATGATGTGTACAGCAGTCCTCAGAGACAGTGTCTTATAGGGGAGCAATTAGACCTGATGTTTTCCCATGTTAGAGGTGTCCTGCGAGAGAGCGAACCCCCAGCAGTGCAGCGGTGATCAAATAAAACCCAGTAAGGTCACATTTTACTGGCTGTTTTCCCCGCACTCCTTCAGGGACAAATAAATCACCAACTAATTGTAATTAACAGTAGTGTTATTGCAAAGATAAATAGTGTGATGCGTTAACACATGAGCTGCTATTAGCACGTGCCTCCTGAGGACTCACATTATATTACTGTGTACAGTAGGCCAGCTAACAGATGGACAATACTCAGGAGGAGCCTGCACTGCATCTATCGTTCCCAGCCATGAATAAATAATGTTGTGTACCATGATCCACAGCAGAGGCCATGTTCACCAACACACAGCAACAGGAGAAAACTAATCAGGGTGGGGCACGGAGTGGAGGAGTAGGGAGCCACCCTATTGTAATTTTGGTAAGATCATAATTGATTCAGTTACATAAACTGAGCTGAAGTTTTACCTATTTTATAACTGTCATCTGGGGGAAGTGGAGGAGTGCGAGACGGGATATTTAAAGGATCTAAAACTGTATTTACACACATTTTTGTTGGCATATACTCATCTTTATTAGATTAGTAGTGGATTGACCAGCTAACAGACAAGAAGTAGGGCAGAAAATTATTGCAAATTGACTTAGATAATTAATTAAACGCAGTGTTTAAAGTGGACCTATTATGCCTACAGTGTATTATTGTAAGGTCTTTACCTGACAATATAAAGCGCCTTGAGGCAACTGTTGTTGTGATTCGGTGCTATATAAACAAAATTGAATTAGGTTGATGGTGGCCCCGAGAGCTCGAATGCACGGCAACTTCAGAAAACTCCAGCAAAAACTGAAAAATGCTGCAAAAGCACACAAAACAGTACGGAAGCTGAATAAAAAAAAGAAAAAAGAAATAGAAACAATAAAACACAACTTAAGTAGGAGAAAAAAAACTCAAGAGACATAGAGACAGAGCAGAAATGTTTTTGGGGAGACATTAAGGTGGATCATCTGGCTGAGTGGTGTGACAGAAACAACCTGCTGCTTAACACCGAGAAGACCAAGGAGCTCATCGTGGACTACAGGAGGAATGCTGACCCACATCCACCCATCCACATTAAGGGGACGGCTGTGGAGCGTGTGAGCAGCTTCAAGTTCCTGGGAGTCCACATCTCCGAGGATCTCACCTGGACGACCAACTGCTCCAAGCTGGTCAAGAAGGCTCACCAGCGCCTATTCTTCTTGTGGACTCTGAGGAAGAACCACCTGTCCTCAGACATCCTGGTGAACTTCTATCGTTGCACCATCGAGAGCATCCTGACCAACTGTATAACAGTCTGGTACAGGAACTGCTCTGCCTCGGACCGGAAGGCGTTGCAGAGGGTCGTGAAAACTGCCCAGCGCATCGCCGGAGCACCTACACCTTTATTTATTTTTTTTGCCTGTCCCGTTTGGCTCTTTTGCCATCAGAATTGTTGTCTAAAGGCAAAGAAAGATGCCCAACGGATTTACTTTACCAAACTGACCATCCCAGCCTTGCCGTAATGGTCCATTTGATTCACCTTTATTGTTCATTTTATTTTCACTTACTGAATACGGGACAGACTTGACTGGGGGAAAGAAGGGGAGAAAGAAAGAGGGAAAGAAAAACAGCTGAGAAGAGGGACGGGGGAGAAGGGCAAAAGACAAAAACCAACAGAATGAGCAGAAAAAAAAAAAGAAAAAAAATGCATATATCGATCACCTGGATCACCTGCTGAGAAAGAAAAAAGAAAACAAGCAGAAGAGAACAAGAGTAATAGAATAAACAACATCACAATGATATATGGGAATATGACAGTAAATACTAAATATTAAACATTATTGTGCAGCACATAAGATCAACAGAACACAGTGTGCTTTGAGGTAGGAGCCAAAAAGGGTGTAGTTTGTGGGTGTGATCACCCATGTGTACACCTGTGAGCATGGACGCGCTTGTTTTTGTTTTTTTAAAAAGGTTCCTTCATGTAATGATCTGCTAGAGGGTGTGGGGGGGCCACAGCCCCGTCCTCCAGGGCATGAAGCAGGTATGGAGGAGATCAAAACTCCAGACATCCAGAGGCCCCCAGAACACAAGAGACCAAGGAAGACCAACAGAGGGGCAGCCGCGCCACTGTCCCAGAAAGAGCTGAGGAGAGTCCCAGATGAGGGCTCACTCAGCAGCCGCGGAGCAGAAGCCAGGGGGAGTTGCAGTGACGCGCCCGTGAGCTCCGCCGGCAGCCAGCCGTGCCTGAGTGACCGAGCCCCAGGCCGAGAGGCCGGGGGCACCCCACCTCCGAAGTGGCCCGAGCGAGCCCCAGGCTCCAGGCCCCGATAAGCGGCCGCCAAGGAGTGAGCCGGTGTGTACCTGGACGCCCATCCCCGGACACAAAGAACCACCAACGCACCGATGTCTGAGGGAGTCCGCCACTGGCAGGGAAGTGGTGGTAGGGGGAGATAGGCCTCCAAACCTTGGAGGGCCTGAGGTGTCCCCAGAGAGGTGGCGCCTGACACCCAACCTGACATATAGACACAGACATACAGGCACACACAGACACAAACATCCATTCCCCCCCCCCCCATGCTCTCATATGCACTTACTCCACACTCAACCAACGTGGAGACAGACATAAAGAGACGCTGTACACACGATCACACTCCCCAAGCGTACTCTACAAACCGGGTCTAGGTACCCTTGCCCCTGGAGGGGGAAACTGCACCCAGACCCAGGTGGTGTTACCCTTTTCCCTGCGGTGGGGGGAGGCAGACTGCCCCGACTCCGCAGCAGCAGGGAGGCCCCACACTCCAGACCGCAGTCGGACGGCCAACTCCTCCTCCTAGCCCCCCCGCTCCAGCAGGTCGCAGAGAACGGGGGTGAGAGAAGACTCCAAACCTCCCTCCACCCGCTCATTGTAGTGTTGATGCATGTGTGTTCTAAGGTGCATTTAAAACCCAGGAGGGCATGGAGCTACCTGCCAGAGAGCAGCAGGTAAGCGCATGGTCCCTCCTGCTAGCCCTCAATGTCTACGTGTATTTAACATTGAGAGGTGGGCAACGACGCCAGGGGTGGGGTGTACACCCTGATGGTACTTTGGATTCCGTGTATCGTGCCCACCCCCAAGATCCTATATGTATGTGTAATGAGAGTGTGAGTAATGTGAATGTCTAAGTTGTGGGATAAAATTGAGGCCGAGGCAGCCAGAAGGGGACGGGGGGGGGGGGGGGGGGGGGGGGTGGCCTCCTCTGCACCCTGGTGACATACCCCTACTCCAAGGTCCTGCATGTGTGGGTGGTTGTGGTGGAGCGGGAAGAGGGAGGCAGCTGGAGATGGGGAGGGAAGGAAGGGAGCACCTACACCTACATCTACAGGAAGCGGTGTCTGAAAAGGGCTGGGAAGATCATCAAAGACCCCAGTCACCCATCACATGGACTCTTCACCCTCCTGCCCTCTGGGAGGCGCTACAGGAGCCTCCGGACTAAGACCACCAGGTACCGGAACAGCTTCTTCCCCACAGCTGTCAGACTCCTGAACTCTGCCTCCTGACATCTGACCCACGTTAACACATGGACTGAACATACACACACCCACAATGGACAACTGTACCCTCAAACACACAATAATAACATGGACTGAACCACCACTCACAACCACTAGCACTTTATATAGCCTCTGTAGAAACTATCTACACCCTCACTTATCTTAACTGCACTACTGTATAGCTCTGTGTAAATAATCATTCTGTACATTCATTAATTTTTAATCCTACAAC
Organism: Aulonocara sp. 'chitande type north' Nkhata Bay; assembly: GCF_057382095.1. Classification (NCBI taxonomy): domain Eukaryota; kingdom Metazoa; phylum Chordata; class Actinopteri; order Cichliformes; family Cichlidae; genus Aulonocara; species Aulonocara sp. 'chitande type north' Nkhata Bay. The sequence continues at coordinate 6,697,289 of NC_141355.1, read as the reverse complement.
TGTTTACAACTTGCATAGTTCCCATTTCTGTATAACTGTATATCTCAGATTCCTGTAAAGTTATTTATTTCATATTCTGTATAGTTTTTCATATTTATATCCTGCTCATAGCCTGTACATAGCTTGTACTCACTACAGCCTGTACATACTTATAGTTAAAGAACATTCACAACATACTTCATACCGTGTACATTATAACATACCATAATAGACCCATTTCTGTAATATACTTACATATCTATACTATTGCTAATATATATTGTAATATATCTATATCACTAAAGCACTTCTGGATGGATGCAAACTGCATTTCGTTGCCCTGTACCTGTGCATGTGCAATGACAATAAAGTTGAATTCTATTCTATTCTATTCTATTAAGGTGACGGAACAGCTGATGAAGTGACCTAAAACCAAAACATGTAAAAAATTGCATCGAGACGCGCTTAAAATCAGCTGAGGATTCTTTAGTGTTGTGAGGGAGAAAAAGATGCAAGTAAATATTCTTTTTAAAATACACATTTCACGTAATACTGCAGACACTTTATTAACGTGTTGCTAACTGCTATTAGCTGTTCACTGTTAGCTCATCACTTCTGCTCTCGTGCTTGCTGATGTCTTTTCCTCCTCTTTCTGTTTTGTTTTATTCAACATCTGTTGTGTTTTGTGTGCTTTTTATCTAGCATTTAGCATAGCATTTATTTTTTTGCTGGTGTTTTTTTTTTAAATTGGAGTACGTTTGACCTCTCACGGCCACCGTACTGTGTGCCAAAAGCTCAGAATTCAGACGTTTTTTTCTACTCTTAAATCTTTGTGACGTTGATAAGCGTGGATGTCCTTATATGGTCACGTTCTCCGTGATCACAGAAGCCTCTACATCCTATCGCTTGTTCACAAAGAGTAGCCATTCAGAAGAAAGCTGGAATGAGGAATATTTTAAACTGCAGATCATGCAAAGAGATAAAAATATAGAACGTAACATCTCCCATTTAATCTAGGAGCCAACAACTTCCACAAGTGAGCATCTGGGATTGTCTGGGACAAAATCACTGCTTCCCATCTAGAAAGGGTTTTTCACACAAACCCCATAAAAGCAGCATTTCATGATCGTGGTTATCTATTCATGTATTGTGCAGTTTTATCTGGTGTTTGTGGATGCAGCAACCGTCATTTCTATAGTGGACATTTGGCACTGTGTAGCAGCTTTTGCTCCGACCAGCAAATGGATGTTGTAGTATGACACCCTTGGCTCGTTTTCCATCTTTGGTGCAGAAAAGGAGGCCAGTAATCCTTAGCTTCCTTTCATCCCCCTAATCCCTCCCTTAAAAAAAATTCTATTCTCCGAGCATCCACCTGCTAGCGAGGCCTGAGCCCCCAGCAAGCCGAACCAGTGTCCACCTGCCCCCTGCAACCCTCCCCTTCCCTGTCCTCTCTCTCTCTCACACACATACACACACACACACACACACACAGAAACGTGCACATCTCCTCCACCTGATGCACAGCAGCACCTTCTGCTCTGAATGCCTGCTGTCGGGCCTGCTGGCTCTTTGCTCTGCTTCACTTCTTCCTGCCTCTGGTTTAAAAGCTGGACATTTGCCAAGCCAAATAAACCGACGGCATCCCCGTGGTTATGAAAAAAAACTCGTGGTACAGCTACAGCGCTTGTTTTATTGCTGCTGCTGTTTTTGTTATCAGATTTTGAACTGTGTGTCGTCCACGCAGCCTGTGAGTATTTCTTTTTCTTTATTTGAAATACTCTTGCAGTTACATGTCAGAACCATTATGGAGAAATCCAATTAAAATAGTTTCTCTGATTAAAAGCCTGTTTAGTTTGGGTAAATAAGGATGTTTACATATCGAGTCCAGCTTGAATTACATTTTTTCCAACTAATCAAGGCCTCTTGATGTGTAAGTATTTAAAAGTCATGGAAAAGTCAGGTGTGTTTAAGGCAAATGAATGAACCCAACAAACCTGGACATTATCAAACGATGGCTTGAGTTAGTTGCTCACTCTTCTCTCGTCCCTGTGCTCGTGCCTTTTACTGTATATAATAAGAAATTTGAATGTGGATTGTGGCGTTAAACAGCAGTCAGCCTGTGCCACCATCCGAGCAGGCTGCATTTATGAGTTCCTGTTTTTCGGGTGATGACTGGAGCGCTGTGCTCAGATAGCCGGCCAGTGTCCAGGACCACTTTTTTTTTTTTTGTCTGTGTGAAACTAGCAAAAGCTTCCTGCTGTGGCTGGCTGGTTGCCAAGTCCCCAGACCCCAATGCAACCATTTCACCCCCCCCCCCCCCCCCCACCCAAAGTCTAATTCCAAACCCCTCCCATCCTGAAAAGAAGTGAAACATACAACGGAAATTTCCAGGGCCTGTACGCCCAAGAGCGTGCCCCCACCCGTCCAACTAACCCCCACCAACATCGCCACCCAGCCCAAAACCCCTCCTCTTTCCTCCCGCCCTCCCCCTTTTCCCCTGCTTTCTCCCTTGAATCCAAAGGCTCGGAGAGCAGCTGGAAGGTGAAGTACAGCTTGTGAGCGCTGAGCTCAAAGTTAAGCCAGACACCCACCCCCCAACTCCCCTAACTCCAACTCTTGCTGTCTGAAATCTCCCACAAACCCCATCTCCTTCACTCAAACTCAGAAGTGCCCGAGAGTGCCGAAAAGTACACTTGTATGTCAGACATACGCAGCAGAGAGACAGGGAGGAAAATGTAGAGGACTACGCTGTTTGAGAAATCAATTGTTCTGCTGTGGTTAACTGTCGTTTTAAGTGCATGTAGATGTGAGGAACGGGCTTCTGACAAGGCCATTAACATGCACAAATAGCTCTCACTTTACCACTGTTAAATAGAGCAGAGGAGGATCCAGTCACGGTAGCAGTTTCTTACTTTTAGAGGCAGGAGTCAAAAGCCAAAGTCAAAACTTTTCTTGAAGCTGTTTTTCAGACAGGGGAGACAGTGCTGACTTCATCAAGGTGTGTCATAAAGAATCTCAAGCGAGACAACTGACAAGCAAGTGACAAAATGTGATTATTAAAACCAGCACAGTCTCAAAAACAGAGTCAAACTTTCAAATATCTCACACTCAGTGGAATAAAAATGTAGTCTGGGTTAGTTTGTGGTTCATCAGAAGACAAGATAAACTTTTTTTATGTGCTAAAAATTGCTTTGCAGGATATTCCAAATGCAAAAAGGAAGTCTATTTAAATATTGTAGATAAATCTCGAGAGGCTGTTACGTGAAATTCCTTTTTCTGTCATCTAGCAAATATATCAGATAAAGTTATAACGGCAGGATTGTTTGTGTTTGGTCTTGTATGCTGGAAAGCATCTTATGCAGGCTAAAAATGTGCGTGGGTTGAAGTAGAACCAGGGTCAACAACAGAAGCATAGACTGTATATAAAAGATGAATGTATGGTTTGCTGTGACAGACCACCAACACATCTCACGCAGGAGCAACTTTTCAATCAACAAGGAGCCCGGCCACAAGAATGGCAAACCTTTAATGTTCGTTTTATTCCAAGTTGGGATTGCAGATACCAAAATAACCACAGCTTAATAGTAAGACCTGAAACCAAGCAACTGAGACCAACAGTTCAACTCAAGTGTTTATTGCATGTACAGTACATTCTGACTGCTTTTGCAACAAGAGGAGTCACCCTCCCTGCTGGCCATTAGTAAGACTGCAGTTTAAAACACTTAGACCCCAAAGCCCTGTCCATCTTTTACATACAGCTTTTGAAAAATAAAAATAAATGGACTAAGAGCAGACTTACTTATTATCGGAGATCATCTAGGCCTAAAGACTCTGGTTTGTTAATGGGCCATTTCAACATTTCGGGAAACACACTGTTCACTTGGGAACACTGATGTGTGTGTCGTTTATATGATGCTGACTGAAAACAGAGGCAAACAGCTACCAGTGCCTTAACCAATCAAAAAACAGCTCACTATTTAAAAGACTATGTGTTGCTTTTGCAAAAACAAAACAGAATCTAAAAGTAAAAGAAAGCCTCTGAGAATCCTGGAAATATTTAAGCATGTAACCATCTACGACATGCTGCGGCTTCATCCTGAACACATGAGATAAATGTAATGTTTTGGAAACATAACAATATTTCTGCAAGTGTCAAAACTTCTCTTTTAAATGGCTTTGCTCATTTTCCATTTCAGGGTTTTCAAGCTTATTCCATTTTGTATTTTTTGACTTCTATTCAACCCCAGTGTTATTGTTTTTTTTTAAAAAAAGTTTTTATTTTCCATCCTGATTACATCTCTGGTAACATGAGCCATTGTGTTGCTTTATTATACCCTAATGCTCTGGATGGCAGTACGGCAGCCTAATTCTCAGACTTTGGCAAACAGAAAAACCCCAACACGGCACACAGGTCTCGACAGCAAAGCAAATAGAAATCTGTGTAAATGCAATCAAAAGGCAATAAAAGTGGAAACGGTGAAGATCGGAACAAAGATAATTAAAAGACGGGTGATAGCGCCGGTCCAGCCTTAGTGTCTGTTTGTTCGAGAGGTTTTTATGACAGCATCAAAGCCATTTCTTCCTAGGAGAGAAGTTCATTTGTAACTAAATAACTGCACCACAGAGGGTTTCTCCGCTTGCACACAACAAAAAGAAATGATATCACATGATGCCATGTTTGGCCGTTTGGTATCCAGACCTCCCACATTATAGGCTCCTTCCCAAGTCGGAGCCACAGTGTTTGCAGAGCAAGATGCACCACAGACAACAATACAGCCTCCAGGACTCTCACACGCACATGCATTCCTGTGGGCCTGGTGGGTGGGGGGGTCCTAACCTCAGGAGCTCAGCAGGCTTTGTCTACTTCCCCCCCACCTCCACGCCGCCCCCACTTTTTCCTTCTTTTTTGATCGTTTACTTGCACAACAAGCTTTTTCTCACACCGGAACATGAAGAGCCTTTTCAATCAATTTCATTAAGAGCCAGGGCTGAGATTTATGTCAAAAGGCATACGTTGGTTAATGGGCGAGTGAACGCTAACGATGTGTGATTTCTTGATTTAATCAATGCAGTATATATTGCCACTCTCAGATTACTGCACGGTAATGGAAGCCAGGAAAAAAAAGAAGAAGAAGAAGACTACATTCCCATGAATGATGAGCCCTTCACAGTAGTACTAAATTGCATTACAGAGGCAGTAGTGATCTGTGTTGTCATTATGTAAACTGCAGTGAATCAGTTAGTCATTCAATACAGTCCCTAATTGAATAATTAGATTCCTCTCTGTGTAAAGCTATGCATGTTTGTCTCCCCCCTGTGCTAGCAACAAGCAACAGATGGAGCGTGTTATGTAATCATATCGATGTAAATGAAAGTCACAGATTATCCTGAGAGACGTATAATAACGTGGCGTGCTTACACTCATCGTGCCGGAGCTGATAAATACTCTGAGTCCTTCTGGATGGCGGTATCTCACGCAGGTGACAGTGACAGAGGGCTTGCTGTGTTTTTCATATGGAGAGAGACAGCAGTGGAGAGTGATGATAATATCGTGTCTCATCCATCCAGGTTTTCCACATGCACGTTTCCTGCCCGCAGTATCGGCAGCGACAGAGCAGCGTGCAAACTCGTGTTGAACAGGTTTTCGGGATACTTAATGTGGGATGCGTTTCAAGTGGCTTTTCGGAGTTCGAAGGTTCTTGGCTTCGTTATAGATTGTTGCACGCAGACTGCAAAACTGGACTCTTCCAGTGTATATTCTTATTGATGGCCAGCAGGGGGCGACTCGTCTGATTTAAAAAAAAGAAAAAAGAAGTCAGATTGCATAGAAGCATATTGGTGTGAATGGTAAGTAGCTAGACCCAACATTTAGTCCATGATTGCATCGGCAAATACTGAAACATCACAATGGGACTTTTCATAGCAGTGGCTTATGTCATGATGGCTACATGGAGTCTATGATACTGTTATGCTAGCATCAAGGCCCTGTTGATGACAACGATTAAATCTTATTAGTCTGGACCAGTCAATCCACTGTCACATTTCTTTTAATTTAGTCTTATTACAATTTATTGCAAATTAGACTGCCTTCGATCCTCTCATGTTTCAACTTGTGCTGACAGTGGAATATTTCAATAACTTGAGGATAGATGGCCATGAAATTTGGGTTGGACAGCTTAGAATTAATCAAACATTTTTTTAATGTCACTACTTTTTCATCATGTGGCATCACTAAATGAAAGTGTCCGTGCTAATTAGTGGATATGGAACTTCTTGTAACTTTTGAAGGAAAACATTGTATTTCTGTGCGTCTTCACATACATCAATGACCTCCTGACCCAGTATGAACCATCCAGATCCCTCAGGTCATCTGGATCCGGTCTTTTATCAGTTCCCAGAGTCAGAACCAGACACGGAGAAGCTGCATTCAGCTTTTATGCTCCTTATATCTGGAACAAACTCCCAGAAAGCCTCAGATCAGCTGAAACACTCAGTTTATTTAAATCCAGGTTGAAGACTCACCTGTTCTCAGCTGCATTTGAATAAAGCACCAAATCCACACTTTAAGCTTAAATTTCAAAACTTACATTTAACTACTGATTTTATCTACTGTTCTGATTTTATCTGTTTTGATTTTATATACTGTTGTTTGTTTGTTTGTTAATTAGTTAGTTAGTTTATTTGCTTGTTTTATTCAATTGTAAATCATGGTTTTTATTTGTTCTTGTTTCTAATGTCTCTGTAAAGCACTTTGAATCACCTTGTTGTTGAATTGTGCTATACAAATAAACTTGCCTTGCCTTGCCTTGCCTTGACTGCAGGAACTAGGGACCAAACCTCCTACAACGTCATTTTGTGCATCTTTTTTTAAGCTTCTACTTCAGTGTAGATATGTGCGGTTATTGGTCAAGATGGAAGTGAATGTGGATTGCTGCAGCACCAGCAACCCACTAAAAATAATCCATGAAAACATGAAAAAGCCTTTATCACGACTCAAAAAAGGACGGTTATGGTTGTTGCTATTTGGCAGCATAGAAGGTGCTGATATACAGTTGTGGTCAAAATTGTCCATCCACTCATCATGGGCTTAAGTTTCATGGTCATTTTTTAAAATGATTTCTCTGAACTTGTCTTTTTCCAGGGTGGAATGATTGTACATTATACATATTTACTGACTTAAAAAAGGTTGGTTTCCTGCACAGACCTGGATTTTAACCATAGTTAATAGATTTTTAATGGGTTTGAAGTTGAGTAAGGTGATGAAAATTGGGTTTTATTGACATACAGTCATCTCCAGATTGTCTCTTTGAGGGCAGCTGCCTGCTGATAATACCATGTATGTGTTTCATGCACTTCATGTAACACTATGACAGTGGCACTGGAGCTCCACTGAGTGGTGACACAAACCCAGTTGCCCGCTCCCACGGGACAACAGAAGAAGAAAGTAAGTTTTGAGACAACCATCGCAGGTTCAAGTCACAAACAGTCTGCACAGAGGCCGCCCGAGTGCTCCAGTTCTGGTGAGCTTCCTTCTTTGAGGTCATCGGTCCAGGCTACTGTGGTAGACAGTGCAGTGTGTTCCCCGAGGCAGCGAGTCCTCACCTGACCCCCAGAATCACAACACAGTGTCCCCTTGTACTGCAGCGTGGCGCCTGGAAGTCATCACTGATACTGGCAACACACAGGGGGGCTCTGAGGTCATCAATAATGACTCCATTTACTTAACACTGACCTAAACACCTGCTCATTTATCACGGCTGACATGTGTCAGCCATGCCCATTTCTCACAGAGGAGCCAGCCACAGCAGATCTTGATCTGGGTCGCCAAAGTGTGAGTGTGGATGTTAGCAAGCCAAAAAAACAAACAAAAAAAGAAATGGTCTTGAATGTGCTCTGTTAAGGAGTAACACACCTGAGCAGGCAATTTGTACACTAGTTATTTTAAGGTTTCCAAGCGTCTGCCACTGTGTGTTACAGCATGTGTGAAATTCTCCCTGGAAAACTGTTTTCCTGTTTTTTAAATGATTATATTTCAAAACACCTGTTGAAAAACACAGTCTGCTAAACACATGTCTTTGGATAGTGCTTTATAACATTTTATAATTTAAGGTATAATTTAATTTATTAGGTATAATTTTCCTTACCTAAAAACACTTCAAACATAACTACAGTATAAAAAAAAAGAGAAAGAACTAATGATGTAAGTGTTGTCGTGAGTTGTGGAACCCATGGAACTTTCCAGAGATGTTCAGGTTCCTGTTCAAGTCAGGGGTCCATAGTGCTCTAGGGCAGGTTATCATTAAGGATGTCTCTGCTGCATTCATCTTTCCCTTGACCCTGACTAGTCTCTCAGTCCCTGCATCCCACCATGCTTCATTGTAGCAGGCCAGGAGATGAGCGATGCCTCGTTTCCCGCAGATCCGACGCTTGGCATTCAGGCCAAGCATCTCGATTAAGCCCACTCTACCCCGTTAGCTCAGAAGAGTCTAGAGACTTTAAGAAGAGTCCTGGTGGCTTCAAACCTCTTCTATTTGCAGATGATGGAGACCACTGTGCTCACTGGGACCCTCAATTATGCATAAACTTTTCCTGTACCCTTCCTCAAATCCGTGCCTTGATACAATCCTGTCTCATAGGTCTACAGACAGTTCCTTGGACTGCACAGCTTGGTTTGTGCTCTGACATGCACCGTTAACGATGGGCCCTTATGTAGACAGTTGTGTGCTTATTGGGCTCACATCCAGTCAACTGAATTTACCACAGGTGGACTTCACTTAAGTAGCAGAAGCATCTGATAGATGATCAATGGAAATATTGTAGTTTTGTTTAATAAACTTACAAGAACTTTTCACCTTGTCATCATGAGGTATTGTGTGTAGAATTTTGAGGTGAAAAATGAATTTAATCATCTTCCCTACAAGATGATGAAATCTTTCTGATTACAACACAAAGATCATCAAACATCAATCAAATGGAGCCTGTTAGATTTTTTTTAAAGAACATTCGAGTGAGCGCCTCTGTTCTTCATCTGAACACCCGGGGTTTTTCTCGTTTGTAGCACTCGAGAATAAATCGAGTTCAGACACAGTCAGGATTTGCGCAGGTATGCGACGGCAGAGCTCTGTTTCGTCAACACACATAATGCTGGACGCATCGTTTACTTCCTCTCCTTTAATTTCTCCTGGCACAACGGCAACCTCTCTAATGCTGCTTTGGTACTCTTCCCTTGCTCGCCGTTTCATTGCGTGTAGTTTTGAATCTTTAACTAGTTACACAGCTTTGCTTACACGTGCATTACCACTCACATCTGTTCCAATAGAGCTTTCTCATGGTCCGAGTTGTTCAGGTGCCTTTAGACAAACTTAGTGGGCTGTCATACATGTCAGTGACCTGACTGCTGGGGTGCTCTCCCCGTCTCTCATCTATGTGAAAGACCTCCACAGGGCCGTGCATATTTCTTTTAGAACTCAGATCTTTCCTACATTCATGCCTAACATCCAGACAACTCCAGTGTGTGAGAAGCACTACAGGAGAATTTACTGCATTTTAGTGTGAATGAATAGAAACACGTTTGGAAACAATGACACGGGCACCCACGTTTGCTGTCTAATTGGGTATTCCCCATCACACCCCTAACACACAGCAGGCTTCTGGAAGAAAATAAAGACATCAGACTCGACTACAAACAGTTAGAACGACACAAATAACATTGCTGATGTTGTTTGTAGATTTGAGCGTTTTTTTTCCCCAAGCATTCACATGTGCAAAGATTCTTTTTAATTAACTTAACCGGTACTAAAATGCACACCTGCACCCCATTTATATTGGCTATTACGCATTGGTTACCTCTCTGCCCGAGGCTGTGGCCAGCTTGGCTGGGCAGCCAGAGTAGACTGCAGGAAGTTGCGAGCTTCTCCAATTTGAGAAAGATTAAGGATTAGCAACTCTTGCAGCTTAGCTGTGTTTCTAACCAGATTAGAGTAGAAAAGCACTATATGCATGTGTATATATGTGCTTAACTGATTTATTAGACCACTTGTCATAAAAACAAGAAAACAAAACTATTTGAGAAATCTGTCAAAAACATTAAAACTAAAAATGACTTAAATCACATTTTTTATACCAGAAAAAAAACACTATGGACTTCTCTTAGAAGTCAGAAATGAATCAAGCATAACATTCAACAACTAATGTTTCTGTTCAGGAATGAAAATAAAGAAATGCATTTGGCATCTTAATGGAAAAATAGTTTTAATGTTTCTTTCCCTGCTTTCTGTAAATATGAACACTACAAACGTATATTTGCATTAAAAATAGCTGTCCATAACGTTGGATCAACCATTATGGAAACAGGAATTATGAAAAAAGTAAACGCTCTCTTTATGATTATGGACACTTTTGGGGGGGATGAGACAGATTACCCAATTGTTAGTCACAGCTGTAATTGTGCAGACACTTTCCCACACATGGATTAACCCTAGTCTTAAGACTAAAAGGGAAATTAAATTGAAAGCTCCACTGTTAAAATTTCTGAGCCCAACTTTAATCCAAGGCTGCTTTAAAGTAGCAGCACTAAATGACCGATTACGATGTCCTAGTATGTTCCCAGTATTGGATTCCTAGATTAGGCATGAAGAATTTATACTACGCCCTCTCGTCTGTGTGTAGAGGCAGCTTTCTTAAACAGGTTTGAGCCAGTCGCAGCATGCAGACACACTGGGACAGCAAACCAAACAGAGTAGCTCGAGGGTCTCTTGCTGTTGTCCTGCCTTTTGTTTTGTCGCCCTCCTCCTGCTGTCTTCAGCTCCATAGGAGAGCTGTGTATGGCTTACAGATCGTGCCTCTGAACATCAATAATAGAAGGCTCGCAGCACAGAGCGCAGAAAGGCCACAGGCAGCGGGACAACTTAATACCATTCAGTTACTAATTAACTAATTGAAAGACCAAGGTCTCTAAATCTGGAAGTACAAATAACTGATTATGTCTCTTTGTGCTCGTACAGAAAGTGATCATCCGTTTTAAAATGAGGCGTAAAATCAAGAGCAGAGCGAGTGTGAAATCTTGTGGCTCAGCCGCGTATTTGTCTGCGACGCTCAATGCGCTCTTATTACGGACAGTAATGAGAGCCAATAAAGAGCTGATTTATTGTTGGCGCTGATTCTTAATTTATTTATTTTTCCCTCTGGAGGATTTGTAGGTGGCAAGTGAAGCCTGTAAGGTCAATCACACAGAGCTGTAAAATGAGATGTATCCTGCATTGACCAGGGCCAAAGTGTAGAGGAGGCCCGGGGGAAGAGGGGAAAAGATATAGAGCCGGGAGAGCTTCAGTGGAAAGAAATGGACTCCATTTTTGTAAGTCCTCCTCTCCAGCTGTCATCCTGCTCTGTCCCATGGGGGGTTGCCACGGTGACAGGAGGCCACATGTCTTGGGGGTGTCGTTTTGGTCAAAGGACCCCATTGTTCTTGTGTTAAGCCGCCTTCAGTATGCCCGTCTGCCAGGGACAGGGGCTTCACACCCTTCACGTACACACACTCTCCCGCGCTCTCTCTCACAGACAACACACCCAACACCCACTCATATTATAGAGGTGCAGCAGTTTGGCTTCAACTCTATAAACTGCACATTTACAAAGATGATACAAGTTTTAAAAGAGACAAGAGCAGACAAACACACAGTGTCACAGTCGAGCAGAAAAACGCACACACACACACGAGCCTAGTCTGTGTGTTTTTTCTCTCTCCAAGCAGTAGCAGCCATCCATAAAGTTGAACTTCCACACATTTATATTATTCCCACTCTTGACAGTAGCATCATTTCCTGACGCACCCTCCCAGGAGCGGCACATCAATAAGCAGCAATTCTGCAAGAGTGCCACCAGATGGCAGTGTGGCCCCACTGCAGCCACACAACATCACATTAGTGGGTTTATGATTTTGTCCATCTGTCTTCCGGTGGGAATAGAGAGCAGAAAAAGGCCTTGGCAGATCACTAGTGGGGCCAAAAACCTCTGTCGTCCTTCAGCCAAGTGACTGACTTGATGTAAAAGGAGGCAGTCAATTACTCAGTGATGGATAGATTACAGTCATGCATCATTCTGCGAGCCAATTTTCCTATGTGAACTGAATCTGAAACTCAATTTGTTACTGCCCTCTGTGACAGATGGATGGAGCCGGTACTGAGCAACAGATTTTAAAAATCAATAACCGCTGGAACTTGGGTGGAGGTTAGAGGTCAATTTACTTTCAGGCATTTGGCCATGTTTAAAATACAGAACAGGACGGTTTATGCTAAAGGGAAAGCTGCTGCACTTGAACTCGAGTGACCACACACAGCTGGAACGTCACGTTTGTGGAGACAAGCGGCTGCTTTATTATCTGGATTAATTTGCTCTAAATGAATCTAAAGCATCCTTTTAAATGAACACAGTTTGTTCTAATGTGCCATCTTTACATGGAGGCAATATATTTAGTTAGAAGCAGATGCTTGTAAGGTTCAAACTGTACCTTACAAGCATCAACAACCACCACAACAACAACAACAACCACCAATCACAATTAAGCAGAATTACTTGAGCACATTCATTTAAGTTCTCTGTGTAAAGCCCGCCTGCCTTTGGCTGACACATTTGGTGAATGCGACACAGCCATCTTCGTCCAGCCTCAGGAGCAGATATTGACTTCATTTCCTGATCCAGTGACTTTGTAGAGGCAGACTGAAGATGCACTGTGATTACCAGCCGAGTGCCACGATATTGATTAGGTGGTCAGCAGAGATGATTGAGCTCTCAGCATATTGACTAGCTTAGTTACTGGAGGGAAACCACTCACAAATTGCTGGTCATCTCTAATAATTCACAGAGAAAGAAACAAAAGAAAAAAAAAAAAATCAATGTTTTAGCTAAGTGTAATCTCAGTTCATTAAGTTAGGTAAATGATCTCAGGAGGCATCTCCTGCCTCCTCAGGGAGTGACGGTTGGCTGGGCAGAGCAGCACTGAGCCGACGGCCCCGGGTCCTCCTGCGGGTCTCTTTGCTGGACTCGGGAGAGGTACGAGGCAGCCAGGTGAGTCCTGCACTGCTGCTGTTCTCAGCGTTGCTCTGGTTTCTCAGGCTGCGCCGCACTGAGCGCTGCCCTCTAGTGCAAACTGGTTTAAACACATCCTCAAAATTAAAGTCAGCTTGCCAGGGAGCAAGGTCCACATGAGCCGTTTCCCCCTCTTCCTGGCTATCAGAGCTTGACTGGATGTTTTCCTGTGAGCTTGCTGCTCGGTCTCCCTGTCTTTCCTCCTCCTCTTCACAGCTGGTTTGGTGCTTCTTTACATAGTTCTCCTGCTCCGCTGTCACTGAGCTGCTTACAGAGCTCCTCCTGCCATGCTTGGCTTTCCCGTGTGCTGGCTCTGTGCTGTTCAGGCAGTCTAAAGTAGGTACATGTGCACTCACGGGATATTCTGACTCTGTGCAGGGTGTATCTGCAGAGGTCTGGGCACAAAGTTCAACAGTGTCTTCTTGTCTCTCTTCATGTACAGAAGGGGTTCTTGTTGATAGCTCAAGGCTTGTAGTGGTTTGCTCTTCATAGAGCTGCTGCTCTGTCTCTCCTCTGGTCAGGTCACTGTCAGCGACACTGACCTTCCTTTTCTTCAGTCGTCTTCCTCTGACCCTCACCCCCAACAGCCTGCTGTCCTGCCCGGCACTTTTTTCACTCAAGCTGGGCGATGTGACAGAAACTTCTACAGTGGTTTCTGAGGCATTTGTCACAGCGAGGTCGTGTATCACTTGAGTTTCATTAGTTACCTCAGGATTCAGCTGGGTTTCCTGATCTGGAGCTGTGAAGAAAAATGAGGACAAAAGAAAAATCTCAGGAAAAAAATGTTTCCACTGGTTTCCCCTGAATCCAAAGGTTCTCATTTTTTAGGAACTAAAATAAAGTTTGACATCCAGACATTGATACCGTCTCCAACCACAGGTTAAATCACACACTGGCAACTTTCTTTTCCTTTTTTTTACCCTTACAGCTGATTGAAGGAGTCTCCTGTGCTGTTGGAGACTGACTGATGAAGGACAGCCTCTCGGTGATGGGACTCAGGGCGGGGTTCTTGGAGGCATATTCACGTGAGCCGTACAGCGAGCGGTCTACGTCCTTGTTCCATCGACGCGTTGTGCTGGAGGTCATCTGGGGACCAACAAACTGCAGTGTTAGAAATTTCTGCATTGACAAGCCTGCAGAAGCGTTAAAGCTGGCAAGTATCCACCTCTGATATGGTATGCAGAGTGTTTCGATCTTGCACATTTCATTAATAATACAATGATTATCTAATGCACAAACATATTTTATAAACACAAACATAAAATTGAAAAAAGCTGAAAATATTTTATCAATTAGCTCAAAGTTAAAGAAACTGCTGGAGAATGTTCACTCATGCTCTTGGGCAAATGTGTGTTATGGATATAAAACCTTTAAGATGGAAAACTGAATCCCTGCAGGAGTAATAATCTGCTTCATCCTCCGATTCTTACGATTCTGCTTCGGTGACACTTTGTGCTCATCAGTGTGTCTTGTAGTCAGACAGCACTTTCATTTTCATCAGCTGTCTGCATTTCATGGAGTGTAATAGGGCTGCGCGATATGACCAAAATCTCACATCCCGATAACGATATATATCACAAAAAAGTGCAATGTGTGTAAATTCTGTGAATCTCAGGCAACTAAACTTGTGTGAAGTGTTTTCAGCTGGGCGTCGTGTACCTGGAGTCGAGTGTTTTGACCAATGCATGAAGCTATATATTTTTAGATATAAGTTATAACAGCTGCCCTTTTCTTTGTATTCATTACACGGCGTGCTGCGGAGAAAAGCCCGTTCTAACATTTGAGTCTAAGTTTTATTTTGAGCACCTGACGGCTCTTTTTTGCTTCTCATCCGTAAACTCTCTCCATACTCTTTCACGTGATTCTTGCGTAGGTGGTAGACGGGTTTGTGTGTGTTTGAGTCTGTGGTGGGAACCGGTTTGAGCATAATTTGCATGATACATTTTTCTGGTCCTTGTCAGACCTTTCATAATTAACCAGGTCCCTCTGTTTGGTGCTAACTGGTTCTGTATAATCTTCACTGGCCATGCTGGTATTCTTCGTGGCTGCATCCACATTGTGACCATCGAAACAATGAAAAAAATAAACTGTATTTTGCGACACCACGAGACAAATTATAGCGTATAATATGAAACGATAGATGTTCTAATTCTGTCATCCGATATATTTCATCATATCGCACAGCCTGAGAGTGTAACTGAAGAAGTTGTTTGACAGATCTGAACACAGAGCTTTAAATACAGTCCTGACTGGGAGCATTAATCTATGAAGAAAAAAACAAACCTAAAGTACGGCTACAGTTTGTGTCTAAGGGGGAAATTTTTTATTTTGCCTGTGAGGGTTCTCCCTGCTTCCCAGGACTGGACACTTTGCAGCCATTCAGTGTTCGACAGCAGCTCTCTCTCTCATAACCGTGTAAACACTGGGCTGCATCTGACTGGGCGAACGCCTCACGTGGGCTTTCAAACTGAAAACAACATGATGGCTTGTTTGCCAACTTTCTTTGGGATATGTTTGTGAAAACATGCGAGGTGAGAAAGAAGACATTGAGTTGCTTAATCTGTCCTCATTTTAGTTCCACCGGCTGGTTTAAACCAAACACAGATATTTTACTTCAAGCATCCGATCTGACACGATGCTGCCAGAATACTAGACCCGTTACACAGACGATGAACAGGAAGTGTGGAAATGATGGATCCCGTGGACATGAGCTGGGCACTGCACACTCAGTAAGTGGACTGCAGTAATGTGAGCTTCAGTCTAGACAGCTATCAGGACCCTGTGTGCTTGACCTGCCCTGGGCTAAACCCATTTCACTTATCCTACCTTTTTTATGCTTTGCACTAGTGAAGTGTTGACACATGAAAATGTAATGCACATTCAACTAAAGTACTGAAAATGGGAAGAATAGGGAAAAGAAAATAGAAAAGTGACATGTGGATGTTAGGTGATCATAGTGTGTTGGGGAAAAAGTCTAGTAAGAGCATGTATGTTTAAAAATAAATCACTGTCACACAAATGCTTCCACATAGTCAACTGCAGTACGTGTCCAGTCGGCAAACGCATGATTACAGTGGTTTTGTCAATGTTTTATCTTATTCTGTGCTTTGTTTCCTTTTCCTTCTGCCCTATTGTGACTTCCTACCCTACTCACTGTGAATACATGGATGTTGTAAATACCATCACATTTCCTTGAATTAAAAAAAGAAAAAAAAGAAAAAGGTAGTGATGTATATGTTTGTGAGCTGTTTAATGAGGTAGGTATTTAATAATCGTGGAAATTAGTTTGGGTCTGCTGCAGACATGCCAGAAATTACCGGTGGCTGGCAGTGTTACCCCTCAGCCTCCTAGTACTATTGACTAAGTGTGAAACTAGTCAATAGTACCAATTTCAAAATTGTATGTTGCCTCATTTCAGTTATCGCATTCACATGATTTTCAGAAAGCTCTAACCTTGAGGTTACCAGGAATCAAACCTGTCCCAAATGTGAAACTTCTATGTTGCCTCATTCTTAAGTTATTGCATTAACAAATTTGCGTGTCTATGCTGCCTGCCTGCCCGCCCGGCAGGGTGACGACAGTACACTCACCATCGTTTTACAGTTGAGTGGATAAAAAAAAAAACTGGATGGATCAACTATTGTGTTGTTTTTTTGTTTGTTTTAAAACAGGATCTCTTGACAACAAAAACACAGATCATCTCCAAATTTTTCTATGATTGAAAGACTAAAAAGGTTGTGATCTGTCTATTCATCTGGTCTATCCCCAACAGTACACAAAAGTCACGCTTAGGGCTGCTCGATTATGGCAAAAATAATAATCACGATTATTTTCACTGAAATTGAGATCTCGATTATTTGACGATATTTATTTAACAATAACAATGTATTGAATAATGACTTTAAAGATTGTCATAAAATAGTGTGCAAATACTGATAACAGTGCAAATGTTTGCAATATAAAAAATAAATGAAAAATGTAAACATCTGTTTAGTGAACGTTGCAGTGTTGCTCTGTGGTGCAGCTACGACACTGTAGCAAAGTTTACACACTATGTCTACTTGATCCACGTCTGACTCCGCGAACCCATAATGTTTCCACACCACTGAAGTTTTTTTTACCTCTCTTTTCAACCAACAGCAGTCACTCTCCTCTCCAAATAACTTCTGCTTAGCTTTCCGAGCTTCCCTCGGGTCCTCTTAATCAGCGGTCCCCAACCCCCGGGCCTCGGACCGGTACCGGTCCGTGAGTCGTTTGGTACCGGGCCGCGAGAGTTGAGGCTCAGGTGTGAAATGTATAGTTTTCAGGGTTTTTATCGGTTTTCAGCGTTATTTTGTTATCGTTTACTCAGTTTTCCTTGGTCTTTTCACGTGTTATGAATAAATTTTTTTTTCGGTACTGGTACTAGTTTTATTTTGTTGTATTTATCCGCGACACCTTAAAGGCCGGTCCATGAAAATATTGTCGGGCATAAACCGGTCCGTGGCGCAAAAAAGGTTGGGGACCGCTGCTCTCCGTGTTGCCAACTCCTCAGTAAGGAAAATCGCTATTGGCTGTCCTAAAAGTCGCTAGAAGTCGCCAAATGACGTCACCGCCTAATTTGTATAATTGGTCATGCTAATGTAATTGTAAGCTACGTTGTTGGAGAGAGAAATAACATCGTGGAAGAGACATAAAGTGAGTAAAAAACGTCCTAAATGCAGTTAGAATTTATTTAGAACTACAAATTAAATTTCTTTTAGCAATTATTGTTTTTTAATGTCACAATTCCAACCCTGCTCCTTTATCCGGGCCTGGACTGGCAAAAGTGACCCGAAATTGGCGCTCTGGTGGAGTTACTTTGTGTGTGAGAGTGTTTGTTTATAAGTAGTTTTAAACCTTGTGATCCACAAAACAGCATAACAGTAAAAGAAGAACTGACTGCGTTACAGTCAGTGCGGGAGCAGCGGCTTCACTCATGCGAGATTCATTTGCCCTTTGGACGCATAGGTGTGAACATCTCCTGCCCTGATAACAGCGGGGGAGGACTATCCTCCGCCTGGGAGAGCTTTGGCACGGGTGAGGTGCCCACGGCAGCACCCGCTGCTTGTTGAGAGAGCGATACGCGTTTTCACGTCAAAAAGTCGTCATAAATAAGTCTCCAATAATACCAGAAAAAGTCGCCAGATTTGTCGCTAGTCGCTTTTTAGAAAAAAAGTCGCTAAGGGGGTCTGAAAACTCGCTAAATATAGCGACAAAGTCGCTAAGTTGGCAACACTGGCTGCTCTTAATTGTTGTGAAACGTGTTCGAAATGCAGAGAGGTGTGCTGGATTTGCCACACGGAGCAGCGCGAGAGTAAAGCACGAGGGAGGGGCTAATAATCTGCTCAGTCATTTTTAATGATCGTTGAAAGCCCAGATCGTAATCGTGATTAAAATTCGATTAATTGAGCAGCCCTAGTCACGCTTGATACACATCTCAGATTAGGGCTGGGCGATGACCCAAAATTCATATCTCTATAATTTTTAGCTGGATGGCGATATAAGATATATATCTCGATATTTTTTTAAGCCATAAAGTAAGAACAAAAAGAGTTCTTAGTTAAAGCTGTTTCCCAGATGTCACACAGGCACTTTTATTAACATACAGCATAGATGTACATGAAAAAAAATTACTCAAAAAGAAATTATGCTCCATAAATAAACTAAAACAATGTTGTTTTTGTGTATAACAAAAAGCTCACAATTGTGCAGTCAAAATGTAAACAAAGACGCTGAGCATAATAACAAAGACAGATTTCACAGCTGCTCTGTTCCCGAGTTTTACTGCGTGACTGACAGCCTGGAGTTTGAAATCCGCTTCGTAACCATGACTCTGAACAGGTGCCATTTATGGTCCTTATACACACAATACGGTAATATTACGTTGAAGCACAGTACGTATCACTCCGCGAGGCTCCTCGGTAGCCGTAATGCTCCGACAATCCATCAAGCGGTGCAGCTCCGTAGCTTAGCAAAGTCGTACTAAAATCGGTTCGCGGTCATCAAGCACAACCAAAATTCATACATAAGGCGCGCTGTCAACTTTTGAGAAAATGAAAGAATTTTAGGCCGTGCAGCCCAGAGTGGTTAGGTCATTAGCTTGGTTAGCTCGTTGACACCGTCCAGCCTCACGCACGGGGCGATGCGCAGTAACTCGTTAGCAGAGATTTGCCGCGTCCATTTTGTCGCTGCCTGCAGGTGAAGCGATGGGGGAGGAGGAGTTGTGTTCAGTGAAGGAGAGAGGCGAGGCGGAGTAATGTTGCGTAGAGACAAAAGTGGACAAAAGAGAGGCAAACTTGTGGCTCCACAAGTATAATTATAACGTAACATATACTATATCGATATTAAGGATATTGTCACATCTTATCTCGTATAAAAATATATCGATATATCACCCAGCCCTATCTCAGATGCGAGGTCATGGTTCAGTAGGTTCTCAGTACAATAGTGAAATAAGAATATAAACCCAATAACATTAATCTTAATGTAACAGTTAAGGAACCCGGATGCTGAAAAAGTGATAAAAGCTTATCAGTTTACCGATGCTAACAATACAGGATTAGGATGACATATCACACAAAGGTCCTAGACAGAATTTTCATCTGGAACGCTGCCCCAATTTGAATGTCCTGATCTGGAAGTCGGAACAATCCCAAAAACCCAGAGTTAACGATCCAAAAGGGCAGCAGTATCTTGGATTCATGGATAAGAGTCTATCCATGAATGTCCTCAGCGTTGTTCTTACATTAAGTATTATGCTGTATTGCTTGATATAGATGAATTCCTTTTTTTCATGCTTTTCCAATTTTCCTATTGGTACACACCAACTTGGAATTCTAACATCCCACTCCCGAGGTAACTGGAGGATGGCATAACATAAAAAGTGTTGTTCATGCAAACCTTTACACCAATCCAGATTTGACCTATGGAGTGTCATTCCCACCAGTATACACTGTACATGTATGTCCGTGTGGGCTGCATAAGCAAAACCCTTCACTGTGTGTAGCCGAATACTACATAAATGGATCCATATGGTTTCATGGTATTCCACTTCTATTAATCAGCAGAAACATTTCACCCTGTGTAAGTTGCTTTGCTGCCAGCTTTAAAATCCAAACCTAACAATATGCTATAACAGGTCCTTGTAGAACCCATTATTAAAGGGGTCATAACAACCATCTGCCTCTCTTCATTGGCAGTGAGGCGGTGGAGAGGGTGAGCAGTTTTAAATTCTTGGGGGTAACTGTGACCGAGGACCTGTCCTGGGGCAACCATATCACCTCAGTTGTACGGAAGGCCCAACAGCGCCTCTACTACCTGAGGAGACTGCGGAGCGCACACATTCCCAGATCTCTGATGTTGAACTTCTACAACTGTGCCATCAGCAGCGTTCTGACGTATGGATTTCTAGTGTGGTTCCCCAGCTGCACCAAGGCCGATCAGCAAGCACTCCAGCGGGTGGTGAAAGAAGCTGGCAGAATTATTGGAACAAGTCTGCCAGAGATCAGTAATATCTTCCCCACTCGCTGTCTGAGGAGGGTGCACAGTATCCTGCGGGACCAACATCACCCTGCGCGCCACCTTTTCCATCTGCTGCCCTCAGGTAGAAGGTACAGGTCTATACAGGCCAGAACATCCAGACTGGCCAACAGCCTGTATCCACAGGCTGTGAGGCTCCTGAACTCTCTGCCCCCCTCTCACGGACAATAACCATATCCAACTTCTTAATAGCAATGAACTGGTCTGCATTGGTGCATCATATCTTTATTCTCTTCCCCCTCCTGCCCCCCCCCTCTTTCTTAAATAGATAACTATCATATCTGATATCATATCTCACAGTACAATAATATTGAATGGGTTGCATTGTTGTATTTTGTCATGTTTCTCAGGTCTTTGTCTGAATTTCTACGAACATTATTGCTAAGGATTGTCTTATTGCATTGGAGTCACACTGGGTTAAATATGTACACTTGGGTTTTAAGGGGTATTTATTATTTTCTTCTTTTTTTTTGGGTTGTATGGAAGCCCCAAACGCAATTTCATTGTTCTTGACAATGACAATAAATAAATAAATACTAAATACTAAATACTTCATGGTGTGGAAATTTGCATAGTCAGATCAAACCGTAACGTCTCCTCTGGTTCTGTGCCACAATATACACCTCACCACTACGATATAAAGCACAAACAATCTCACTTTGTCTCATCAAACTTCTTTGTGTAATTATCTGTGACAGCAGTGTTGACTCTCCACTCATGCACAACTTTATGAATAAGGATCAGCATTACCACTATACATGATATCACAGATGTGCTATTTGCAGCTCTATATGGGCCATATTAACATGAATACATACTCACTATGACCTTAAGTCATAGTCAGATTGTGTAGCCATCTTCTACATGACAGCTTGTAAAAAGACAATTCTGCAAAGCCCTCAGTGAAGTGATGGAAGGAGAAATCAAACAAGCACACTCATCCAACTCACCTTCATCTTCCCAGAGGCCAACTTGGCAGCAGACCGTGCCGACCTCTTCACAGGTTCACTCTCTTCTGGCAGCTGGGGGAACAGAAACCTTTACCCCAGGATATATTATATAGACTCTCTCTCTCTCTCTCTCTCTCTCTCTCACACTCACACACACACACACACACACACACACACACACACACACACACACACACTACAAGTCCTTAAATGTGATTAAGCTCACATCCAGCAGAATTAAACAGTAGATTAGATTGGAACATGTTATGACCTCCAAATGATTAAGAAAAGAAAAAAAAGGCCATCTTTGCTTCTAAATGGACATTTGTACACGTGAATCATGCAGTTTATGGGAACAGCATACCTTCCTCTTTCGGCTGCTGGAGCAAGCTTGAGGTTCGCTTCCAAGTCCTTGTTTTGGTGCTGACTGCAAGAGGAAATTGCACAGAATAAAATTCTCTAGAGGATGGTAATAAATTATTTTGGTAGAGTATTTTGTTTAACATTCCCATGAGCTCACAGAGATGTATCCTAGAATTTGAAGGAAAAAAAAAATCTTAAATGTGGCAGACCTTTCTCCTTCTGTTGCTGGATCGGGCTGCAGTTGGACCTCCAACTCCAGCGTCTGGTTGCTTCTCCTTCTCTGGCAGGGAGTCAGGCTCAGACTGGTCATCCATCTGGGAGGTTGTGCTGGGGTTGGTGTCAGACTCTGGGGGAAAACCTACAGTATTACAGCTGAAAAGACTTCTGTTTGAGATTATAGCAATAACTGATTATAACAACTCGGCTGATTAGCGTGGAAAAATGATTCACACAAATTAATACAGTCCAACTGACAAAAGGAACTGTGCAGCTTTTAAACCAACAGGAGGAGGTTTAAGGATGCCTCTCATTCTGACTTCTCTGATTGTTTTAATCTTTCTTTTATAATTAGAGAGGCAGAAGGCGGCTTAATTTCTTAATATGATGTAAAAATAAAAATCCTGACGTGATTCAGCTCCACACAACAAGGTCTTTTACGCTGGTGTACTCAGATTTGCTGGAGAAATAGAGGTTACAGAAGTAGATCGATGAGGACAGGAAGCTAAGTGACAATTAAAAGAAAAAAAGCTATGACAGCTGTTTACCTGTCAGAAGCTGAGAGAGAGACTCCTCGTAGAAGGCACTGTTTAAATTCAATGGCTGGGCATCCCACGCCCATTCTGAAAATGAAACAAATGAAAGAAAGCTGTTATCGTATCAGAGCTGAATTGCATTCCACTGGAGACAATAAGCCATCTCTCTCAGGGTCAATAAACTGTAATCAACCTGTATCACTCGCCACAGCAGAGCCAATCTCCTCCACCGAAGGGAAAACAATCTAGGACCAGAAAATAGAAAAGCAGTATTATTTACTGATGACTAATATTTATAATCAAGACCAGATCGTGGGTCATATCCTGAGCCTTGCAGAGAACAGACAAGAGCTAACAGCAGCAGGTAGCAGACAATAATTGTTACGCCCCCACATGAAAGCAAGGCGAAGAGGGTGGGGGACAGTAACAGTTGGATCCGGGTTGAAATGAAAAGGACACCAGGCAGAGGTGTTTAACACAAAATAAATCTATTATAATTAATTAACCCAATAATCATATAAGCAGTAACAAAAGAAGGAGACAGCAACGCTGCTTTAATGATAAATCAGACAGGCCAACCCAAAGAGATGGTGACCGCTTCAACTAAGAAAACAACTATAAGGCTTCAACAGAAAAAGACAGCAACGCTGCTATTAGCAATAACCAGGCAGGCCAAACCAGGAAATGGAGGCCGCCGTCACTTAAGCAAAACCACTGCCCAGTTGAGTTACTCGCAACAAGCCACACACGGTGGGTGGGTGGGTGGGTCGGTCACTCACTCACTCACACCCACACTGCTCTCCTCCAGCTTATTTCACCTCTGGAAGGTAATTGGTGGTAAACGAGGGCAGATGAGCAGCAGGTGGGGTAGAGAGAGACAAGGGGAGGGACAAGAAAGAAGGAGGAGGAGAGGACAACACCACGCCCACACACTCCCACGTCCTCACAGGATGTAACAATAATAGATAACAGGGCGGTTACAAACAGACGAACAAATTATCTTGTGGAAAGCCTGTTTGTAGCTGATGTCATTGGAAAATGTTAATGTTTTGTAACTAAGATTTTATTACATGTAAAGTGTAATCATCATACTGGCAACACAGTTTAATCTCATCTACCTTTCCCTCCTCTTCGTCTCCCTCAGAGTGCATTCTGGACTTGCAAGGCATTGTGAGTGTAGGAGAAGCACCAAACGCAGTCGGGCTGCTGAAGTCGGGCCGACATTCGGGTGTCTTGGATTCACTCTGCGGTGTCTTCAGCACTGAACGAAGGTCTAAGCTCCCACCAGGAGTTTGTGGTCGGGCCGGTGTGCCTCCCTTTTGTAACGGGGTGCTCGGAGGCAGGTTCTTATCGAAAAACTCAGGAGAGAGGGGACCTCCAAAACGCACACGTTTCTTCTTCTTTGTCATCGTTGTGGGTGTCCCGTTGGACTCTTCCTCTCCTGCAAGATAGAAAATCCATACAATGCACAAAAATGTACTTTCTTTTCTCCAGGAGTCATTGTGTAATAAACACCAAGAGAGACTTTGAGATATTATAGATTAGCCTTGTTTTGTCTAATCATCTGAAACGTGAATAAACACTGAATTAAGGTTTTTGATAGAGGAAAAAAGTCAGACCGGCATAGTTTGTATATTTGTAGGGCTGAAAATTTGTTTATCAACATGACAATCCAATCCACCAAAATCCAGGTCTTCGTGTCAGAGTTACAATTAGGTTATTGTTAGGTTTAGGGTAAGGGTTAGGCATTCATTTTTGATGTTAGGGTTAGGCTAAGCAGGTAGGGAAAGCATTATGTCAATGGGATGTCCCCACAAGGATAGCAAACCAGACGTGCGTGCGTGCGTGCGTGTACGTAGCCAGTGTCGGTATAAGACTGTCGAAGTTACTGTTTAAAGAAGAAGAAGAAGAAGAAAAAAAAAAAAAAAAAAAAAAAAAAAGATGTGCATGATGACAAAATGAGAAAACATTTTTTTAAAGTTGTGTATTTGGAATCAGTACATTCTGATCTGGTATTTACAAATAGAAGTGGGTGTTTGGTGCAGCAAGACACATCACACAACTGTTATCAGACTAGGGCTGCCACAAACGATTATTTTGATAGTCGACTAATCAGAACGTGCATCTATTGGACGTAAAACGTACAGCTTATTGCACCAGCAGCATCTGCTCTTATATAACTATCATTAGCTTACAGCTTGAAGTAGAGCTGGGCGATAGAACGATAACGATATGTATCGCGATATAACTTTTCCTCGATAGAAAAATTAAGCTATCGCGATAGACCTTGCCGCTAGTCCTCTTTAAAAAAAAAGAAAAAAAAAAAAAGAACAGCCAATCCAAATTAAGTAGCGCAGAGCCGAACCAATCACAGCCGCAGCGTCACGTCGCGTGACTTGTTACGTACAGCACAAGTGCCAAGCCGCACGTGTGTTTGTTTGGGAAGCAGCCAGCGGGTAATGGAGGAAATGAGTGTGCCGACTAGAAAAATCAACCGAGCGTGACCGAAGGTTACCGAAGAGAAAACAGATGATGGTTCCAACGCCGGAGAGATTGTCGAACGGAAGAGCCATAGAAGTTCCGTAGTGTGAAGGTATTTTGGCTATTTCAAGTCTGACAAAAAACAGCGTAGCGTGCACTGTAAATGTGCCGAAAGCAAGTCTGGAAATACAATAAACTGGTGCATGCGCTACGTCCACACGTACCCGGGTATTTTTGAAAACGCTGATTTTTCTATGCGTTTGCGCCTTTCGTCCACACGTAAACGGCGTTTTTGGTCACTGAAAACAAAGATTTTTAAAAACTCCGGCCAGGGTGGATATTTTTGAAAACTTCGTTTTTGCATTTACGTGTGGACTAGAAAAACTGAGAAAACGCAGCGTCCAAGGTGTGCGCATTTGTTTGACGTCACACTGTGCGCCACGTTATTGTTTCGGTGAAATGAATTTCTACAATACTGTTACTGTTAATTCTACTCTCTGCAGTGTTTAAATGCTTACATATACACACAGTTACTGTCTCTCCACACATATGACTCGGTTCTGCTTCTATGCCCCAGCTTTGTTTACTTTTTCCCACCGAGGCTTCTAGACTTCTGATTGGCCAACATTTCTGCACGGTTAGGAATCTAGCTCCACCTGCTGCTTTGGCATGTTCATAGCAGCGTTTTCCTTCATTTCTCCCTTTATGTGTGGACGGGATTATTTTTTAAAACGAAAACGGAAAATCTCAGTTTTCAAAAACACCCGTGTACGTGTGGACGTAGCCTCAGTCTCTGACTGGAAGCGCTAATTCGTCATTCGGCTTTTGTCAGACTAAAGTAACTGTTAAAACTGTTTGAAAAGCTCAGCTATACAACAAGGAGAGATTGAGAATTTCCTTTTAGTTCTCAGTTTATTTGATATTGACAAAAGTTAGTCAGTTTTGTCTGTTCTTCTGTAAAACAAACTAAGATTTATTTTTAGAATTAATATTTTGTTTCTAAGTGGAATTGACAATTTAGTCTGTTTCGTTTGTTCTATTTTGAAACTTAAACGCTTTAGTGGCTGCCTTTTGTGTAGTTTGCAATATTTGCCTTTATTTATCTGAAAAAGTCTCATGTTCCTTAAGTACATCTACCCTGTTGAACTTATTATGGGAAATAAATATTTAAATAAAAACAAGCTGCTGATTATTTCACATTTTACTTGTGAGCAACGGCACATTTAAATCTTACAAATATAGTTATTTGGCTTATATCGTGATAGATATCGTTATCGCCTGAAATGAAAAAAAAAAAAAAAACATATCGTGATATGAAAAAAATCTTATATCGCCCAGCTCTAGCTTGAAGTGTTTTTACGGTATGTGCTAACTAAAAATAAAGACAAGATGATAGTTTATTACATTTTAATGAAATATGCAGGTTGTTTCAGTGAAGTTTAATAAACTCAGCCGTCTGCTATCTAAAATATAACAGGACACCGGAGTATATTCTCGAGCATCTCACACTTTTGATAATCAGCTGTCTGCTTGATGTTTATTCAGCTGTGTAAAAACTATAACTTTATTTCTCAGCCAAACCGATTTACTCAGGAACAAATAAAATACTAAAAAAGCCAAACAATAACATTTTGAAGTTATCTAAGTGACTTATATATCATGCTTAACCTGAGTAGCGAAAGACGGCGGTGGGTTTGAAAACGATTTGCCGGGAGTCCGGTGTTCTCACCGGCTCTAGTGAGCGTTAAACCCCGGCTAGATATCGAGCTAGTGGGTAACAGACGTCTCCGAAAACGTCGGAGCGCTTTTGAAAATATGTGGTGTCCTGATAAACTGAGCAGATATTTGAGGTTTACACAGCTACATTCTTGCCTGAAAATATGTTAAACATTTATTTTGTGACCCAGAAAGAATAATAAGAGTAATATTAAAACTAACTAGCTGCCGCCATTGTTGGAAACTGAGCTGGGCTGCGCTATGAATTCTGGGACACAGCTTCTTCTTCTTCGGGGTTTAACGGCAGTTGGCATCCTTGTACATGCAGTGCTGCCATCTTCTGTTTCAGTCCGTTATTACACTCTTAAATCCTGCTACTTATTCCTGCGTCATTTGGGATCTTACAAAGCTTCAAACGACGCGTCGACGATTTTAATCGACTAATCGTGGCAGCCTTATATCAGACCATATTGGCCTTTTTTTTCTCTTTTTTTTTTAAATTAATTCACCAACGCTCCAAACTGCTTATTGCTAAATACATGCATGATGTTCTTCACTACGGCAACTCAAACGAACATCGACTTCTTCGCTGAATATGCACCAATTCAGCCGAGCGGAACCTTTGGCTACACTGGAGCAAGCCACTGTGCATCGAGCCTCAAAGGCTAAACCAAGATAAAAGGTCAGTTACTCTAACAAGGCCACAGAGAGCGACATGTGCTCACCTGTGGGCTTCATCTCCGGCAACAAAGGGAGTGAGGGGATGCGGAAGGGGGAGGAACGCTGCGGTGGCGAAACGGCTGCAGGATCATCAGGAGGTGGTCGGCTGAGGCTTTGGAGTTCAAAGACCTCATCCTATTAAGAGAGCACACATGAGAGCTTTCATTCTGTAGTTCAAGGACAAGGACAGAACACAGAGAACAGATATTTGCATTTTAGCCAAGACTAGCATAATTTTTTGTACATAAAATCCAGAAGGACACTGGAGCACAGAACAACCATAATCATTTCATCTAATCAGTTCACAGCAGGCATCCTTTAAATATCTTTTTTTGCAGACACTTCTGATGAGAGCAGGAATTGCTCAGTTATCATGAATAGCCCCAAAAATCACTTGGAAAAGATCAGAAGGCATAACCAAGAATGTTCTACCTTATATGAAAGCACAAACAAGAGGACACGAGTGTGAAAAGGACTCCGAACAACAGAATAGTAACATTTCTAAAAACTGGGCTTATTTTCTGTTTCCTAGCTTGACAACAACCATCAACACATCAGATCAAAATATTTAAGCTGAAATACTGACACATACTATATTGCCAAAAGCATTCACTAGTCTGCCTTGATATGCATATTAACTTCAGTAACATCCCATTCCTAATCCATACGACTTAATTTGATGTTGGTCAACCTTTTGCAGCTATAACAGCTTCGACTCTTCTGTGAAGGCGTTTCACAAGGTTTATGAGTGTGTTTATGGGAATTTTGACCATTCTTCCAGAAGCACGTCAAACACTGAAGGTCTGGCTCACAGTCTCAGCTCTAATTCACCCCAAGGTGTTCTGTTGGGTTAAGGTTGGGTTCTGTGCAGGCCAGCCAAGTTCTTCCACACCAAACTCACTTATCCATGTTGTGTCATTGTGCTGGTGCACAGTCAAGTTGGAACAGGAACAGGACACGCCCAAACTGTTCGCACAGCATGAAATCATCCAAAATGTCTTGGTATGCTGAAGCATTAAGAGTTTAACTAGAAGTAAGCTGCCGAGCTCAGCTCCTGAAAAACAGCCCCACACGATGATTCCCCCCCCCCGTCCAAACTTTACACTTGGGTCAATGCAGACATGGAAACTTATTCCATGAAGCTCTCTATGAACTGTTCTTGAGCCAATCTGAAGGCCTCCCACATGAAGTTTGGAGTTCTGTAGCGACTGACTCATAAAGCCTGAGGATTTAACTTTCATTCTAAACAGTTACAGACCATCACTGGCCCACTGCCAAACTGTACATGCTGGATGATGTTGTAGTCAGTGTAATGTTCACCACAGTACCTCCAGACTAGGGCTGCTCGATTATGGCAAAAATGATAATCACGATTATTTTCACTGAAATTGAGATCACGATTATTTGACGATATTTATTTAACCCTTTAAGACCTAAATGGTAAATGGTAAATGGCCTGTATTTATATAGCGCTTTATTAGTCCCTAAGGACCCCAAAGCGCTTTACATATCCAGTCATCCACCCATTCACACACACATTCACACACTGGTGATGGCAAGCTACATTGTAGCCACAGCCACCCTGGGGCGCACTGACAGAGGCGAGGCTGGCTGACACTGGCGCCACTGGGCCCTCTGACCACCACCAGTAGGCAACGGGTACTATAGAACCAAGTCCACCAGAGCTCATATTATTTTTTTTACATGCTGTAGTGCCATTTGTGGGAGCATTTCAAGTTGCTATACATCAATACAACTGTTATAGCCCATATTTTAATAATATGTATGCATTAAGTCCATAGTAATTACATAAATTGCAAAAAAGTGCAATAAACTACAAAAAATATTGAAAATCGCTTTTGTTTTGTTTACATATATTTCTACTTGGAGAAATTTAAGAGGTTTATCCCTCAAAACTTTAAATACAATAAAGTTGCAAAAAATAGTTTACAACAACAGGAAATTTATTTTGAGTGTCTTCATAGTTTTATTTTGGAGATACAGTTTTTATATACTGCAGGAAAAACAAAAAACAATCCTATGATGCAAATTTGCAAAGAAAACAGCATGTGCATCATTTCACTGTGGGAAGTGTTACGAACAGCTGATGGATCGGCAAAGCGTGTTTCTGGAATATTATGTTTTTGTTCCTGCAAGCGCTTTTTATGCAGTTTTTGCAAAGCTTTATGTGGAACGAAACCGTGACCGAGGACAAGCTGATGGCATCAGATGTAAGTACAACTCCTCCGGTTTCATATGCAAAACAAATTATTGCGCTAGCTTACACGGTTCAGGTTCTACAGGGATTTAAAAATAGTTACGCAAAACGGAGCGTGCTGCTCTGACCGGCTTTAAAGGGTTAACAATGACTTTAAAAAATAATATAACATAGTGTGCAACACCACTGAAGTTGTTTTTTTTTACCTCTTTTCAACCAACAGCAGTCACTCTCCTCTCCAAATAACTTCTGCTTAGCTTTCCGAGCTTCCCTCGGGTCCTCTTAATCAGCGGTCTCCAACCTTTTTTGCGCCACGGACGGTTTATGCCCGACAATATTTTCACGGACCGGCCTTTAAGGTGTCGCGGATAAATGAGGGAGGGGCTAATAATCGGCTCAGTCATTTTTAATGATCGTTGAAATTCCAGATCGTAATCGTGATTAAAATTCGATTAATTGAGCAGCCCTACTCCAGACTCTTTCATACTTTGTCAACTGACCTCATTAAGAACCTGCTTTCATCTGTTAATAGAACAAGCCACTGATAGCAAGGCTGCTAGTTGTGCAGTTTTCTTCAGAAAGCCAAATGAGCTGCACAGTGCTGGGCTGTTAGATGGACCAGTGTATACCGAATTCATCTGCCCAGTTATCACCAGAGGGGTGTGCTATAAAGCAACTTTGATATATTCAGACTTTCCTTGTTTTAGCTGGCTCTACAAAACCTGAAATCCCAGTGGGAAATCAAGGGTACCACAACAAAGTCTGTGTCTTGGTGACACTGAAAACTAACTTTAAGCTTGACATATCTCGCTAACCCATTAATCTTGTTTTGTGGTACAGTCATCTGTGTGACTGCAGCTATGGCTGGGCCATATCATACCGTTCACGGTAATACCGGTATGTTGGGCAACGATAAGAAAATGAAATCTCGCGATAGAATATGGGTAAAACGTGCATGCGCAGTGCCTTTGTTTACATACGCACATGGCGGGAAAAGCATAGCAGAGAATGAGAAGAGCAAAAGCGGATAGTTGAATAAAACGGATGAACCAGAATTGGTTTGTAAAAATGCTGCAACTTCAGTGGTGTGGAACTGGTTTAGCGTTCGTCCGTCAGATATACAACAAAGCACTATTTTTGGTAGAGCATGCTAGCGGGCCGTCGTTATTACCGTGTTTTTTGGAAAATACGGCACACTTAAAATCAATCCTTTGATTTTTCTGAAAATCGACAGAGCCCCTTATAATCCCGTGTGCCTTATGTATGAATTCTGGTTGTGTTTACTGACCTCGAAACTATTTTATGTACACGGCACTCGAAAATCTGTCAAATGTTTTAGTGCGACTTTGCTAAGCTACGAAGCCGCACCGCTTGATGAATTGTCGAAGCATAACGGCTATCGTAGGCAGGAGCCTCGCGGAGTGATACGTACTGTGCTTCAACATAATATTACCGTGTTGTGTGTGTATAACCTCTTTTTAAGTTTTGTGGATATTATACATGGTTATGCTGAGGATATGTCGGCCAGTTTCAGCTGGAAATGCCTTTCGGTTAAACTGTCAGCAAGAAATTTGCACTGTTACATTTTTATATAACTTTAATGCACATAAAAAACAGCTGCTTGTTTAAGTGAAAATACACTGATGTCTTTTTTTTTTTTGCACTAATAAAGTTGTGGAGTTGTGAAGTGTTTTGTCTAGTGTAGGGAGAAAATTTTTTTAACTGGCAGTGTTTTCTCAAACATATTTCGCATCAAAGTGCTCTTTGGTTTATTTCTCCTTTTGGAAGCTTGTAGTCAAAAAAGGAAAAAAAAAAATCCTGTTTGGCCCTGAGATCTACCGTTCATAAAGGCGTTAAAAATAATCGACGGCTTCAATGGGAGCCAGGCACACAGAGGTAAAAACCTTTTAGCTAAATTATTTACAGCAGTCAGTTAAGTGAGTGAGTCAGAGTGAGTCGGTGTACCTCCTGCTCCATCAAAGTGGAGGAGAGGGTAGGCATGCTGGCCTCTCTAATCTCCACACTGCAGCCTTCGGGGGGGCTGCTGGTGTGCCTCCTCTTGCTGGGTGTAGGCATCATTGGAGGGTCGTTCTCCTTCCCTCCATCATGGCTGTTCCCATCTGAGAGTGAAAAAAAAAAAAAAAAAACATCAATCAAAAAAGGCATATTACATAAACATAGAAAAACAAATGGGACTTGGGAGCATCTAAGTTAAATGAAAAGAAAATATCAAATTTCAAATAATATATGATAAAAACACAGCTTGGGGTACAAAAAAGGAAAAAACAAACAAACACCTTTGATCAGAGGAATAGAGATAAAGTCTCACTTCAGTAACAAACAGCTTAGAAACTGGGCCCATTTAAGAAGATGACCAAGCTCAGAGGAGATCCCTGCTGTAAGATGTTGTCACAGTCAGGCTTATACGGTGCAGCGCATTAATCCACTGCTTTATGAACGATGCCTCTAGACATCATAAAGAAATCCTTCTGGCATGGATCCTCAATGAAAAATGAAACTATTAATCCTGTGGCAATGAGGCAGCCTCACCAGACAGATAATCTCTTGTCTTGATGCATCCTCCAGTGTTCCTGCCCTGCGCTGGCACCGGATCACAGGCATCATTCTCCTCCACATCCATCAGGCTCTGGAAGGAAGCCATCTTCTGCCTCAGCGTGGAGGCGACCCGGGGAAGGAAGGGGCTACTTCTGACAAGCTGAGAGTTGATACAGCAAAATAAACATATCTGCTCAGTGATGTGCATTGACAGGCCAGAGACTTCTGAAATTACAAAAGTGGTATTACAGAGTGGCAGCACATCTATCATGCAGATTTTTATCTACACAATCCGCAAGTGTTACGGTTTACTTCACCGAACATCATCTCACAGGGAAGTCACAATGAAGGGGCATCCACAACAGCAACGGTGCAACCAGAGACCACTGAACGTGAAACTGTAAGCAGTGGTCGGTGAAAGAATTGCTGGTGATGTAAACTGGATGGGCCGCAAGTTAAACCTTCAACATTTTGAAGTAATCGATCCAAGTGCCTCCCAGTGAGAGTGAATGATACCATTAACTAACATATGCAAGGGTGGTAAATAATTTGGAGCGTTACCTAGGCAACTGGAGCCTTTAATGCCGATTATTGACCAACTATCAGGTACAAAGCGATGCACAAACGAGCAAATAAGCTACATCCAAATGTAAAAGTTAAGTAAACTAAATAAATTAAAGGGGAGTCCTGAACAGTGAGATGTTATCCTGTAGGGGGTATTTTGTTGACATAGTTTGAGTCCATTGCTGCCCTCAGAGGAAAGATCAATGCCAATCAGTACAAAGTTGTTCAGCGTGATGATGAAACATTTCTTTCCTGAGAGTGGCGTTTTTTTACACCGATAGTGCCTCCGTCCACAGGGGATGAAGGCTCACTGAATGGTTTGATGAACACTTGTACAATCAATGCCAATGTGGACTGAAGCTCTTTTGGAGGAATACCAACATTACTAAGACACTCTGTGCCATTTTTTCCATTTAATTTGTCATTTACTGCATTTATGAACATTTCTTAAAAGCTGACTTTAAAGACAGGTGAGCTGAGACAGAAGTGTTGCATTTAAAAGCCCTTTCCATATAAATGTGCATTATTCAAAACCCTTTGTGTATTTCTCAGCTTTTAATAATTAGAGTAACAGGCTGATCTACAGTTGTGTTGTTGACAAGCAACATTTTTGCAACCAAACTGCAACAAACGTAACTAAACATGAGTAAGTCACACTCGGAGGGTGTCTGCTGTCTACTAAACTGAAAAACGCTCCAAAAAGCTGAGACATGGCAGACTGTGGTTCAGATCATGCTGAGAAGAATGATCCACGCCGGAGAAAAATCCTTATTTTGTAGACGTGTCAGTCGATGTTAACAGGAGTTTTGAAAACACAGAAGCGCATACAACAAAGTGAGCTTGCCAAAGTTGGGATTTCAATGCATTAGGCGGCTCGACAAAACCTAGAATCCCAATATGTTATGATACAGAGATAATCCGTATCATAACGGCATCTATTAACTTTCCTTTTTAACCCAGGCTTTCTGCTTTGCAGCCATCTAATGGTTTTTTTTGGGGGGGGATAAAATGGACCAATCAAACGCTGCCTACTTCAGTCAGGAGCAACAGGTCGTGGAGAAGGATAAACAATATAAAATACACAAAGAGAGAGACTGATGCCTGAGGAAAGCTGCAGAAAATAATTTAAATTCATAGTGAACGTATTTATTTTCAGTGATGCCATTCATCTGTAATTCATCAGCCTCACTAACATATTGCTCTGAAACTAAACTTTATCCCCAAGAAATGCACACAGATCACACACTGTCCCATAACCAAGGACAAGTGGAAATCACCTTGTGTTTATTTGATTGACTGTATAACCACCAACAGAATCAATATTTTTGTAATCCATCTTCAATTAGTTACAATCCCAACAGTGTAAAAAGGACCAAAACAACATGTTTTCAGATGTTCTGCCAAGCTAGCTGAATACACATGAACTTCTATGTTAGTGACACTAATACTCCTCCTCGAACATTCTGTCTCAGTTTTGTTCTGTGGCATTACTGACATGACTTGATGCTCAACAGGTCTGCAGCTATAACCCATTTCTGATAGTTATGAACAGTAATATCCAGTGGGAGGCTTTTGTTTGTTGTTTCTGCATACTCTGTCTGGCAGTAGCTAAGCATTAAAAAAACAAAAAAAAACCCCAAGGAATATGAATCTCAGGCGGCTGAGTTACATCCAGTGAGACCTGAAGAGTCACTTTCTTTAACATGCTTCAGGTCAAATAGCGGTATTTTGATGCACTTTATGTAACAGATCAGGCATGAGAGACAGTTAAAATCCAAACAAACACATAAAGAAAAGCAGCTTTTGTGCTCTCTGCAGTTTTCATTATGGACCACATCCTTGTAGTATAGTCATATTAAAGGAGCCCCGAAACACTCAAAATTGTGTTTTCTGTCTGTTATGTATCCACGGCTTGCATGCGCCATATAGCGGGCAATGATTCTTCCCCTCTCTTCAAAGCTTCATATTTAAATGTAATGAGGGCCAGAAATATGCAGAACTACAGAACAGAAGAGCCCAAGCTCTGGCACTGCACAGACAGCTGATGCAGTAAGAAAATCTGGCCCTTTCTGCAAATTGTACTCTCTACAGCATGATATGATGCTAAAACAGTCATAGACTGCTTAAATAAAAGCATGAGTAATGTTTGGTTTTCTACATATGTCTCAATGACACAAACGTCTCTTAACAGCTCAAACCAGCAATGCTATTTAAATATCTTCTGAAAAGGGCTTATTATTCACTGTTTTTCATCACACTGCTATTTTTATTACACAAGCAAAGAAATGTGATAAATGTGATGTATGACTGACTGAATAATACTGCTCACCGTATTACCTTAAACATTTTTAAAGGTCAAACATAAGTAAAGATGCTGCCACAAAGACACATGCTGTTAATCAGAGTTCAGAGATTTCCTCAACTTGTGTTTAGATTGAAGTTTTCACGCTCTATAGTGTACAACACAGGGAGGTAGAACTACAAATGCGGTACAGTTTCTGTGTCAATCATTCACATCTGGCGGGCTGCGGAGCTTTTCACTGTGACAGTAATATCTTGTACGAAACTCTGCTTTATTTAACACCTTTTGCCAGAAGTCATTCTGTCATTCAAACGGCACTCTCACAGCAGGAGCTCTGTCATGTTTATGTTCTGCTCTGTTCATTTACTGCATTAAGCTAACGTTGATGCACAAAGCTACTGTCAATATTAACTTTCAGGGTACTTCAAAAGCTGATCATCGCTGCATACAGCAGCTTAGTGCAGCACAAAAAAAAAAGTATACAAACACCTACATAAGCAACTGTACTTCTTGTGTTGTCTGCCTGTATTCCCGCAGGTCACTGATTTATTTTAACTGAAGCTTATGCGAAGTTTAACAATGTGTGTTTAAAGGGGCTCAGATAGGATTTGTTAACAATTTCAATAATTAAAATAAAACATGAATTACAGATAAAAGAGGAACAAGTGTAAGCTGTAAAGTAAATGTTTAGCAACTGTAAAGCTTAAAAGGCTTTATGTATCTCATTATCACACTGTCAAGTTTGCGAAACTATCCGTTTGATGTTATCTTATGAAACTAAGAGTTTTACAGCTTTCCTAGGGTTTAAAGTCACTACTGCCATCTTGGACTGTTAATTCAGGGTTGCTGGGACTGCTCCAAATGGGAAACCTAAGTTGAGGAGGTAATGAAGAGGTGCACGACAAGCTGAAATGACACCAAAGGCTGGCATGCACTGGCAGCACTTTTAAAAAACGCACTGCTATTCATGCAGGAGACAACAGTAGGCATAATCCAGATGTAAGCGTTCACATGCAGTCAGGCCTACATATTTTTGGACAAGGACACAGGTTTCATAATTTTGCTTCTGGACATTCCCACGGTGGATTTAAAATGGAGCAGTCTAGAGCTGACTGAAGCGCAGACCTTAATGCTTTAGTTAAACTAAATGTTTACATTAGAGGTTTAATAACAATTTAACATAATCCATCCTTTTACTCAGGCTATGAGATTTACAAGGCAAACAACTGACAGGATCATTTTATGTTAACAAAGTCTAGAGTTCATTGAATCTGAATTTGGCAACTGTTCATTGGAAATTCCAATATGTAATCAAACAGTTGTCAACGCAAGTGAACGAGGTAGAAAGCAAAAACCAGAACACACTTAACAGGGAGAGAGAAGAAACTTTATGAGCAGCAAATCAGCAGTTTGCTACATTCTCAGAAAGACCAAATGCACTTGTGAGCACTCTCAGAGCAAGAATCTTCCAACTGGGAGGC
Source organism: Aulonocara sp. 'chitande type north' Nkhata Bay (assembly GCF_057382095.1). NCBI lineage: Eukaryota > Metazoa > Chordata > Actinopteri > Cichliformes > Cichlidae > Aulonocara > Aulonocara sp. 'chitande type north' Nkhata Bay. The sequence continues at coordinate 6,660,564 of NC_141355.1, read as the reverse complement.
TCTCTGTGTAGAGTCTGCAGGTTCTACCTTTGTTGGTTCTGTCCATGTCAGTGTGATAGATGGACCGATCCAATATTACGTATCGGTCCGATACTGATGTAAATTACTGGATTGGATATCGGAGAGAAATAAAAAATGTAATCCGATCCATTAAATATCACGAAAGCACCTCACAAAACTTGTGACACGGCGTAACTCGGCTCATAACCGTAGCACGTCGGAGCAGTGTGCTCACGTGATAGAGCGGCTGAGTGTATTTGTAGCCTCGCTTCCAAACCAGCATTTCATCTCCAATGAAGTTATCTCAGAGAGAAGTAAAGCAAGTGTGTAAGTTCATCTCTGAATGTTTGTAAAGCATTCCCACGTTAAGCTTAACAACCGATATATGGAGCGACTGCCTCTTCTTGCTGCTACTTCAATCGTGAAACTGATTAATGATCAGCTGATCGGCTTTTCTGTCGGAGTCCGTCTCTCTTGTTTGTTTTTGGCCCACTTCGCGCCAGAAAGAGGAAACCAGCGGATGAACAACAGCAGCACGTTTAAGCTTGATAAGCTGTTGTTAGGATTTATTTAATATTACTTTCTACACCAGGATCCTTTTCTATGTAGCTGACGGCTGGTAACTTTGCAGGGGCGGATCTAGCAAAGTTTAGCCAGGGGGGCTGATAGGGCATGAACAGGGAAAAGGGGGCACAAAGACATACTTTTCTTTCTTATTCTCATTTAAAATGTCGAGCTTTTAATAAATAATTATCTGAATCTTACACCCAAAGTTTTAATCTGATGTAAAATATATAGAAGTCCATTACTGTATATAGTAACTGTTAAGTCTAATATACGCTAGTAAGCTATAATACTTTCTCCTTTGGGAAGGTACCACCTGTGCAGTCTGCAGTTCTGTTGAAGAAAGATGTTGAATCTAGGGCTGCACGATTAATCGTTAGAAAATCGCGATCTCGATTCATACTTATGTGCGATCTCATTTCCAAATGACAACGATTTAAAAAAATAAATAAATAAAAAAAAAAAAAAAAGATGACGACGATTGTACCGCATTTTGATCCGGGATGTAATCTGCATGAAAACAAGCGCTCACTCTTCCTGCTCAACAAATGACAAGGGCGGAGCCTTATACCACGTGATACAGAAGCTGTGCCGTGTGATGCTAAAATTAGCAGGGAAAAAACAACGGAGAGCACGTCAGGGATGACGAGAAAGTGACAGGAGAAAATCCGTCTTGGTCAACCACCCAAACATCAATAACGGGAACCTTATACAGCGCTTCCCTATACACGCTGAACTTCCGCAGGCACAAAGAAATTACAGAGGCTATTACTTATCACCTGACCAAAGATATGGCTCCCATCAACACTGTGCAAAACGAGGGATTTAGGAAAATGATCAACACCCTAGACAAATGCTACACAGTGCCATCCCGCAACTATTTTTCTATTGTTGCACTACCTGCTCTATATACGCAGTGTCGAGCAACGGTGGAGACAGAATTTCAAGCAGTACAACATTTTGCGGCAACCACAAAACGTGAGACATTTGTTGTTTTTATGTTTATTTATTGTTTTTATGTTCAGTCTCAACTGTTACGAAGTTGATGTGCAGTTAATAAGTGCAATAAATATTTATATTGGAAAAGAGAATCGTGAGAGAATCGTGACCTCAATTCTAAGCCAAAAAAATCGTGATTCTCATTTTATGCAAAATCGTGCAGCCCTAGTTGAATCTATTTAATTATTCTTGAAAAATAATTTATTTCTGTGCATTTTGTTTTCACACTGCATCAAATTAAAGTTGATTATGTTGATTAAGCATCATGAGGTGGAGGATGGGGGGTGGTTCCCCATTTTTTTTTTTTGCTGGGAGTTTGCAACCCTATTAGTTAGGTTGCTTGATATTTCTGCTAAGTACTCTTTAAAACACCAGAATAGGAAGGATTGAGTAAGTTTAAGTTCATTAGATTGATCAGTTTTGCTGAACTATGAAACATTTTGGGTGCAGTGTATTTTTTTTTTTTTTTTTTTTACATACAGGTATAACAGAATAGCTTTAGTGTTTTTGTTTATTTAAACTTGAGTATGAACGAGTATGAAGTACAAAATGCAGCAATATATTAAACAAAAATGTTTTGTTGATAAAAAAACAAAACAAAAAACAACAACACACTATATCGGATTCATATCGGTATCGGCAGATATCCAAATTTATGATTTCGGTATCGGACATAAAAAAGTGGTATCGTGCCATCTCTAGTCAGTATGAATGGCAGGGCTTGCAAAATCGCTAACCCGACGTCCTGGGGCTAGCAATTTTTCCAGTCGGGCTACCAAAATCCATCTCTGCCCTGCCCGTCGGGCTGTCATAGGAAGGAAAAATATATGTCAATGCTTTTGCATTCTTTCGAAAATGTAGCTGGGTAATTATGTCATTGGCATCGGTGAGCCACTGTCAATATGTGACATATTGAAGTCGCGTTTGAATTTGCGCTTGTTTTTTGCTTTCACTTTGCAATCGCGCGAACTGTGTATAGAGAGCGACAGTACTGATTGGTGAGTGATGATAATTTGCGCACCAATTCCTCTGACATCGTCTTATCGATCATTAGCTTACTATGCAAACATGACAAGTGAAATCTCCCGCAGCTTAAACATGTGAGAGGTTGATCGCGCAGAGAATCGCTGAGTGTTATGTGAGTGTGTGTGTAAAAGCAGCAGGATATACATTTCAGTTCTGCTGAGCCAAATAAGACAGGTCAGGGTGAAGAAGTGACCGCAAAACGGAAAAGTTATGACAAATCAGACTATAAGGCAAAAAGAAAGTGCAGCTTTATGGTTTCATGGACAAAAGAATTTCTGTGGCTGCAATATGACGAGCTAAATAACCAGGGCTGAACATAAGTGGTCCGCAGGTGCGCATTCGCTGTCAAAATAAAAAGCACGCACAAGATAACAAGTTGCAAAGCGTGTTTGCATACATAAGATTTTCAGGAGGAGGACAGACATTTGTTTAGAACTCTTAAAGATGTCAAAGAAGCTCCTTTAAGCAATTACTGTGATGTTCCTCCACCTCCAAACAAATGTCAGAAGGAGTCCGAACCACAAAAGAAGCGCGTATTCTCGGGAAAGTGGTTGCAGGAGGTGAGCTGGCTTCAAACAAATGATGAACGCACAGAGATGTGGTGCGGAATGTGCCGTGAAAATCCCACTCTAGCGGACAACAACAGTGCTTTTTATATGGACGCAAACGCGCGTTGCAACTTCTTATCTGGTGCGCGTCTTTTATTTTGACAGCGAATGCGCACATGCGGACCACTTATGTGCACCCGTGTAAATAACATAATGTTCTTCCGGGTGTGTTGTTGGTTTTCTCTCGATTTCTGAGTCGACAAGCGCCTTTGTTACTGGGACCAGTCATTTTAAGAAAGGCCCCCATTAGAACCCATGAGAAATGCAAGAAATGCATTATTGCTCAGTCTGCAATATCTTTCCCAGAACAAACACCAATTGCAAAAAACATACTAAAAATAAACCTGAAAAATCTGTTTAGAACAGCGTACTATGTTGCAAAGAGTGAACTACCACTGGCACAATTTAGCAGTCTTTGCAAACTTCAAAAAGCAAATGGCCTAGATCTTGGTTCCACTTGCCTCTTACCCGTGACTTCAGTGGAAATTTCAAATTCAGGATCTGATCCAGACTGATTCATGTTCTACACAGTTCTTACAAGTTCATAGAAATTTCTGTTCAATTAGAACCAAGTATTTGAGTTGATGACTGTAATTTTTATACAATGTTGTAATTTGTGTTTCAACAATTTTTTGATTAATGTTTTGTTTTCTGTTACAATATTATACTTTAATGTATAATATTGTAAAGGAAACAAAACAGGAAACAAAACATCAATCAAAAAAATTGCTCTCTTTTTTATTCGGGCTACTTAAATTTATTTTGGGCTACAAAAAACTGAAGAGTCCCTGCCCGAAGGGCTACCAGGGATTGGTTATCCGTGAGTTAGTCCACAGTGTGCAGGGTGTACCCTGGCTCTTACCCTGTGACAGCTGGGACAGGCTCACCAACACTGAAATCTGAAAATGTGATTATGTACAGAGGCAAAATAACACAACTGTGCTGCTATTCCAGCTTTTATAGGTACGTCAGTATGTATGCAGCAGCGGCTGTGACAATTTTCATGTGCGTCTCATAAAGGACGACAGACAAAGCATGTTGTACAGTTGTGCACTGTACCAGTAATCTATGTCAGTTTCCATACTGATCCCAGCCAACTGAAAGCCAGAGCAGTCTGAACAACTGTCTGGCACTCTAATAGGATATGACAGATGCCAGATTTGCAACCCGAGAAGCATCTCACCTCTGGAGTTTGGGATGCCGGTGGAGTCTTCCTCTTCTGTTGTGCCATGAAGCAGATGAGAGAATTTGTCTCTGGGGAGCCCCGGACGCCAACACTGGACCTCCGCCTGGCTTTCAGCTGTGCTAGACGAGACTTATCTGTCAGGAGAGAGAGAGAGGCTTGGTGCTAGACTAACACTCAATCAAGTCCATATAACCTGCTCTGGACACCTTTACTTGCTCTCCACCAGTTTAAAAGCAACAGCAGCTGCAGCCAAATAACGAACCGTCCTCTCTCACCTTTGCGATTTGATGATGCTGCTGGGGTAAAACTCTGCACAGAGATGCCAAACTGACTTGGGGTGAGCTCAGAAAAATTCAGGGGGGCTGAGGTTTGATTTAAAACTGAGGGGGTGTCCTCTACTGAGGGAGGCGACACAGCTCCCTCCTGATCACCCTCACAGGAGACAGTGCTGATCTCTGCTGTAGCCATCTGCAATGAGAACATAAGCACGACTTATAAATGAAGTGCAAGAGAACCACAAGGACAGGTAGAAGGTCCTAGAGGAAACATGGATAACAAAAGCACGCGACTAAGTCGCATGCATTTCCATAACAAATGATTTCTGATGGAACGCGTGCTTTTAGACGAGTGCTGAGAACAGGATTTCACCCGTTACAAAAAGAAATCCCTCCAGGGGCATGCTAACACAGACAAACACATGAAGATTTACTCAGGAGCATTTGCACACGCTCCACAGTAACAGCGTGTAATGAGTAAAGAACTAGAAACGGTCAGGAGCGGCGGGTAGCTGCGCTTACATTCCTATCTCCCTGGGTTAGCACTAGCAACGGGCAACAAAATATTAAACCCACACGAAAAACGTTAGTTTGTGAAGACTTTACTCGTCGCTGGCTAACAGTAGTAGCAGCGGCGGTGTCACTACAGTGACAACAAGTTTAAAATCTTACCTTGTGGATTTAGATACTTTGGTTGTCTCTCGTTAAAAAATATATAAAAGAACACTCGGGTCTTTTATGTTATAAAAAGAACACAACAGTCTTAACGGACGTTTATAACAATATAAAAAGACTTTCAAAAAAAAGAGCAGAAGGCGATTCAAATCCCCCTCCACACCAGAGCCAGAGACCGCGTATAGATCCCTCCGCGAAATTGTCAGCAACGTTCGTGACTGCAGTTATATATTTTATTTTTAAGTATATTGCTGGGAAATTTAAAATATGAATAAAAATGACTCAGTTAAAAAAAATATAGAAAAAATATTGGTAACAACTGACAAAGTGTAGAGGCCTAACTAACTTCCGTATTTTCAAGCACTTCGAAAGCGGCCGGAACTCGTTTAATATGAATTGGCCAATTGAAATGAAAGAGAGATACCACGTGACTGCCTAACGTCAACAGAGAAAATAGGGTTGCTATTAAAAAAGTTTATTTTACGAAGCAAACACTTGTTTGTTGCCTAGGAAAAAAGAACTTGTTTTTTTTATTATTCATTTTCATTTTATTTATTTTTTTAACAGCGTTCTTGCTGTACTCCCTCAACTCTGCAAGGCCACATCTGCTGTTGGGTGCTCTGAAGCCCAGCTGCTGGAACTTAACTGGATCTCTCTCAAATTTAAATATCCACTCTGTAAGTAGACAGGCTCCTGTGCTTTTAGCATTTTCTTCTTGAAAATTGCTTATTTATTGTCACACATGTGATAAAGATGTGGGCTTTGAGTCAGAAAATGAAGCACGGTACACAGGCTGCTCATCTTTTCACAGTTAAATTGTAAAATTGTAGTAAATTGACCACAAAGCTTTCATTTACATTTACACTCCACCAAAAAATTAAAACAAAACCCCAAAATGAATGCCACAGTGGGAAAAGCAATATTTAATGCATATTTTTTTATATATTAACACATTTTTTGTGTTTTATAATGGTTTAAAAGAAGGCTCGGTAAGCCTAAACAAATATATAACCCCAAACAGGTGGGTGAACAGTGGTCTACTGCTGAAAAGCTCTGTAAACCCTACCCACACACAAACAATCTCAAACACACACAGGGCTCCTCCTTTTGTGAGGTTTGAGAGTCTGTGGTGCAGCTGAGTACACTGAGATCAGATGCAACTTTGAGCCTCTTTCTACAGCTGGGACTGCCGACCACATGAAGCATGTGCCTTCTTCTGCTGACACCAGGAAAGGCTGTACAAGTCAGAGGGAAGCTTCACTGTTGTTTTTGTGCAGCACAGGATAGGGCAAGAACCACACTATATTTCCAAAAGCATTCAGTCATCCATCCAAACTGAATTCAGGTGTTCCAAACACTTTAGCGGATGCTAAAGCACATATTGCGCACAGGTCACCGCCTTTCTGCAGAGTCAGTCACTACTGGCCTCCAAAGTAAATGTGGCCCTCAGATAAGCTCAAGAACAGTGTGTGGAAAGCTTCATGGAATGGGTTTCCATGACCAAGCAGCTGCACCCAAACCTTACATCACCAAGTGCACTGCAAAGCGTTGGATGCCATGGTGTAAAGCACGACATCAATGGACTCTAAGGCAGTGGAAACGTGTTCTCTGGAGCGACAAATTATGTCTTTCTTTTGCACTACGATGAAAGAGTCTGGGTTTGGTGTAAAATTTGGTGGATGGGGTTTTATGATGTGCGGTTGTTTATCGGGAGATGGGCTTAGTGGCAGTGAAAGGAGCCCTTAATGCTTCAGCATGTACCAAGACATTTTTTGACAATTTCATTTTCCTGATTGTGGGAACAGTTTGGGGAACGGCTCCTTCCGGTTCCAACATCACACCTGTGTACAAAGCAAGGTCTTTAAAAACTTGACTGAGGTCAAAACTGCGAGAACTATGCAATGAATTAGAGTGGAGCCAGGCCTACTTGTCCAGTTTCTCACCTCACAAATTTGCTTCTGCAAGAATGGTCAGAAATTCCCATAAACACACTCCTAAACATTGTGGAAAGCCTTCCTAGAAGAGTTAAAGCTGTTTTAGTTGCAAATTCAGTGTCAACTGAAAAATCAGGATACGCACAAAAAACCCAAATAAGAGCAGTAAAGACACAACACAGAATTTTGGCTGTCAAAGAATCTAAATTGATCTTTTATGCAAATTCAGCAACAATCTATGCATTTTGTGTTTTTTAGTATAATAAATGTCATGTCAAGAAGAATGTTTTCACAGCTCTGTGGAAAACTAAGTACATTCTTATTGCTTAAGAGGTTAAATAGCATCTAGGTACAAATGCATTTGATTAACTGATCTTCAGCAAGTGTGAGCATCTCTACAAAAGCAGATATTTGAGCAGTTTGCAGATCTGGAGGTTTCAGTTGTTTATTAACACAATGCCACAATCTTCCCAGGAGTGGACGCCAGTGCAATTACAAAAAGACTAAACTATGGCTTGTTTGGAATGCTTAGGAAGAGAAATGACATAGCAGCACAGCATAGGTTTGAAAGTTGAACAAACCACTAGATTTCTGAAGCAATGTCCTTTGAGGGGACAAGACCAAAATCAAGATGATTAGCCACAGTGCATACCCCCACATCTGAAGAAAACCAAACAGTGCATATCAAAATAAAACACCTCATACCAACTGTCAAGCATGATGGTGGAGGGGCAAAGAGTTGGGCTTGTTTTGCAACCACACGATATGTGCAACTTGCAGTCATTGAGTTGACCGTGAACTCCTAATGTGAGTCTAATGTGAGGTCATCTGTTCAACAGCTAAAGCCCAAATTAGGTCATGCAACAGGACGATGATGTCAAGTCTATGGTACTTCTGCATCTAGCTGGCCCTACAGAATAGGAGCAAGCATGAAAGGAGTAACGTGGAAGGTAATTTCAAATGCAATTTTCTTTTTAACTCAACAAATATCAGCAAACACACAAACTGTTTGTGTGCAGTTTGTTGCACACTGTGTCTGCACAGGTCAGCTGATCATGACCTGTACATTAAGAAAATCTTCTAGGACCCTCAATAAAAATCATTGTGAGATGTGACTCTTTTCTCCACTCTGTAAGCGACTTTAGGGTTTCCCTAACTATTGAATCCCACTTTAACCCCTGACTGTACCCAGTTCTTGGTTTAGGTGTGGAGCCAAATGACTCTCTACAGTGTATCCACAGAAAATATAGCTCCTTTTAAAAATTCTTCTTTTTCTCTGCTCAAGTTCTTATTAAGTGATTCAAGTTGAGTACATGTATTAGAAATAAAATGTAGACTAAAATTAAGTTTGTATTCCCATGTACTAATATAATTTTATTGTACTTCTACTTAATTACTGATGTGTACTTTTGCCAACTCTGCTGCTAAAGTTCTACAAGCATTTGAATTTTGGGGTGTACTTTGCTACTCACAGGATCGCATCCAAATTTGTAAGTAAAGTAAGTGACTGTGCCAGTGCTCATAAACTAACTGCTTGCTGCCTTAAACCTTCTCGTCCCCATTCCTTTTTATTTTATGTCTCTGACAGTCTACTGTTATTCCTTGTCCAAAATAACAAACCTAAGACAGGAACTTTTCTATGCAAACATGTTCTTGGCCCTCCATCTTTTTCTTCTTCATTCATATAATTTCACAGCATGGTGCTGGGATGACAGACTCAGTGTACGGATGGTGTATTAAAGAAGTAGTCCGATTCCTTATCTGGTGCATAAACAATTACCCCATCTTGTTGAAATGTTCAGATTTTCCACTCAGTTTTGTAGTCATACTTTAGATTGTAGTAATACAATAGTTACTCAGTAGTTAAATAATAACTAAACCATACATTTCTGGTAGGATGTGTTGCTATATACGCTTACTGTGATACTCAGTACTTCTGCTGTATGTTGCAGCTTGTCATTTCCTTTCAGTCACCTTTCTCACTCAACATGTGTCAGTCGACCTCTCTGCTGAATCACACTTGTTATTAATCTCTGTCTCTCTTCCACAGCATGTCTTTTATCCTGTTTTCCTTCTCTCACCCCAACCAGTCGCAGCAGATGGCCCCGCCCCTCCCTGAGCCTGGTTCCGCTGGAGGTTTCTTCCTGATAAAAGGGAGTTTTCCCTTCCCACTGTCGCCATAGTGCTTCCTCATAGGGGGTCATATGATTGTTGGTTATATTTCTCTGTATGTATTATTGTAGGGTCTTCCTTACGAGGCTAATGTTGTTGTGATTTGGCGCTATATAAATAAAATTGAATTGAATTGTAAACATGGTCTAATATTCCTCTTGATGGGGTTTGTTGCACCTTCTTCCAACTACAGTTACTTTTTAAATCCAACTATAGACTGTATGAGCATAGCTCCTGGGTCTGACAAGTAAAGTTAACATGGAAGACCCTTAAACCTGCATTTTTCTAATGGTCACTGGCAGGGGATATCTGTACTCACAAAAGACTTCCTGTCATGCATCTGCAGGCAAAACAACCTCTTTAAACACTTCACTTCCTTGAGAGCTTTATTGATCCAGTTATTTATTCTGGATCATGCTGTTCAGGTTGGAAAAACTGGTCAGTCTCTCTTAGAAACGAGGATTATCCAGTGCAGTGATCCCCAAAATGTGGGTTGAAAGTATTATAGGTAGGCTGCAGTAATAACAGAAATTCAGATTGAAATTACTCACAAGTATGTACAGTTATGCATTTATTTATGCAACTGTTTATGTATGTAAGTGTCCCAGTGGCAGGTGGGCCACACATTGGCCTTCACACTTTGCATATGACTGGGTATCATTAGCAATTTATAGTCAACAGCTTGTGATATGTTTTTTTAATCAAAATGTTCGTGGAATCACTCTCTCACTCTGTTTTATGTTGATAAGAGTGAAGATTAAAGATTGGGTGGGCCACATGGGATTTCCTGGTTTTTAAATGGGCCAAAGCACTCTCAAGTCTGGGAATGGCTGATGTAGGATATGTTCATAAAAAAAGCGTAAGAAAACAGAAAATGTACATTAGATGCTACTTAATAAAGGTTTTTGTAATTGACCCTCCCCACCCAACAAACCAGCTCGCACACCTCCAGTAGATCTCTATCTTTATTTGTGTATGTCTATACACATATAAAAAATAAGGACATATGTACAATGGTAATAAATATCAACATGTTTTTACAAATGAAATAAGTTACTTAACATACTTTAAAAACAAACATAATAAACCAATAACAGAAAAGCAAAAATGGGACAAACTAAACCTTGGGTGGTAACAGAATAATCCAAATGATAAAGCATGAAAACAGCAGAACTTAAAGCCTCGTGTGAGAGAAAATATTACAAGCAGACAAATGCACTGGAAGTGAAGAAATGTACATAAAATACACTACACATGCATTTTTTTCCAAGCCTGAGACCTGTTATCTTTTTAGTTTTTGCAACATGTTATATTAAATAAAATTCTAATTGTTAAAAAAAAGGAGAAATATTAAGACATAACCAAGTACCAGTGTAAAGAGATAATGTGTTCTTAGCTTTTGGCTTTTGGGAATTTAATACTATAATGTTGACATATTGTTTTTAATCACAGATCTGCTCCTGATCCACCACTATTTATTTGGCTTTCAGGAGCTAAAAAATTAAATAATAGTTTTGGTACATCATTCAGTCTTTCATTAAGTTAGGAGATAAGAAATTCAGCAGATAAATGACTGACATGTAAACAGGAAGTTCATCAGTCTCATGTCTTCTTTTTCATTTTGCTCCGGGGGAAATTTAGCTGTAGATAAAATATGAAAGGTCGCAGATATCAGCTCAATTCAGCAAACTGGACGGACTGCTGATACTTAAATATCAATCTGCAATTGAATTAAATCAATATTTCAACAAGAACAAAAGCAATTGCAGTCTACTTTGGCTTTTCCAAAAGGTGAAGAGGCTTAGAAAAGGTAAACATGTTGAAATGCAGCAATGAAATCCTGTACAACTCTTGAGCCATAAAACCAGAAATATTTTTTCTTTTCTTTTTTCAAAGAGAGCATTAGTGTTGCACAATATTAGTGTCTGTAAAAGTCCAAAAATGATCAAACAAAATGATGTACAAGGATGATCATATCAAAGATGTACAGTCCACTTGCAGAGAATCATGCAACACTAGGATGGAGTGCTGATGGTCGACTACCTCTTCAACCTTGGGATCATATTAATATTCTACATCTCTCTCAAGGCTCTGTACACAGAGGGGCAAAAACACATTTTTTTGTCCGTCCCCTTCTTTCTTGCTGTGCTCTGCTGGTCCCGACAGACATGTCCCAAAAATAAAAGCCACCCCCTGATGGACAGAGCACAAAGGGAGGACAAAAACATGTAGAGTGAGTAACAGCAAACAGCTAAAAAAGTTATGCACAATATGACTTTGCCACGATCTGATCTATTGTTGGCTATGCTTCAAAGTTTGCTTGGAAGTAGAACAGAAAGTATGTCAGAATATTTTTTTTGGACATCATTACATCAGCGTGGAACACATCGTATTTTGGGCAACGCGATCTTTTGGAAAATTCAATAATATGATAATATGAGCTTTGGCTTCGTGCTAAAACTTATGGGATATGAAAACTTCCAACGATTAATGATATCTAGTTATGTAGTTAGTTGTCTATTCTGAGCAGGAGGCTGAAATGAAAAGACCCTCAAACTTTCAAGTACAGCAGAGGTTTTGAAACAGAGATTTTAGGCAGGAAGACCTTCCTTGGGTCAGCTTATTTTGATGGCTGTCACACTGGAGGATTTTCTCTTTAATAAAATGCTCTTGCCACAAGCTTCAGGCTGTGTGTGGCCCCCTTTCTTATCTTTTGCCAGGGAGAAAGCTTTTCAGGTGCACCTGCACTTCAAGACTTGCATAAAAGAGCACACAAGGACAGCTTTGATGGGAAAAAAACACACAAGCTGGTAAAATGGGATGGATAGACCTTTTTGACATTGGACATATGCAAATTTTTACATGATGATGGCGCTAGTGGCGTCCAGTAAAGTTAAAGAAAAGTCACTACATGAGAACCAAATCTCATGATAAATGATAAATAGCTGCTTATTGGGCTAAACCAGGCCGGGCCTCAGGTCGGTAACTATTCTTATACTGTAGTCATACTATGACATTGGTCTTGAAATATTTGGCATGAAATAGAAACTAAGTACAGTTGTTACTAATTAAACTAATTAAAGGATCTGTTCTATTCGGGTACGGGTTGTTAATTAATGTGGCCAGTAACACCTGTGACGTCTGTTAAAATGGTCTTTGCTAATGGACTATTACTGTTTACAACTTTAGCAGTGGAAGTTCAGTTGTTTGCTTTGAGGCAATTATGAAACCCATAACAGAAGTTGTGCTTTATTTATCACAAAGCAGACTGACTGCGCTCATGGTTACAAGAATTTCCCAACTTTTTGGTCAGTTTTGTTTATCTCAAAGGCTAAGTGGCAAACTTTGCACTGGAAAAACAAAGCCAGTGCTAAAGTGCATTTCCTCTAAGGATATAAAAAAAGTTTTTGACCTCTGAGTATAGACTCTCCCATGACAACAACTGTAGAGGGTCTAAAGCTATTCATAACTCATCTATTGGGATTTTGTTAAGGCCTGTAGCTAGCTGCTGTTTTCTAGGCCTCACTTCTGCTAATTCGAGTCACCAAACCTCTTAAATGAGTTTGTGGTGTTGGTGCCACGTATTGGTCTACTGTGTAGTACAGGAGTCTGTGTGCCTGTGCTTGGATATAAAATCTACAAATGTAGCTTGATTAGCATTAGTCAGCATTAGCATTGTTAGCACTTTCCAAAAATTTAACAGCTAATCACATTTCTTAAAAAAGTTAGCAAAATGTGTTTGCAAACTGGTGAGAACCATCATGGTAGCTAGATCCATCAGTTCAGTAAAGAAATAACTAGTTTGGCCTTTAATGCATTATTAACTTTCTGTCAAAGAAAGTGTAAAACAGATTCAAGCTCAAGATGTTCCAGTTTCATATTTTTGGGCTGCACTTGGCATTTGTGTATTTACAGTTGGCCTGCTTTCAGCATCATAATTAACAGACAGATGTGAAAGCGGTATCTCAGTTATTTAATAAAACCCTTTTCAGACAGTGACCATATTGGGTTCATCAATCTCTTAGATTGGTACACGGTTGTGAGGTGATCTTGTGTGTTTAGACTTTCACCATAAGTAAACAGTGAAGATTACTGTACTTTTCAGTGTTTTTGGTCACAGGAATACTGTTACTATGGTGGGTGCTCATGTTAAACACGTCCACACTTGGTCAGTGTATATAAAAGACACGGGTGTCAAACGTAAAGCCCGGGGGCCAGAACTGGCCCATCTCCAAACCAGCCTACATGACTGTTTGGGAAAATGTGAAGGAGTATAAAGCAGTTTGAGATAAATAAGGACTTTGAACTGTGAATCATCAAAAGTTACTTCAGTAGAATTCATGAATATAAGCACTGCTTTGGGAAAACAGTATAACAGAGCTTCTTTAATAGTAAGGAGAGCATGTTTGAAAGCACCTTAAGTGAATTTCCCAAATGTTGAATTACTCCTTTAAGAGACACTCTGGGCAACCGAAGTGTCAGAGAAGCCAAATAAATAAACTAAATAATTTGCAACACTACACTGAGCAGCAGCAAGTGCTAAAACTCTGAACTGGAAATCGTTTATGGCTATGACATTTCTTAAATCTGCTTTCATGGATTTAATTAAGTGCAACAATACCTTTCACTGGTTTCTGGCCACTTTCTGTCTGGAGCCACGTGTTTGTCGGTACAGGTTCATTCAGTCTGTCCATCAACACTGTATGTATGAGTGTGTGTGTGTGTTCTCTTCATGTCGTCATGTTTTACATTATTCTCCGTCTGTATAAGTCCACAGTAGCTCCGGGTCCGTCTCTGGGCGTCGGTAACAGGGAGAGGGGTTTCAAGGGGGTTTAAGGATCCATCACAAACACACTGTAGTCCAGGATGGTTGGGATTCAGAGGACTGTGAGTGTGTCTGTGTGTGTGTAAAAGTGTGTGTGGGAGGGGTAGTTTCTTTCTTGGCAGTGCAAGTTACCACCCTCACCAAATACATTGAATATAAAGCACTTATTGAGACATCCACAGCGGTCGCAACAGCGAGGGCTCATCTACATTCTCCGTGCCAAATGTCTTCACGTCAACTTCGATTTGAAATCAAGTGTGCAATTACTGCTCAGCTGCTATGAGCTGAATGCAAATAGCCTTTGCACAAGCTTCCACAGAAAAAAAAAGTGCAACCAAAACACCTATCTGTCACACTCTGTGACTCTTAATAAATGTCATATGGAGTGCACTTGAAGTATAGTGGACTTGAAGGTGTGTTTGAAGGTCGCCATGCAGGGCCGTGCGAGGAGTAATGTAACGCCAGGAGCTTTTCCTCGCATTGTCATTCAAAAGTGGGGAGCCGTTAGTCGCCGATGACTATTTGAACACTGCCGTATTTCCAGAGCAAACGAATAACGAGAAATGTCTTAATTCAAAGCAACGGTCATCACATCAAATCAAAAAGGAAGAGATCGAAGTCTTTCTCGGGTGGTAAATACAAGGTGTGGAAGGGGCGAAAATACAAACTGTCTCGAGAGACTGTCCTTCATTCAACAAAAAATATTTAAAAAACGTCTTTTTCCATTGAATTTCTTCTCTTTGTCTTTCTCTCTCTCTCCTCTCTCCTTTCCATCCCGTACAAAGCTCGGGGACATGATTGTCGTCTTGCTTAGAGATTAGGCTTTTTTTCAACTGCTCGCACACTCTCGGCTCACTAATACAAAAAAAGGGAAGACACGCTTCCAGTCTTTAAGTGCAGTAAGCTGTAAAAGTCTCAAAGGAGCAGAAAGACAGAGAATCAGTTCAATATTTCCAGTTAGTTGTCCTTGTCGTTTGTCAAGTGGTTTGAGAACTGGGGCAAAACGCTTCGCTTGGTCCGCTCTTTGTAGAAGAAATGTGCCCTTCTGAGAACAGGTAACGCCATTTGTTTGATTTCCGTGCTCGAGGTGTTCTCCCCTGCGTTCGTCTTTTTTTTTTCTTCTTAAATACACAATGTACACAAGTGGCGGTTTCACAGTGGAAGCAGAAAAAGCCACAACCATGACTGCATGTTGTCCAAAACACAATAATTAGAAGAGTTCATGTCGCTCGAACACAGTGTATGAGTGTGTATATTTAACATGCTGTGTGCTATAAATGTCTACAGTGAGCCAAACAGCCATTGGTGGAGCGAGAAAGAGGGAGTGAGAGAGAGCGCGGGGGAATTGACAGCATGTTGTTGCAAGAGAGAGAGAGAGAGAGAGAGAGAGCAGGCATCCTCGAAAGGACAGAGGTAGGTTGGTTGTTTTTTTTTTTTCAAACTCGGGGAACGGAGACGGAGGAGGACAGGCCTACACCGACGACTCCTCCGGGTTGGCGTCGGGTAGCACGCTTCTCTGCTGCAGGGTGCGTCTCAGCTCTTCCTTGAAGGGGCTGGAGTAGTCGTTCCCACCCATGCCGAGGCCTCCCAGCCCACCTCCCCCAGCACCAGTCCCGCTAGCCCTTTCCTCCCCTGCTGTGCTCAGGTTGAGGCGGATGTAGCCGTTGCTACCGGAGCCTCTGATGTTTGTGAGGCTGAGACGGCTGGGGGAGTGGATGGGCTGGCCGGGTATGGCGCTGGGCGACGCCGTGCTGCTGACACTGTTGGGCCCCAGGGCATGACCGGGAACGATCTTCAGGGAGCCGTCTGAATAATAGTAGTTGGCACCTGTCTCCCAGAAGCGGTCTTCATCCGTGGGCATCTTGCTAGGCACAAAGGTGGGCGGCTCCTTAGGCAGGGTGATGGGGTATACCAGGGTGCTCTCGAGAGGCTTCATGTCTACTCCCTTTCCCAGGGCCAGCTTCAGCCTCCTGCGCAGGTACAGAGCTACGACGAGAAGCAGCAGGCACGCTGCTCCGAGCGTGATGACCAGCACCCAGAAGAGGCCCATGCTGCTGTCCGGAGCCCGTGCTTCCATGAAGACTGGAGCGCTGGCTACCACTGCCACCTGGTAGCGTTCTGTCTGAAACTTGACTCCCTGCTCCTCAGAGTAGCAGATGTAGCGGCCCGCTTGCAACTGGCCCGCTTCAGGGATGATGAGAGCTTTGAGGGTCCGGTCGAAGCGCGGCCCTCCTGCCTCCGGATCACCCAGCTGAAGCTCACGGTCGTTGAGAACCCAACAAGGCTGAGCCAAGTTGGAGACCAGCTGGCAGGGCAGCACCATGTCAGAGCCCACCACAACGGTGACGTTCCTGAGACGGGAGTGCTCTGCGTAGGAGAGGTGGAGGAGGGGCAGAGGGTGCAGGGAAGAGGAGACAAGAGTGGGGGTTAAGTGTCATCCATAATAAATCCATTTCATATTCTGCACTAGCCAGCTCTCCTGTGCTTAATTCAATTTATTCAGCTCAGTTCAAATGTACTCGCTGAGTCCATTCCCTTTACTTGCTGCTGATTTGCTCCTACACTGACAATCAATTCCCACAAGGGGCCACTAGAGAGGTGTCAGCGCCACACTCACCAGGGCTGGGGATGGAAACCGGCTTATCAAACTTGGCTTTTCCCCGGTTGAACCTCTCCAGCATGAGGTCCTGTGAGAGGGAGGAGGTGGACCTGGAGAGAAGAGGGCAGAAAGCAGAGAGGAAGATTAATAATGTTGCAATAAGGAACCGAGAACATTTTAGTAGCGGAAGAAACATGCACAGAATAAGGGGAATCAATAAAAAATGCACAGAAAAATAGTTTTTCCAACACTTTAACAACAAAATGCATTTAATCAGACAGATATTTCAGTAGAAATAAAATAAAACTGTAACAGTACAGAAAGCCAAGGTTACCTCACAGCTTCAGGCTGAAAGTCTAAAAATTTTATTTTATAGGATTTATGCATTTCACTGGCAAATGAAGGAATCTCTGTAGTAATAGGATTCGTAGTAGTTTTTATTTTTATTTTTTTTTATTTCTAGATCGATCAGTGTCAAAAACACTAAAGGATGTAAAAAGGCAGCAGTCATTAGAGCCCTGTATCGTTATTTCCAAGTTTCTTTAACTAAAGACGTGATGATTAAATAAAAGAAATCAGTGCAAGCAAACTCAACCACATCATAAAAACAAAGTTCTTTATAGTTCTGTTGAGTTCATATACACTGAGTTCTTTTGCCGACTCACAGTTACTGTGATGCATGATTACTAAGCAGTTTTTGAGTCTCTGGAGACTTTTTAGCTGCCGGTTCCTTGACAGATTCCTGATGAGAGGAGATGATTTGCAAGGTGCGCAGAGACACACTTGCAAATCTGGGACAAACACAGACTTAACACGACACGAGTACCCGAGGCGAGCTGAGATGAGAGGAAGTGTAACTGGCTGGTGTCAGATGCCGTACCGACTCGTCACAAAGGGATATAACCAGCTTGAACTTTTCTTAAGAGCGTAAATTAGAGCCATGTCACTAGTTGACTGGACTGGCGGTGCTGTTGAGATGAATCAGTGGAAAAAAGATATGATCGTTTTCCTTATTAATTATAATTTAGAGCAGTGAAGTGGAAGATAGATCCAATCATCATTAGATAATGATGATTGGATAAATGAAATCAGGCACTGGAATATTCCAATTAGTGAAACAGTTAAAGGGGTACATTTTGTTTCAGGGGTGATTCAGATGCTTGTCTAACATTTGTACATCAGCAGATTCCTTTAAAGCAAATAATTTTTTCAGTATAGTGTGGATGGATGGGTGTACATAGGTACTAGTCTCACCCTCGGTGGAGGTCGATGCGGACGCAGGCCCTACCCTCGCTGTCCCAGGCGCAGTAGGGATCCCGGGCGAGCAGACAGTCTGGCTGAGACTGATAGCGGCTGCAGTTGGCCAAGGGCAGCTGGAGAACCTCAGAACGAGATCCGATGTACAAGTACTTCTACAGAGAGGCAGAAAGAGAAGAAGAAGACAAAGTCCAGATCCAGAAGAAAGATAAACAGAGAGAGAGGGAGAGAGTGACTCAGTTAGGGGTTAGAGGAGATAATGGGATAATCACTCTCAATTACAATAACACTGACCCCCCCCTCCAAATCCAATCTGGTTTGCACTCTTTTCGCAAAATGCTGTTATAAAATGTCTGATCGCAGCTAAGCCAGCATTAATGAGATAAGCACGAAGCTTTAGGGAACGCCCTGTCGGAAGGCCATCGATCGACAGACGCGCTGCTGTAGAGCTGCGGGGACACAGCAGCCGTCAGCACACAGGCTCCGATGACAGCTCAGAGAAGCCGAGAAAACAGAAGGGCCAAGGGTTCAATTCCCCGCTGTGGTGAAGGATTGGAATGACTGTTATTTGGGAAGAGACTTTCAGATTCATCAGGCAACAAATCATCACAAGACAAAGCAGCACTGCCTCCACTGGATACCAATGAGCAAATGATGAGACAACAAAGAGGGAAAGCAGATTCAAAAAGCACACTGAAGGAATGTGATCACACGAAGAGAGAGCAACCAGACAGGAGATTCCCAAAACAAAAAGGAACTTTGTAGCCCCCATCCCCAAGAGACCATTAAGATTTCTCATCTCTCGCAAAGACAGAAAACAATACACCTAGGAGTGTGTGGTGCCATGGAAACAGATGAAAGTTCAAATTCAAATAGTAGAGTAAAAGATGAGGTGAATTAAATGTGGTCTGTTCTGACTTTCTTTATGTATCGAGACACCTGCTTTCCAAGTGTGCAACAGAACCAAATGTAGACGTCACTTCGCTAAAGGCGCTGCTAGAGTCTTTCTGCTTGGTCCATTCGGGGATACTGTGAAGACATAGCAGCCTGCTCTGAAGCAGAGGACACACTCCCTGGTTGTGGTGAAACACAGAAATATGTGCATGGGAGCCACAGTTAGAGCAGGTTGAAATCTATCAATGCTATGGAAAGATGCTTCTGTGCATCCTTTTTTCCCCTCCTTTGGGAACGCTGTCCCACAAATCAAAGTGACAACATATATTGTGTAAATTGCTGGAGTGTTTTCTACTTTATACAACAGCTTACCAATAAGCTATTTAAAAAATAGGGCCATTATACGACTTTATTCAAATGCTTGTTATGAAGTTGTTGCCTTGTTGAAGGACATCATAAGGCAGGCTTAGAGAACAACTCCATAAACAAGGATAATGATCAAAGAGTAGTTTGCATAGGTCGTGTCCTCATTTTGGTTGCTGCTGTATCGGCAAAATTTAGAATTTATTTTTTTGCTTTTTCCATTTTAATTCAGAGATGCTAATTGATACGATATGAAGAGATTCTAAAGAGACAGAAAAGGAAGCTACAGGTGGACTGAATACTAACTGTGAATACTGTCTTTCATTTGTGCTACAGTGCTCCAACACACTGGTCCTTGAAGGCATGTTTTTAATCTAAATCTGAGTCTGAACTAAATGAAAGCCGAGTGTTTTAAAGGGGCACCGGAGCGATTCGAGGTGTCAGCGTGTTCCAGCGAGCGCGCGGCATGTGGCAACACCTAAAAACATTTTTCCTCCACACCTTTCCAATTAAGGGGCTGTATCCTACATTAATATTAACGCCCACTTCACATACCGATGAGTTAACGGCTTGGGGCTGAGGAAGGTGTCAGATGCTTCGAGCAACACTCAAACTACCAGCATGTTTCATGCGTGCAACACGAGTGTAGTACTGTGAATGCCTTGCAGGAAACACAGTTTCACAGTGTGAGCGGCTATCGCTAACATAAATATGACTGCACAGCATTTAGTAACTCTTTTATTTTTAAGGGTTTAAGTAGGACTGGACACAGCTAAGCCAGAGATGGTCAAGATGTGCTGTTTTATTCCTAGTTTGGGTTTCATGGGCACCGTGACTGCTCTTTGGCCATGCAGCCCCATACACAACAAAGTGTGGTGCATTGTGCATACTGATGTCTTTCCATCAGTTTTCTGCAACTTGAGTTGCAGTAGCTCGTCTGTTGGATTGGACCACAGGCGCCGGCCTTTGCTCCCCGTGTCTATCAGTGAGCCATTTGGATAGATACCTCACAAAAGCTGCAGTTCTGGAGATGTTTCATCCCAGTCGGGCAGCCATCACAGTCTGACCCTTGTCAAACTCAAATCTTTAAACTTGCACCTTTTTTCCTGCTTCTAACACGTTAACTTAGAAGACAAAGTGTTCCCTTGTTAATATATCTCACCCACAAACAGTTGCCATGGTTGTTGGGATTTTCCCTGTTTTCTCTGTGTGATTGTAGGGTCTTTATCTTACAATATAAAGCACATTGAGGAAACTGTTGTTGTGATTTGGCGTGAGTTCATCCCTTTTCTTCACTTCACATGTCAGCGGTCTCTCTGGGCTGTGTGAATGGACGTTCACGTGTAAAAACAGCAACAACTGAAACACATCCTGTTGTTGTTTTCTTACCTTGGCGTGGGAGATGGTCAGGCTGTCGACTGGCTGGGCCGTTTCAAACAGCTGGATCTCCTCTATCACGTGGGCCTCTGAACCCAGGATCACCACCCTCTGCAGCCAGCCCTCCGCTGCAGCACAGAGAGGAAGAAGACGAAGAAGATTTGAGCTCACTTTACTTCTGTCCTATTCACATGGCAGTTTTCAATCGAGTTTACTTTGGTGCACTTTTGTTGCAACACAGAACACCCAGCACACCTTTGACAGCAAAGCAGGGAATTTAAATATAAATCATACAATTTTGGCAAATATTTACAAAAATAAACCTGCGCCAGCGCTCCAGTTCATTTGTACCATAGCGATATGTTACAGTAAATTACCCCATGCACCTGTCACTGCATAGCCATCAGTTTAAATATCAGCACACAATCACCTGTGACTGCACAACATTTGACATCCTAATATATTCACACACACACATACACGCACACGCACAGGAGCTCATTTAAATATTAATGATGAAATAATGTACAGGCACTCCTTTGGTGCCAACAATTTAAATATTAAAGCACAAGCTGCAAAAATATAACCTATGCAGCAAACACTTTTTTCATGAACTATTGATTGCCAAAGACACAGTGAGTGTGTTGCTCAACTGCTCCTGGTTCATGCTGAGTGTCTGAAAAGCTAGCAAGGCAACAGTTAAGGTTTTATGGCATTTTTTTTCTTGCTGTGGCAAGAACCCCCCCCCCCAAAACAGGTAAAACTAAACTAACACCACTGATCATATGTCCTTGCCCCTCTGATGTGCTGAAGAGCCGGTATACAAATAGAGAGAGGCCGTAAATGGAGCAGCTGACCTCAGTGCAGCTCTAAGTGGTGTTATTAATTACACCTGGGCTTTTCCTGGTGTGACTCAAAACAAGGCCAGCTTCGCTACGGGCCACACATCAGCATCCCGCCAAGGGTCAGACATGTATACAATACCGACATGCTTTAACTGAATACAAAATGCAAGGCCTGCATTATCTTCAAGTGTAACTTTGCGCATGTGAAGGTTTTGTTGACCAGTCAACAAAATTGTGCACTTTAACTACACTTTTAACTACAAAGTACGCGATCATAAGGCTGTTATATTGCAACGTCCCCTTTTTATTTTTTTCATGGAGATGTTGGAAGTATCATAATTGTTTCGGCTGCTTTTACAGCCTCCTGTAGTTCTGGTTTAAACACTTCGATTCTGAGGTATGCTTCTTTCCAGTTGAGTAACTTTCTGCCTGTTTCCTGTCTGCTATTGTGTAGACTGTGTAAGAAAAAACCTGACACAAATATATTCTTTGAGAACTGATACTGTCTCGCAGCAAATGGATACACGGGCCTCTCTTTTCACTCAGTAATGAAGTTCTCAGTCCCACACCTCTCCCTCACGAGATTGCCTGCCTTCAGCATCAGCTTTCAGTTTGGTCCAATTTGGTGTTAGCTAGCATGTGAACCTGCAGGTGCAAAGCTGTCGTGCAAATCTGTTTGGTTTGGTGTTTGGTGCAAAGGCTGTGCAGAACATTTTTTTTGAAAACCTTAAGATATATGCAGGCTTTAAATTTTAAATTTAAAAATATTGGCTGGAAAAAAAAGCAACAGAAGACGAGTAGAAAGTTCCCTCCAACAGAAAAACGTGCATCACTAATGCGCAAAGCCAGAGTGTCATCAATCGTTTTCATCGACATCAATTTGTGATTGAAAAGGTCACGAAAAGGAAATCTTCTTGCTGGAACATCCATCTGCCGTACTGAGCTCCAGCTCAGCAACAAACTACAGATGAATTTAAAAGACTGGAGGTGCTCCTGGCCCTTCAACACCTCGGGTAACAGCATTTGAAGAGGTTTTATTTTATTTTTTTTAAGTGGTGTGTGGGGAGCTGATGCTGGAGGAAGAGGAAGAGGAGATCCTGTGCTCCTTTCATGTAGGGCATTGTGAACAAGTTTAGATCCCTGGTGATGAAAGGTATTTCAGGCACAGCTGGTGGGGTGACCTTGATGTGTGTGTGTGTGTGTGTGTGTGTGTGTGTGTGTGTGTGTGTGCGTGCGTGTGTGTGTTACGTGCTGACATGCGCTTTCTTCTGTGGTCCTCTTGATTACGAGACTGTCACAGATAATGCGAAAAGCTAACCCAGCAGCCAGAGGGGGGCTTGAGAGATGGAAATACACATACAGGCATAGCAAGCAGAAGGCATATCACCGCACTCGCCTCTCACGCCGTCACAGACCAGTGTCGGCTAATCCCTCAATCCCACAGCCTGTTTTCCCCCCCGTTTAAAAACAGTGTTGTCAAGCACTTCTCCTCCTCTCTCTCTCTCTGTCTCTTTTTTTTCACATCAGCTGTCGCTATGCCGTCGCTAATAGCTAATCAAGCCCGCAGCCCAATTGGCACTGCGAGCGCACGTCTGCCAAGGGCCCCGTTGAGTTTGTGCCGTGAAGCACGACAAGCGGGGATGACTGCACTTGCCTCAGAGAGTGTGAGTGTGCATATCTGTGTGTGTCCATTAGTAAGGTGCTAGCGCCCGCGCGTGTGTGTGTTTGTGTCGCAGCAGCAGCGGCCATGTGTGTGTCCGGGCTGGCCTCACCGCCTGCCAGCAGAGAAGCCCCGAGTCCGCTGTTGTCACACTGTCAGTGTTGTCCCAGTCACTCTGTCTCTGCAGTGATCTGAATGATAAGTAGGGGAGTCTTTCCATTCATGAGATGGGCTGCATTCAAATTCACATTCCCTGGAATCCGCTATTAGATGTGTATTATCCAGGATTAAGGCTCCGGGAGGGCGGGCTGATTTCTGATCCAAAACAGGACACCTGCGTATGGGCCCAATGGCTACTGACTGGAGATATTAATTAAGTCGCGGGTGTGTAGACGTTTCCTTTGATGCATGAAGACAGATCTCAGCATGCAAATCTAGCCCCTAATTGAAACTCAGCTAAAGTCTGGCCAGATGGCATGTTGTTTTCGTGCTACCGTACCTTATGCCAGTACCTGTTCCTCTGTGCTGCCACGGCCCGTAAGCTCTTATCTCTATGACAAACACTCTATGCATGTCATATATTTTCACCGGCCTGCTGAGAACACCCCATCTCTACAGATGGGGGTCAAAAAAATAACAGAAACATCATAAATCATGAACACTGTGCAGTCTGCTTAAAGACGATGATTCAACTTTATCGCCTTTTTTCTTTTTGAAGCTCCAGAGCAAGATGCTCTCTTGGCCTCTAGCGCCGCAGTGAGCGGAGACGGGCGGCGAGCTGTGAATAGTCGTGTCAGTGGGAATGGAAGCAGCGACTGCAGTTGAAATTAGGGCTGCTCGATTATGGCAAAAATGATAATCACGATTATTTTCACTGAAATTGAGATCACGATTATTTGACGATATTTATTTAACCCTTTAAGACCTAAATGGTAAATGGTAAATGGCCTGTATTTATATAGCGCTTTACTAGTCCCTAAGGACCCCAAAGCGCTTTACATATCCAGTCATCCACCCATTCACACACACATTCACACACTGGTGATGGCAGCTACATTGTAGCCACAGCCACCCTGGGGCGCACTGACAGAGGCGAGGCTGGCTGACACTGGCGCCACCGGGCCCTCTGACCACCACCAGTAGGCAACGGGTACTATAGAACCAAGTCCACCAGAGCTTATATTATTTTTTTTACATGTTGTAGTGCCATTTGTGGGAGCATTTCAAGTTGCTATACATCAATACAACTGTTATAGCCCATATTTTAATAATATGTATGCATTAAGTCCATAGTAATTACATAAATTGCAAAAAAGTGCAATAAACTACAAAAAAAATTTAAAATCGCTTTTGTTTTGTTTACATATATTTCTACTTGGAGAAATTTAAGAGGTTTATCCCTCAAAACTTTAAATACAATAAAGTTGCAAAAAATAGTTTACAACAACAGGAAATTTATTTTGAGTGTCTTCATAGTTTTATTTTGGAGATACAGTTTTTATATACTGCAGGAAAAACAAAAAACAATCCTATGATGCAAATTTGCAAAGAAAACAGCAGGTGCATCATTTCACTGTGGGAAGTGTTACGAACAGCTGATGGATCGGCAAAGCGTGTTTCTGGAATATTATGTTTTTGTTCCTGCAAGCGCTTTTTATGCAATTTTTGCAAAGCTTTATGTGGAAGGAAACCGTGACCGAGGACAAGCTGATGGCATCAGATGTAAGTACAACTCCTCCGGTTTCATATGCAAAACAAATTATTGCGCTAGCTTACACGGTTCCGGTTCTACAGGGATTTAAAAATAGTTACACAACACGGAGCGTGCTGCTCTGACCGGATTTAAAGGGTTAACAATGACTTTAAAAAATAATATAAAATAGTGTGCAACACCACTGAAGTTTTTTTACCTCTCTTTTCAACCAACGGCAGTCACTCTCCTCTCCAAATAACTTCTGCTTAGCTTTCCGAGCTTCCCTCGGGTCCTCTTAATCAGCGGTCTCCAACCTTTTTTGCGCCACGGACCGGTTTATGCCCGACAATATTTTCACGGACCGGCCTTTAAGGTGTCGCGGATAAATGAGGGAGGGGCTAATAATCGGCTCAGTCATTTTTAATGATCGTTGAAAGCCCAGATCGTAATCGTGATTAAAATTCGATTAATTGAGCAGCCCTAGTTGAAATGTCACAGCATTCGGGCCGTTAGTTAAAGAGCAAAAATTAGCTGAAGTGACAGTTGAAGTGGAAGCGCTGAAAGCAGCCGAGAAGTCGCTGGAGGGGTAGGGGGCATTAAAAGACTTGAATTATTGCTTCAGTTTAAGTGTAGCAATGGAAGCAATCAGAGTTTTCATGTTGAAGTGCCAGGGATGGGAGAAGTGTGTGCAGTGTAAACAGTTGAGCAGTGGGAATAGGCTCTGAGGAGGGAGTGTACACGATTGGTGATGCGTTTTCCCCCCAATAAAAACATCAGTGTTTTAGCCAAACACCCATGCCAGCATCACGATTCATTACCTGTGCCGATGAAGAGCATGTTGTACGGCCTCTGGTCCAGGGCGCTGACACGATCCACCGCCAGCCTCGTGAAGTTGACGCCCTTGGTGAGCAGCAGGAGGCGGCCCAGAGCTTTGTCCTCCATCAGAGGGTGCTTCTTGGCAAAGTTGAGCGTGGCGTCAGGCAGCTGCAGGGAGCTGTTGTAGCCGTTCTCCCTGTCTGAGTTGGTTATACACTGCAGTAAAGAGAGAAAAGAAGGAGGGACAGGGGAGGGAAATGAAGCGGGGAAAGGAAGGGAGAAGGATATGAGGAGAAAGTAAGAGGGCCAGGAAGGAGAAAGAGGAAGAGGAGGAAACTTCTTAGCTGCAGCTGATACAGGTTGGCACGGTTAACTGGCTTACAAACCAGTGCCCTCCCTCCACCCCTTCCTCTTCTTCAGTTTTGCTTCGTACTGGCTCTCACCTCCGCCTGCTAACACCCCTTCCTCTCCTTCCTTTCCTGTGGCGCTGGATCATTATGTCCTTGGCCTCCAAGCTACGCCACATCACCCATTTTCCCTCCCTCCTTAACTATCCCATAGCGACTATTTTCCTGCTCTGTGAAGCTGTCTACAACTTGATCAAAAATTTAAACATTGACATGGGCAGTTTCTTACCGATCCCGGCCGCGGTGTGGGGACAGAACCCGTGTAGCGTCCCCACCTCTGGGACGCCTCTCTGTACTCCTTGTAGGACCCTTTGAACACCTCCTTCACGTTACTTATCTGGTACTGACACACAGCTGACACGTCCACGTCACCCCTGGAACATGGCAGCAACATGGGGGAATCGGTGATGTGTGGCAGTAATAATCGAGACAAATTACCTGTCGTACAAGTCAGCGAGACACACTCAACAGGATGTGAACATGTACGTTTAAAAATAGCAGAATCCAAAAATACCAGGCAGTGAAGCGTGCTGCTTTTAAACGACCCTCCCGGTAATCACAATGTAGTAAATAGATATTAAATGTATGGTCTAAAACTGATTTGTTGACACATCTCCACTGTTTCCATGATGAGGCACAAATTGATGCACATGTACGAGGGTTCCTTCATACGCCAGTGAAATCCATCAATTAGTGCCGTGACTCAGGAAATGCATTTCATTTAATGGTGAGGTCGGGGATTCGGGAGCTCTTCAAAAAATTTTTTTTCCCCAACACATTTTCAGACATCCAAGTGGGACTCAAATTGGGTATTGACGTCTGACACAGACACATTAAATTATACTTTTACTTGATATCTCACGAATATCTTTAATTTCCATGCTCATTCACCGGAATGAAACTACCCCCTCCACTCGTTTTTTAATTCCACTCTCAAACTGAGGCACTGACAGACAGGCATATAACTGTGAGCAATCTAAGGAGCTTGGAAAGAAAAGCGTCTGGACTTCTTTAAGTTTCCTTGAAGACGTTTCACCTCTCATCCGAGAAGCTTCTTCAGTTCTAAACAAATTTAAGCCCTGTGGGAGTGTCCCCAAAAGGGTCCTGCACCCCCTATTGATCCTCTACCTAATCACATGATCCAAGGTGTGAAAACGGCTACACTAATCCGGATCAATTTGAAAACAGCATTTTCGTTTAAAAACGCTCCACACTATTGTTTTCAAGCGTTTCCGACCAGTTGTTCATCCACACTGCAACCATCGAAAACGCTACGTTCCTGTATTACGCATGAGTGAAATGTAAGACAATTCAACCTGTGTCATTTCTGTCTGCTGTTTATTTACTTTCCAGCTCTTTGGAAAATGACTGAGTTTTTTTAATCGGCCAGACAATGAGGAGTTGTTGCTGCGAGTAAGACAAAAGTACAAAGTTGCAAAAGTGCTATCTGGAGCATGTACAAACTGATATTAATCTTTAATAGGGCTGTCAAAATTGAGAGCAAACAAAACAACTGCTGTATAATGCCCTCCGCTGTCTTTGTTTAATTGGTCACATGACTGCATCATTTGACTAGAATACGTCATCGTTTTCAAAAAGGCTCCGGGTGTCGCGGTCCACACTGCGACGTGAAAACGGCGTTTTCAAATGTATCCGCTGTGGAGAGGTTTTTCAAAACGCTGCGTTTTCTTTGACCAAAAACGCCATCTCAGTGTGGACGGAAGGCAAAAACGGAGAGAAAAACATGCATTTCCAAACAAAAACGTATTAGTGTGGACATGGCCACAATCAAAGGTTTTGGGTGAACCCGCTGTGAAACCTGGCCCCACCCTATGATGCGATTTACTGAGGTCAAATGACCCAGGGTGCGAGTGGGCGTTAAGGCGCCAGAGAAGGGATCTCAAAACTGGATTATAGATGGCAGACAGTTGGTGTTGTAAGCCCCGCCCTCTGTTCAAAGATGGTCGTTCACAGTGGACATAGACGGCTTCTTTCACTCCTCTTTCAAACCATCTGTCGTCTCTGTCCAAAATGTGAACATCGGCATCCTCGAAAGAGTGACCTTTGACCTTTAGATGCAGAGCAAGTTTGAGCAAGTCAGAAAAGTAGCAAAGTCCGAATTTACAGCTATTGCTATTTAGCTTTAAACGCTCTCTCCATTTTTTCTTTGCAATGTGTGTTTTGTTTTCTGAAAGGCCGAGTTCATGAAGTCATATGATGCGATGTCCTCTTCCATTTCAGAACAATGCTCCTCCTGTTAATGTGTGACAGAGCTGCGGGTTTATAAGGTCAACGTCACAACCAAAGGACAGCGCCGATGTCTTAGCGAGTTAAAACGCAGCCCTATTCAGTCACATTATGGCTTGAGCTCCCGAGTCATCATTTACATAATGTCCAATTATCTTAATGTTATCTCTATCAAAGCCAGGGGGCTTTAAGGAAACCCCAGCAAGTCACACACAGAAAGAACGAGGGGATTAGGCTCTTTTTTTCTTTTCAAGCAGCAGAAGGAACTCCGAGCAAGAAACAAAGCTGGAAGTTCAAAGCCGGTTCAGTTTGCGATATGATATCTTACTGAAGAGCACAAAAGACTCACATCAAAGGGCGCTGCCTGGAGACAGAGAACGTTTCCAACTTTCTGAGGACAACCTTCCGCCCTCGCTCCAGTTTCTTTGTTGATTAGTAGCTCATTAACACGCTGCCGTGATGCCCAACAAACAGCCGTCTTTACTCCGCTAATAATGCTGGAGTAACTTCTCACAGCTGAATCATGACTGTCAACACCCTTTTAATTAACAGTTTGTAGTTTAATTATTGCGCTCAAAATGACTTAATTTTCATCCCACTGTGTTTGAAATGGAACAGCAGCGAGTGGACAACAGCACGGTGTGTTCACGAGACATCTGATTTACTCAGGGTGGATTTCTGCTCCTATAAAATAAAGCAGTTGCTAAAACAAGATATATAAATACTTTGATTGGACCGATCACTTTGGAGTCATGCATGATTTTAAAGACCTTTGTCTTGCCGTGAAAATGAATGCTCGACAAGCTGATGTAATATGTTTGGAAAATGCACCCACCATTGTTCAAAGCTAAATTAAAACCACGAGACGTTTAATCTCTAATAAAAGCAGTAAAACATTTTCAGGGACACTCAACTCGTATTCTCTCAAAGTAACTCACATTAATGTCAGCTAAAGGCCTCATTACGCAGGAAATACCTAATCACGCAAAGTACATAATTAGAGCCATCCTCTCAGAGTGACCATTGGTTTGAGTAAGAGGCTGACAGGTTGGCAGATGACAGCTGATAGCATATGTGGCAATTAACTTACATCTATTTGGGTTTTAGTTTGAAACAAAGTGATGTCTGCGGTCTCTTTTGCACCGCTGTCGTTCCGACTTACCACTGAGCGTGGAAGATGCCGTAGAAGGTGGTCCCCCGCCAGTCCTGCCCCGGCAGGGTGAAGACGGCTCTCAGGTTGTTGAAATAGACGTGACGCTCTGGGAGGGAGCACTCCAGCCGGGCTTTCTGGAAGGTGGTCCACTTCTTCTGCAGGGTCCTGGTTCCACCCAGATCGCCCTGAGAGAGAGCACAAATCAAATCTTATTTATGACTAACGATTATTATTTTAGGATTTTTTTAATGCTTATTTTTTTAACCCACCGTTTGCATTCAGTAACACTTTAATATAAACATAAATACGACTTAATACGAATAACAGCAAGGTTTGGGACCAGTGGACGGATTTCATATTCGTTTTCTGAAGCAAGAAACATTTAATCTCGTTTTAAGAAGACTAAGCACTGCAGTCACTTTGTGACAGCATACTTGCTTTGCCTAGTTCAGATCCAGCTGATGTGATGTGAAAACTTCAGTGCACGTACACCGACAATGGCATTTCTTTTCTTAATAGAAATTCAAAGATTCAAAGATTCAAAGATTAAAAGACTCGATCTGACCTGATCCGATGAAAGAGAGTACTTTATTTTTAATCGTTTTAAAACATGTTCAGAGAGGATTTTTCAGTTTCCACTTGATATTTAATCAAGTAGCTGATTAAAACCAAAGAGTTGTTTTTTTTAACTGTTTGAAATAAAAAATATATATATTCTTGAATTTTAGTTTTAAATACTAAACTTTACTTCTTTACTTTAGTATAGCACTCCCTGTATGCAGCTTATCAAGAAACGACTCCTATTGATTGTTATTAAGCGATTGTACATGATAATTAATAACAAGTCTGCAGAAGCAGTGGAAATACTGTGGGATGATTACTGTGTCTATTTAACGATCTTAACAGAGGATACCAACACAGCAGCCCTCTGCTTTCTTATCCGGGTAAAAGCCCCACAGTCACATGCTGAATGTAGAAGTATCGCCATGGTTACCAAATGGTGCCCACTGTTACACACACAACACTGAATACGTTTTAGTTCTTAGACACACCAAAACTCTACCGTGACAAAGTATTGTGTGGCTCGCTTTGAGCTGGCTGGCCTCTCTCTCTCCTTCCTGTTAGGCTGCCACGAATTCTGCATTTCATTGGCCTCGCCTTCACCCCACAAAAGCCAAATATCATCCGAGTAAATACACTGTAATTACTCTGAATATACATACGAAATTTTTTTCGCATCAGTTGGCTGACTGAGCTTCTGTCATGTTGAAAAAAGGATCTGAAAGAGCTTTTATAGCCTGAGACGTTCAGGTCTACCCGAGAAAATTGAAGATAAAGGCACTAACAATATTAACTTTTACAATAAAAATGGAATCTATATTGACGAGCGGTCTATTTCTGTATTGCTCTGTGGACACAAAAGAGACGCATTTGCCTCATTCCTCTCATTTTTATTGTCCTCAGTGATTGCAGATGTGAAAAAAAGAAAAAGGAAAACACAAAAATGCTCATTTTATAGCAATGAGACATAGATATTGTGCTCCTGCTGTAATAGGGGTATAAGCAGAATGTGCTGAATTATTCATTGCTGTAGTACACATCATGTAACAGCATCTGTTTCTGATTTCATTCAGAGAGCTTTATTGTTCATCCTCGCAGACATTAAAGGGCGCTTCCCATAAACCAAGGCATATATTCAACACTAAATTACATACATCTCCATCGACTATTAGCAATCTGTCTCCAGCTTTTATAGTTTGCCTGGTTTAAAAGATGCTAAGATTACATGGCAGCATAAGTAAGTGTAACGTGACACTCTACTTCTGTAACGGTAACTGAACGTCTCAACTCTCGTCGACTCGCCTCATAGCAGAAATCACCTCTGTCTGTGTCTGGCCATAATCACTGTGGTGTATCAAACCTAATCAGTTGTCCTAATGAGGCCATTCATTAAGCAAATTAATGCATTAATTACCAAATACATCTATGTCAGTGCAACTGTCTCGGTGTAGCACATTGTTAGTAAACTGGCAGTGAGCTGAAGTTCTGTTGCTCTTGTTACAAAAACACGCGACAGCTGGCTTTGTGCAGACGTTGTGGGTTTTTTCAGTATTTTTATAGCAGAACATGTTCATATGATCATGAAAACTTCAAATGCACATGAACAGAGCAATGCTGTTTAATTCAAACTTGTATGCCGGTTGCTTGGGAGGTTTGGCATTGACTAAATGTGCTCTTGATGCTTGAGCTGGAGGTTTTATGATTGCTACTGAGCTTTTAAGCCTCTAAAGAAAAAGTTCATTTAAGTAAACAGATGTGGTTCCCACGTTATCTCGCTACTCATTTGTGTGCGCTCAGTTTTGTGTTGTGAAAGCAGTTCTAGAAGATAAACAGATATGTGAACAAACTGCAAAATCTGGGCACTTGTGATCTTCATACAGCATCCACTCTGGTTTTTAGTCATTACAAAGGCAGTTCTGACTCACTTCTTCTTTTATAATGTTTAGGTCTTGTGATACAAACACAGCGCCATCGGGATGAAAGCATATAAAAAAAAAAACAGGCAGCCAAATACTTATTCTCCAGATACTCTATTAGTTATACCTTAGTAGTACTTGGTTGGAGCCCCTTCTGCACTCAGAACTGCCCTAACTCTTCAACGACAAGATACTGGAAACATTCTTTGTTGACACGACAGCATCACACAGTTGCTGCAAAGTTTTCGGCTGCACATCCATGATGAGAATCTCCACCACATCCCAAAGGTGGCCATTTGGATTTTGAGACACTGTGGTCGTAAAGGGATGGACATGCTCAGACCAGCAACCACTGCAGCAACCACGCCATGCTTAGAGTTACCTAAATCATCCTTCTTCTCCATTCTGATGCTCAAATTGAACTTCAGCAGGTCGTCTCGGCCATGCCAACATGCCTGAATGCGCTGAATTGCTCCAATGTGACTAGCTGACTAGATAATTGTCATTAATGAGCAGTTGCAGATATATACCCGAGAAAGTGGTCTATCTGAGTCACTAATTCTGTGACACTGTGACAAGAAATTCTTCATTATCAAAGCAAAGACAAGCGCTAATTAGCTAATGTTAGCAATATAATATATGCTAACATGGATCAGTGTTAGATATTATCTAACACTGATCCATGCGCTGTTACCTTCAGGCTCATTGTAGTTTGTGAGTATAGTCCTTGGTAAAGGCAACTAATGACAAAATCAATGTGAACAGGTTTTATTACATAAATTTAATCATAATTAATTATCAGTTTAAATGCTGCACCAATGACAACATGAGCTGCTGTGGAGTCATTGATGAGATTTGACCACTACTCTTTATTTGACAAGGTTGGGTTAAGGGTATTGTGGAGGTATAAATCTTTCATCACTGCTTTGCTAGGAGGAGTGGCGAGTTGCTAATGCATCTGAGTGAACAACCAGGAGAGACTTACTTTCCAATTTGTACCTATAAGGAAAACTCTGCATAGTCGATGTATTTACTCTATATGCTGTTTATCATTTCAATCAATTCTGTTGGTTGCTTCCTTATATGGGCGCCTCCAGCTGAAGCCTGTAACTGTTAGCAAGTGCTGCCTCACATTATTAAGTGCTCAGAAACAGCTGCCAAAACAGCTGGAGAAAATGGAAAACAGCTGATTTCCAGTCAAGTGTGCATGAAACTACAATTCTGCAGTCAAATCCTTCCCTGTGCACTTACAGATTGATTACTGTTTGAATGAGTTTGTGTTTTTCCCAATTAATAAACGCCCACAGGTGCCAGGTTAAGGCGCTACTAGGAGATTCTTAATTGAATCTGTTCTGGGATCCGTTTTGATTATCCGCTGCGTCAGGCGTTACCTTGCAGACGCGAGCCACCCTGGCCACGTTGGGCTCGGTGTCGCAATCCAGCTCCATGGCTCGCTCGGTAAAGAAGAAGTAGATCTTGTCGTCGTCGCCCTCTTTACTGCCGCTGCTCTCCCTCACCAGGGCTGAGCCCACAAAGTCAGGCTCTGCACATGCAACACACACAATCAGAATCAGATATTTACATGGAAACACGGAGACAGCCTCGCCCTGCAGGACTGAATCACAACAAAAACAGGTGTAAGCACAAAAGCTTGACACCTCTATTTCATTCCCTGACACCCTTTCTCACCTCTTTGTCTTCTGTCATTTTCTGTCATCGCTCTTCTTCTTCTTGGCCATTTTTACTCTCTGTGTCTCTACCTTTTTGTTAATGGTCCATTTTGCGTGTGTTTGCGTGCATGCGCGTTTTTACTTTCTCTAGACACCGTTCTGTTTCTCAGATTGTACTCCTCATTAGGTTCTGAATGTGCAACAGCAGATACAGACAGTTTTGGACTCGAGCTGCTGGAGGCTTTCAATTCTACAATTTTTATGCAAACGTGTATTTTTTTAAATTGCAAGGACACCGTGGTTCCCCAGATGGACTGGTGTTTTCAGTATTAAAGCCTCTGAAGCCGCCTTTTAAATCATCACAGTGCACTACAACTCTCAGCTGAAACCCAGGCCAATTAAATGCTTTTAGGCTGGTCAGAATTGCTTAAATTAAGATGAGGCTTGCTTCCTTGCAGGTCGGCTTTTTAATAAAAGCTCTGTATTAGCATGAATAATGAATGGACATATCAGTCAAAAGCCCTGCCTCAGCTGTATGTTCCTCTTCCCTCTCTCCCTCCTCCGTTCCCCTCATCAGTCCCTCAATCTTTTCATCAGCAATCCTCATATCTGTCTTTCCATCACATATTTTTTCCTGCTGTGATTTCATCCTCTTCTCTCTTCTTCAATTCTGTCCAAGTGCCTGGCTCCTCTCCCCCCACTCAGCCCCCCCTCAAGAGATAACGTCCTTCGCTGCAGCCCAGGCGCGGTCTTCATTTCCTGCAACTCAGTTCTCTTTCTCTTGTTCTTTTGCATGTTTCCTGCTCTTTTTTTTTATGAAACTCTGTTAAAAGGAAGTGAATGTTATCTCCCTCTATTGTGATTTTTAAGAAATGGAATACAAGTTTAATTTGTCAGTAATGTTGTAACTTGGGGGAAAAAGACTGAATATTATAGTTTAATTCAAACAAAAGTACGCATGACTTGACATTTTTCTTCATCTTTCTTCTGAACACAGCAGCTGGGATTGATTCACACAGGATGAAAAGCGGGTTTCTTACACATATATAAATAACTACCTACAAGACTAACAGACTAACAGTGTGCAGAAACCTGTTGTGTAGTTCATCTTTATTGTGTTTTATATTTGGCCTCAGTTGTTCCACATTTTTATTTACAGCCTTAATTTACAGATTATGGCTTGACTTTTAACAGAAAATGTAATATTTTCTGGTATATTAGAATTTATTTAGAATTTGCTAAATATCTGAAGCATCGTTCAGCAGCCGGATCCATGTGAGAATCTCCCAGGACAAAAGACTTTTGCTCCTGCTATTCTCTTTTTCGTCCCACCCTGTCTTTCCTCTTCAGCTTTGGGCTCATAATTTCTTTCTTCTTTGCCTTATGTGTTCATTAAAAAAAAAGAAAATCTTACCATTGAGCCAAGCAGGCAAGTATTCGCTCTTCATGCTGTAATGCTGTTGGCCCAGGTTTCTCAGAATGACTGGCTCTGTACCCAGGAAGTTGTTGAGTGTTGCCGAGTACAGCTCCTTATCTGTACCAACAAAATGCAAGCTTTAGTTTCATTCTTTTTTAGTGACTATTGTACCGGCTTACAATGGGAGAGGGTCAGTGGTTCAGCTGGGAAACACAAATGCAGGACGGTGAATGGGCGCCTGTAGGTTCACTGAAGCTGTCCGCAGTGAAGGGAATGCAGCGTGCAAGTTAAACTGGACTTTTGGACTCTCAGAGCAACAGTATGGCGAGAAAACAGATGGGAAATTCTGCATGAGCAGTTTGTCGAGATTTGATGGACATTTAATGCTTCTTTTAGAGCTGTAAAAACTGCGGGGCTGTTCCCTTCAGTATACAAACTGCTGAGATGGAACAACAGAAGCTGACTGTGTGTTTTTGTTGATAATAGAAGTCAATGGGATTTGTCTTGCTTTTTGGGATAAAGTGATTCTTTAACAATCCTAAATCCGTTCAGAAAGATCCAAAAACTTTTACTACTATTCCTCACACATGAATATATACATGGCTATACTTACCCACTATAAGGCCAGTGTGCCCCTTGGCGGGATCATACGGGCATTTTCCCTTCCCATCTTCCAGGGCTGCAGCGTTGAGGGTAAAAGAATCTGCATTCTGCAAACGTGCAAAGATTCACACGCACATAATGAGGATCATCAGTACGTATTGACCTACATTGCACAGCTGCAAGGTCTGTCTGTCCGTTGCAAGGACCAGATCTTCACAGCTCGCCATGTTGTCTTGTTGCATCAATGTCACACGATATGCGTGCACGTGTACGCGCACGGGCCTTCACACGTTGGGCTAACCTTTGCCTGAGATGCTTATTTTCCATTGCATTTATTTTTATTTTGTCACACAGTGGTCTTTGCCTCAGGTCAGGTGGCAGAAATCTCAAGTAGACACCTGTCAGCACAGGCTCGCTGTGACTTGCTATCTACGGAGCTACACGTGTACTTACCACGTAAGTGCATTTGGGCTGGAAGGCGTAGGTGCCGCAGGTGTAGAGGAGCGTGTGGTTGTAGCTCTGGAGGAAACGGATGTAGTTGAAACACTCGGTCTGTGAGAGAGTGACGAGGAGTTATTTTCAAGGCAATCGGAGCAGTTTTATCCTCGGCTAAGGGGAGAAACCTATTCCACCACAAAGACTTTCAGAATACTTAACACATCCTCTGAGATTTAGCTTTACTCCAAAGCTTTGCTGTGAATTCTTCTGGATCCTCACCAAACTTGAAAATGCTTCCAGATAAATTCATGTATTAAGAAGGTGCAAAATCAGCCTACATTTACTTTGATGATTTACTTTGATATCAGTCAATATAAACGTGACAGTCCAGTGCCCAATTTAGGATACACTCAAGGTGGTGAAACAACAGAATCATTAAAGTAAATGAGAAAGATGCCGATACATTTAAAAAATATGTGTCTAAATATCAGAATCATTCATGGGAAGTGCCCGTTATTGTCTGCACTGTGACGAAGAATAAAGCTCTTTGAATGGAAATGGAAACAGACGCTCACACATGAGTCATTCTACTGTAGTAAATAAATCAGTACACCAAGTTTATCTTGCCCTCCAACGAGCTTCAAAACAATATCTCTGTCTCGAGGCAGTAATATGAGCAATGTGATGTTTTTAAATTTAGGTTTTCAGCTCAATGCGGTCGCTGATGTAGCATGAGATGTGTCTGGCAGATAGTCCTCCATCAAACTACAATGCTACATAAAAAGAAAACCAATTAAATGTAACAACAGGCATTTTTAAATGCCATATGGTGATTCCTACGTAGTAAGTAAATTAACACATGAAAGCACTGTGAGATATTTTTATAGTAGATAGTAGATCAGCAGAATAAAAGATGAAGAACAAAAGGAATGTTTACAGCTCTCCCCATCACAGCCCAGCATACTATGGAAAGAGGAGTTTTCGATCTTCAGAAGGTAAAGTTTGAGTATGCATTAGGTCTTTTTAAATCTCCAGTTGCACTAATTTCTAAGCATATAAAAATATCTTTTTTTTTTTTTTACTTCAGTTGGAGGCCGTTTTAGTTAAAGAAGTGCTACTGCTGCTGCTATTGCACTCCAGTGAACTATTACGCCCTTACTCCTTTAAACCCCATCAAAAGTTACGAATGATCAAGAGAAGCTTTAGCTTTATTTCAAAAAGCGCTGTGTGCTTCTATAAAATATTTAACATGACTTCTTGCAGATCATGCTTCCTAAGCAGTGAGAGGTTTTTGCTGAGACTAAAGTGCAGAGCTAGCAGGGACCAATTTACACTGTTTACAAATGTACCATAACTGGTGGTGAGAACTGGAGGATGCTGAATTTTAGTATTATTACAGTGCTGAATATAATTGTAACAAAATTTTCAAAACCAAAAGACCTATTGAGGTTTGTTTGGGATTACTGTGTTACATCTTTTATATGTCATATCAAGAAAAAATACATGTATTAAAAATAGCTTTTTGCTAAGAAATAGGTAAGAAGACAACGCTATAATGGAAAACCTTGGGGACTGAAGAAGCAAATAAAAAAAAAAAAGTAAAAAAAACCCCCAAACTGCAGTTCCTTTAGTGGCCACTTGGAAGTTTCTCCATAGCTCCAAGGTTGCCCAGTTTTATAACAGATGGAAAAATACTTACAATCTGTCAGTTTGGTACAAAAATTGATGCTCTTTTTAAAGTAATTCCTTCTGCATAACAACTGTACATAGTATTGTTTTTTAATACACCTTTTTAAGTTGTCTAAAAGCCTTAAATGTTTACATTTTAAGGTGTCTGGACAGTTTTACAAACAGGTGGATGCTGACAAAGGTGGCTGCACCCTTCAGCATGACCTTCCTACATTTTTAATTGAAATGATCTGCCTGTGCTCCAGTTGTGGTGAATGGAAAATCTAGTATTTTTTGTGTGCTAGGCTATTAGGCACTTGCTGGGATCTGTGCAGTACAATTATAGAGTTGATGAATTTACCTTGCTAGCACTCCACCCTCTTGAAAACAACAACAAGAACAACAAAAATTGCTTTACAGTGGTTTGCAGTCTGTCTGTCTTCATCAATATAAAGGTATGGCCAGCCAGAGGTGAGCATAGCTTGTCATATTTATAGCCTGGAAACAACCTGTTAGCTCCTCTACAGCTAGCTAGCCAACACGCTAGCTGTTTGTTGCCTACTTAATTCATATGAAATAAACCACAGACATGTTATATACTGGGTTGCTTAGTAACGTAAGAAATAACCCATGTAAAATCACAGTTACACAATAGTAGATAGCATCATGTCAGCTGTTTCCCTCCACTTCCTCTGTTAGTGTTAGGCTAAGCTAAACAGCTGCTGTTTACATGTACTGTAACTTTCCCACACAGATACAGGATTACTGTTAATCTTTTTATTCAACCCTTGACAAAAAACAAAATGTGTTTTATTTACTTGTGTTTGTTATAACATAATTGTAAAATGGGTTATATAAAAGCAGGTTGCCTTGCAGTGCAACCAATTTTTCATAACATTCCATCATTGTTGGAGAAAGACTTCAGTATCTCTTTTGTTGCTTAACGTAAAACACACACACTGAACCACCTTAAAAGTTGCTGACCCTGTCTGGAAGATGCACGTTCTCTGTGTGCTAATGTAATGACTGGAAGCTTTCCAGTCTGAAATCCCAGACCGGTTTGATAAACTGTAATTGAGTGAGTAGAGGAGTGAGTAATGTTTTCATGCTCTTAGAAATGATTGTCTTAGAAACTACTGCTGCGCTGCCCTTGAGCAAGGCAGGTAACCCCAACAGCCACGTCAACTGAGTTCTACATTACCTGGTTGTTTTTGCCCTTGGCAACACATTCCCTCTTCTTGTCCTGCGGAGCTGGCCAGTCAATCTGGAGAAAGGAAAGAAACAGATGGAATGATGTTATTTGCCTTTTGCCCACAAGTAATATAGCTGTAAGTGTGCTGTCTATCTGTATGTAATATACTGTGTACATACTGCATGCTGTAAATAGGGAAAGAAATTGCCTCATTTGTCTCTAATAAGGTGCACACCGAGACACAGTACCGCAAAAAACAGTCCTTTCCTTTTTTGCCATTTTGTCTAACTCAGCCACTGGGCTCTGTATTCTTAACCACTAGCTGCAGTAACTATAGCAACAACCACCATCTCACAAAAGCAGTATATTTGACAAATACAGTATAGTTCAAAATGTACAAATCTCAAAGATGATCTCTACCAAGAACTAATGAGAGTAGATGCACTTGGATGCTAAGAAAGGCCTAGTTCAGAAAGATGTATTACACTAGTTCTGAGCTAAAGATACAGTAAAGTTAATTAAAACAATCCACCAACTGAGCTGCCCAGGCGGTGCAGAGAAAAGCCACGGGGTTCTTTCCCTGGCAGTCGTGTTCCTGCCCGATCAAACACGCGATTTGTGTTAGGTAGGAAGCCGTGAGGTCCTTACTGCAGAACAATTCTCTGATGATTGTAGCATTGTTTAAAGGATCAAAGACAGACTGAAAAAGGTTCAAATTTAATGCACTTGTACAAACTACCTGTCTAGCTGTGGGCTTTTATCCTCCAAAAGGTACATTTTTTTGGTAAAAATGTAAGGGGGAAGCAAATAAAAAAAGGAAACATGCACATTCTTTCACACTTTATACGTCCATACTTACTGTTTAACAAATAAATGTCGGTAATTATTTACAGTAGCTACTTTTTTGAAACTGTAACACGTGGCTGAACTTTGCTTTGTGGACACAAATCCAGAGTATGAACTCTGTTTACTAAGAGGTTTCCACACCATTAAAAATAATTATACCAGTCATTACAGGCAGAGAGCAGCAGCATATTCAAAATTAAACTGATTTACTCGACTGGATTTGAACCAACAGCAGTCAAACTGGGTTTTTGCCATATAAACACACACATAGATAGACTGCTGTTTAAAAATGAGATACAAGTTAAAGCAATAGTGGCTTTTAATGGTAAAAAAGTATGTTTCTTTATTGGTTTCACAAATGTACTTTGGTGTTAGTAGCCCTTATTGAATATTCTGTGTTCACTAGGCAGATGATAGAGCTCCAGTGGTCAAGGTTTAATAAGTGAATAATCATCAAGATCAGTGACTATGAAATATCACCTGTAGGATCTGCAGCTTTAACTAAAGAAAGACCAACTAAAATGAACCAGTCCAGCAGCTTAGTGTTGCTTCCTATCCAGTCCTCATTAGTCACCAGTCATCCCAAGAATTTTTTGCAATTCCCCCTAACACATTAAATATTAGAATAACTATACATTCAGATGGTAGTACTAGCTACCCTCAGCACCAATACCTAATGGCTTATAAAGACAAACCCTATCTAAATCACATTAATGCACTGCCTTAATGATGTGCAGCAGCTTTTAAAACCCTGTTCAGAATTGGCATTAACATGCATCTTGGGAGATCTGATCAAAGCGGACAGCTCCAAGCACACCA
The DNA here is from genome assembly GCF_057382095.1 of Aulonocara sp. 'chitande type north' Nkhata Bay. Classification (NCBI taxonomy): domain Eukaryota; kingdom Metazoa; phylum Chordata; class Actinopteri; order Cichliformes; family Cichlidae; genus Aulonocara; species Aulonocara sp. 'chitande type north' Nkhata Bay. The sequence goes on along the minus strand of NC_141355.1, from coordinate 6,619,859 downwards.
GTTCACACCTGGCATTAGAATGCATCTCCACATGTGTCTTGAGTGGCCACTTTTGATTGGATTTCATTTCCCCACTCTATATGCAAATAAATGTAGAACTTACATCATTTCAGTCTGCAAAGACCAAATACTCGTGTCCTGCATGGGTCAAATTTTCCAAACCTGTCCTCCCCCGCAACTGCATAGCACATTACTGGAACTGACCTGTTACCTCCATTTAAGATGCGGGCCCACACCGACGTGCTATTATAAGTCCTACAACCTGTGTCGGTGAATATGCACGCGGGCTACACAATCATTCCCTTCAAAGCGTTTTATTTTGCCTTGCACAGCTGGCCGGCAGCCTTATGCAAAATGAATGTCTAATAATATCCTAAAATATGAATTGGTTTATTTAAAACTATGATACAGCTTCAAGAGAGTCATTTAAAAAAATTGGACAACTAAAGATTTGGTTGAATAGCTGCATACAAACGGCGATATTTGGATATAAGGTCAGTTAATAACTGTCATTAACTATAACAGCCTTACTGACTATAACAAAAACATGTAAATCGGTGATGTCCAGCAAAAACATGACCAGCTGTGAACTGAGCGGTGGAAGGATGTGATGTTTCATAATTGAAAATAATAAAAAAAAATCTGGCAGTTGATTTGGGTGCTTTTAATGATCTGTTATCAGTAAAGTCATCTAGATGTTAATGCTGTGGTACAGCCATTATTTCTGCAGAAAACAAAACAGCTTTTGTTCCTATCCTGTCGCCCCTGCTTTTGATTCAATGTCAACAGTTTGAGTTGTGTAGGACCAACCTTCAGTTTGGCCAGGACCAATGTTCCCTCTAAGCTGTGCACGTCTCTGCGCACAGAAAATCTGCGTTGCGCACAAAAAAAAAAAATCTAACCTGAATTGAAATTAAAATTAATACTTTAACAATTCTGTTTTGCGGTGTTAGTCAGTAAGTGACTGGCTGCTCCCGTATGGGATTAGAACGATGCCACCTTGTCCCATAGTCCAGCCAATAATGCGATTCACATTTGTATCAACGCAGCTAATCAACGTGGTTGACAGGCTATGACAGCGTCCGTTTGTGCCGACACTGGTGTTTTAGCTAGCAAAGCGGCGTGGCTGATGTGGAGTGAAGCAAAGTTAATGACAACGTGTACAACCATTGGAGATGTGAGCAGGAGAGACGGAACAATTGATGGAAAAAGTGTGGACTTTATACCAGTTTTGATTTTGTGTTGATAGGCCACGTAAAACCAGAGTTATGATAAAAATATATGCAATGTTTGGTTTTCTTCCTGAATTTTATCGTTGTTTATATTTACTGCGGGAAGAAACGGTAAAAACAGCGTTTTATAAGGAAAATGCTCGAAAGCACTCTCCGCCTGTGAGCAAAAACAAAACCAAAAACCCACCCTTTCATATTCGTCCATGTCGACCAATGAAAAAAATGATATGGCAACGTGGCATCTAGTTGTTAAGAAACGGGGGGAAGTTTTAGGAGTGACGGTGGTGTTTTGAGATGTGAGAGATTTGAGACATTTAGCGCAAATCTTGTGAAGTGAGTGTGTATTGTAGTCAATAGTTTTGTTGTGTGTGTCAGAACAATGAGGCGACTGCTGAATGTTACAGGTGTTACAGGAGTGATACATCTCCTGTTGTCAGGACTGCAGGTATCAGGCTGTTGTTCTCCTTTATCTCATAGTGGACAGAAATTATCTTTTGGAGTGGCACAAATAATTTGTGTGGCATCAAATTTAATGCAGAACAGCTGATTGTTCTGTAAATAGTTTGAAATGTTTGTTTAAAAGCGCATTGGCTGCATTAAAAAAATCAACAACTTTGCAGCTACCAGACCTCATACTCATAATACAAGTCAGAGCTTATATATATATATATATATATATATATATATATATATATATATATATATATATATATATATATATATATATATCTATATATATATATATATATATATATGTGTATACAGTGGGGCAAAAAAGTATTTAGTCAGCCACCGATTGTGCAAGTTCCCCCACTTAAAATGATGACAGAGCTCAGTAATTTGCACCAGAGGTACACTTCAACTGTGAGAGACAGAATGTGAAAAAAAAATCCATGAATTCACATGGTAGGATTTGTAAAGAATTTATTCGTAAATTAGGGTGGAAAATAAGTATTTGGTCACCTCAAACAAGGAAAATCTCTGGCTCTCACAGACCTGTAACGTCTTCTGTAAGAAGCTTTTCTGTCCCCCACTCGTTACCTGTTTGAACTCATCATCTGTAAAAAAGACACCTGTCCACAGCCTCAAACAGTCAGACTCCAAACTCCACCATGGCCAAGACCAAAGAGCTTTCGAAGGACACCAGGAAAAGTATTGTAGACCTGCACCAGACTGGGAAGAGTGAATCTACAATAGGCAAGCAGCTTGGTGTGAAAAAATCAACTGTGGGAGCAATCATCAGAAAATGGAAGACATACAAGACCACTGATAATCTCCCTCAATCTGGGGCTCCACGCAAGATCTCATCCCGTGGGGTCAAAATGATCATGAGAACGGTGAGCAAAGATCCCAGAACCACACGGGGGGACCTGGTGGATGAGCTGCAGAGAGCTGGGACCAAAGTAACAAAGGTCACCATCAGTAACACACTACAACGGCAGGGAATCAAATCCCGCAGTGCCAGACGTGTTCCGCTGCTGAAGCCAGTGCATGTCCAGGCCCGTCTGAAGTTTGCCAGAGAGCACATGGATGATACAGCAGAGGATTGGGAGAATGTCATGTGGTCAGATGAAACCAAAGTAGAACTTTTTGGTATAAACTCAACTCGTCGTGTTTGGAGGAAGAAGAATACTGAGTTGCATCCCAAGAACACCATACCTACTGTGAAGCATGGGGGTGGAAACATCATGCTATGGGGCTGTTTTTCTGCCAAGGGGACAGGACGACTGATCCGTGTTAAGGACAGAATGAATGGGGCCATGTATCGTGAGATTTTGAGCCAAAACCTCCTTCCATCAGTGAGAACTTTGAAGATGAAACGAGGCTGGGTCTTCCAACATGACAATGATCCAAAACACACCGCCCGGGCAACAAAGGAGTGGCTCCGTAAGAAGCATTTGAAAGTCCTGCAGTGGCCTAGCCAGTCTCCAGACCTCAACCCCATAGAAAATCTGTGGCGGGAGTTGAAAGTCCGTGTTGCTCGGCGACAGCCCCAAAACATCACTGCTCTCGAGAAGATCTGCATGGAGGAATGGGCCAAAATACCAGCTACTGTGTGTGCAAACCTGGTAAAGACCTATAGTAAACGTTTGACCTCTGTTATTGCCAACAAAGGTTATGTTACAAAGTATTGAGTTGTATTTTTGTTATTGACCAAATACTTATTTTCCACCCTGATTTACGAATAAATTCTTTACAAATCCTACCATGTGGATTCATGGATTTTTTTTTCACATTCTGTCTCTCACAGTTGAAGTGTACCTCTGGTGCAAATTACTGACCTCTGTCATCATTTTAGGCTCAAAAGTTCAAGTTATTTTTACTTCCAATAGTGTTAACGTACTGCACAGGTCAATGACTAGGTTTTTTTACATTTTCATTGTAAGTGGGCTAAAGCAGTTAATTAAAAGTAGACTAACAGAAATGTAAATGCTGTAATTTGATTATTTTAATAAACCATGTAACTTGGATGGATTAGATGGTGACGTGACCACAGTGCACACGTCTGATGTCGCTCACAGTGGTCCAAGGGATCGCTCAGGGAGTTTGTGTGTTCGCTCAGACACATGAAAAATTAGAGGGAACATTGGCCAGGACACATCCATGTAGACCAGCGTTCCCCAACCGTACCGGTTCGTGAGTCCTTTGGTACCGGGGCGTGACAGTTGAGGCTCGGGTGTCAAATTTATGGTTTACAGGATTTTTATCGGTTTTTAGCATCCTCATTTTTATCGTTAACTCAGTTTCCCTGGGTCTTTTCCTGTGTGTTATGAATAAATATTCTATTTTTTTGTACCAGTACTGGTTTTATTTTGTTGTATTTATCCACGACACCTTTAAGGCCGGACATAAACCGGTCCGTGGTGCAAAAAAGGTTGGGGATCGCTGATGTACACAGTGCAGAAAGAATTTGGCCACATGCTCTGAATGTGGTCTGAGAGGTGTGGTCTCATTGAATATTGGATGCACTGCTTAGGTTTGTCCATTCTGACTGTATCACATGGGTGCAAAAGACTGGCTAAATGACACGTGGAAGCACCTCATAATGATCTCAAGACATAATTCAAAAATATACCAGACTGCTTTCTATTCAATTGAACAACGAGGTTTCCTTTCACATAGCCTTTGAAATTGTGCCAATTCAGTCAAAATCCTGTATGCCGCAATTTCTGGCAGTTTATCATAGACTATTTAATGACAGAGTACCTGCTCTGTTTTACAGTCCAAGACACACACCATATGAGCAGAGCCTTAGACAAGTTTATCAACTTAAAAAAAAGTTTCTTTCGAAAGATCCTACAGTTTTTTTTACAGTGTGGTTATAATACAACAAAAAAACCCATTTATTTTGGGAAATAGCACTATTACAGGGCCACTTAGTTTCAGCATTTTGAAATGCTCTGGTAGTTATCGGCCATTACGTCAGCACAAATAACGCTACCGGTGCTTTGGCCATTAGCAAACCCGCGAAAACAGAAGTGGTTCGCAAGTAACAGAAAAATATTGGTTAAACTATTTTGAGCAAAGGCGTGTGGATCTGCAAATGTCACATCATGTAACGTACCAATGGGGTCAGTTATTCACAAATTAAGAGCAGTGTAATAAGTTTACTGTGTGGAAGTGGGCTCTAAATTGCCAGAACAAGGTGAACTGGTCCATAAATGGAACTGACTGAAATTCATGAAAGAAAATTATTCAATGAAATAATCCACAGTCATCACGGGGAAAGAAAATAACTAAATAATGCAGAAGAAAGCACTTCAAACACAGATGGGAGCTGCTTGTCTTGAGAAAGTCTAAATGCTGAGAAAAACATCCCTAGAAAATATCCAGGGAAGAAAGACAGACAGCAGCAAAGAAATAAAAGAGAAGCAGTTAAAGCAAAGAAAGGAGGGGGTGAGATAGTGATGGGCAGATGGTGACAGAGGGGCTGGACTATTCCCTCGTCCCTGTTCAGTTATTTTTCTGACTTGGCTTCTTCCGTCTACATTGCACACTGGGGGATGACAACAGGTGATCTTATCATTACTGTAAGACTCATAACCCTCACTCAAACAGCCTGCGGCTGAGCCAGGGTCTGTCAGTCTGTGTGGGTATGTGTGCGCATCCAATAATTGCTCATTACAGCAGTAAATCAGATAGCAATCCCCAAACCGCTGCAGGCTGCTCACTACACCTTCATTGCATTGCTGTAATTGTATTGATCGCAATATGGACCAATTATTGAGGGAACAAAGCAAACCCAGATTGAGCCTTTGAGGGTTTAGCATCTCTCTGTGTGCAAGTGTTTGCGTGTCAGGTCAAGTCAAGGGTATTTATAGAGCGCTTTAAAGAAACAGGTTTACCCCAGAGTGCTTTGCAGAAAAACAAGATCCACAAATTAAAACGAGGATGGTAAAAAAAAAAACAAGACTGAATGAGTGCACCACGAACTCTGAGGAACAAGACCAAAGCCTGGGCAAGGATGTGTGCGAGTGCCTGTCTACTCCCACAAATTCACAGTGGATATGTTTGTGCTGATAGAAGTGAAATATTGGAGGCAATAGCTGCACACATTATCATCTTAATATCTGGCAGCTTACTTACAGCATTGCTGTGTGCAAATTTCAAAATAAGACTAGTTGAATAACCTTGCAAAACAACTGTAAATCATGATTACAAAATAATTAGAGCTTTAATTTTATAAAGACCATTTTTAAAATTTGCCAAGATGGCTCTTATTTATGACTGTACCAGTCTGAAGATATTTTATTGTATTTTTTAAGGCTTAACTCAGCTGAGGGATCTATAGAGCTAAAATTCTTCTTTTTTTCTAGCTAGCTAGCTTAACTAAAATAACTGCTAGCTAAACACACATATCACCAGACCTTCAGCCAATATTAAAGCTAACTTTGTCATAAAACCATTTTTATGACAAAGTTACCATTAATACACTTTTTGTTAACCACCTACTCTGTACAATGTGAAGTGCAATGCTGTAGCATCAATATACTTTGGTAAGGATAGCTATGCTACCTGATAAGCTAGCATTAGCAAAGAGCAGCAAGAGTCTTACAACTTTATAATCTATCATACTTTTATCTGTACAGCATTATGTTCAAGTTCCTGTTTGAATTAGGATCATGCTTTTTAAAATCTCCTTGTACTTATCTTGCATGCTTATGTTTTAGTATAAATTCGGTCTTTGGCTCTACATAGCCAATGGGATCAGTTATTCACAAATTAAGAGCAGTGTAATAAGTTTACTGTGTGGAAGTGGGCTCTAAATTGCCAGAACAAGGTGAACTGGTCCATAAATGGAACTGACTGATGCTAATACAATGGTGTGCTGTTTCCTGCTCTTTCAAAAAAAAAAAAAAAAAAAGCTTAAAAAATACATGTGGGCCAATACTAAGGCAACACAGTTTCTTTATTGAAATGTTGACACACTGGAAGCACACAGCTCTTAATATATTTTATTATATTCTTGGCCCTTCGAGGATTATTACATTTTGAGAATGTATTCATTTGCGTGGCAATTTTTACAATCTAAGCTTCAATGTGGCCTGCAGTGTTAAGAAAAAATACAGGCCAGACTGACAAAAGACCCAACAACTAGTATTACTCAGTCGACTTTGTTATTGTACTATAAAGTCCTTTGATTGCCTGCCAGAGTATGTCCAGAGTATGTGCTCTCAAATGTCATTGAGTCCAAAAGGAAAAAAGAATAGAATAAGGTCATTCTGTTAGTTAACAGACTTCAAAAAAGTGTGGCACAGGCAGAGATTATGTTTAATGTTTTCTTCCCTGTTCATCCAAGCTGAACCTTCATAATTTTTAAAGACTTTCTATAATAATTCTATCACACATGATATCATAATTGAATTTGGTCTGTTTAAATTAAGTATTTGAAATGTGTGTTTATCTCTGCGGCACTCTGTACCAAGTCGTGCGGAGGATGTTTTTTGTTCCTGAACTGTCCATCATGAAGCAGTGTGATATTAAATCTTATGTGTTATCATTTAATTTGTTGCATTTCTACAAAAGAGTTTGAGAATGCGTGGGTGTTTGCAGTGGCAGTCGGATGGTAATTATTTTTCTTGAAATCCTTCCTTGGCCTTATTGAACTGTAATGTATTTGTATCTCTTTCACTGTCAGAAAAAAAGCTTTTAAAGTGCGTTCATGTGCTTATGTGCGCTTTACCTGTGGCCTTAGCTGTCTGCTAATGTCATTGGGGTCCAAGGCGAACAAAGCCTCCCGTGCTCCGACGTACAAGACCCTCTCGTGGTCAGACAGAGTCAGCATGCTGTAGTTGAACACTCCCGGCACGCTAAACCTGGCCATGCTGTCCAACACATCTGGATCAGGGGACACAGAGACATCGGTGCATTACATCACATGATAACGCATAGCTGCATTTCTTTTGGCTGATCTGTTGACAGATGAATAACACCTGAGAGGAACATTTCACACTCTCCTTCGTGAAATTTGTTGATGTCTCAGCTCATTCGCACCTCCAAGCCTCACCCACTCCACCGCCTATAGATTAGTGTCATCCACCACGATTCATCTCTCCCACATCCTTTTGCTAAGATTTCGTGTTGTGCCAGCACACAGCCATTAAATGCTACCCAACAGAGTGCTGCCTGTGCCATGAGAGGTTTTTTGGTGTCACTAAACAAAAAGTTGATACATACTTTTCGGTTTATATTCATTAAAATGGTCTGAGAATGAACTGCACGTCGACTGGTCTGGGCTCTGTTTTTGTGGCATCATAAAAATATCCCCCCCCCCCCCAAGATTTAGTTTAACTGACAAAGATTTTAATTAAAACAACACAGCTGAAGTTAGGAAGGAGGTCAGACACGTCAGGTCTTGAAGAGTTTGCTGAGACTACCCACAATATCTAGCTCGAAGATCTCCTGTAAATTATTCCTGCACGATGGAGCACTGCACAGAAAGCTTCCCAAGCTCTGTATTTACTTTGAGAACCTGGAGCAGAAGCCGTGTCTTCGGGGAAAGGCTGATAAGTTCCAGATCTACATGTCAGCAGCGAGATAAGGCCGGCGTCTATTTAGAAAAGCTGTGCAAATAAACAAGAGGCAATGATGCTCTCTCAGACCAGCCCTTGTTTTGATGAAGAGTGCATGGGTGTGTACCATTACACCCAAACATTATGAATCTAATAGCACAGTTTTCCAAAATCTAGAGCTTTTAAAGGGAGCATATCAATGAATGCAGATGATTGATCTAGGGCTGATATAAAGACTGAAAGAGTGCACAATCTGCAGAATCGCAACTAACTTTCAACGGCTTCAATCAGCCGGCGCTTTAATGCAAGTTTTAAAAGTGCGTTTGCTATGAGCCAGAAGCCGAGATGTTTGTATTCATACACTTGTTCAATAAAAATTCCATTAGGAGAGGTAGTTTTCAAATTGAGAAAATCGACTAATCTTGTTTTGGAAAACAACTTAAATTGTGTTTAGCCTCAATTTAACACAGCTTTTAGGCCAGAGATTGTTAAAGCACTTATAAACTCAGCATTGCAGTATTACAAAAAGAAGAAGAAAAAAAAATCCTCATTCTTTGAAAAGGAGCAGAGTAATCCAGGCTATACAGAGCAGCAGTACACAACAATACAGGGATTTAAAGTTGGACCTGTTGGCATTATTATTTCAAATGGAAAATGCAAATGAAAGCGCGATTGGAATCTTGCACTCCCACACGTAGATCACATTTTAATGCAAGGCTTTACGAGCCCATATAATGCTTTGTTTATACAGCTTTTTGCACGTGTAAAAGGTCTGCAAACCCCTCAAAGCAGTCTGCTTTTTATATACTTGCCAAAGCCATACGTCTAACTTTGCACAGCACAACAAAAGTTTTGCTGTCAGCTGCTAGAGAGAACATTCACTCCTAGAACTTGAAGAAGTGAAGACGCAGTGGCTTATTTATTTTTGATGGCAGAACCTTACATTATTATAACATTGCTTGAACAGAGCTACATCTCGACATTATGATGCTGAGGGACAATTAGAAACTTTTCACATCGACTTTTGTGCTACAGTGCACTCCATGCCGAGCTGGCAGTGTTGGTAGTGTACCCCAACCATCCACATGTGTGAAAAGGCGACTTGGAGAGCGCAATCTAACAGACTAATGAAATATTGCTGTAAAGAAAGAGATTCGGATATGCATCTAATATTTGCACAGCTCATCTCTCCAGAAAGCCTAATGACATTTTTGAATAATCTTTCTGACAAACGGCGCTCTGCTTTTACCGTTACCTTGGAAATAGGAGAAATAAATGGTCTGACACAAGAAGTTTGGTAAACAGTACTGTTACTAAGTTGCTTTTGCAGGACTCTGCCCTTGTTCTGAACTCAGTTCTGGTCTAAACACAAAGGGCTTTTGTAAATTGAGTGCTGCACCTATAATCAAAGAAATAGAGTACAACCTGTCAGTCAGAGGAAACTGTACGAACGCATAATATGGGAATTCTAGTTATGGTCCTTGTAGCACACTCTGTGAAGTGGCTCCATAGTGTAGTGGTTTACGCATTTGCCTGGTTTGATCTGGGGAGGAGACGTAAAAGCTTTTGGGATTGTGTCAAACATGTGGAGGCACCTGCTGTGGTGCCCCTTGTAAATAAAAGAGCAGCTGAAAGTAGCGCTACATGGTTATATAATCAATCTAATGCAGCAGTCCCCAACCCCCGGGCCACAGACCGATACCGGTCCGTGAGTTGTTTGGTACCGGGCCGCGAGAGTTGAGGCTCGGGTGTGAAATTTAAGGTTTTCAGGGATTTTATCGTTGGCTCGGTTTCCCTGGGTCTTTTACCGTGTTGTAGTTGTGTGTCTTATTTTGAAAGAAATATTTACGCGTTACCATAGCGACCAGAGAGCATTAAGGGGCAGAAAGGAGGACGTTACGCTCAATGTTGTTGGCGCATTTCACGAGGACGCTGCTAATAAAGTTACACACAGTGAATTTGTGTTTACTATTATATTTACAAAATACCACAGTTTTTGTCTTGGTCGTATCATTTTATTTTGTTGTATTTATCTGCAACACCATAAAGGCCTGTCCGTGAAAATATTGTCTGACATTAAACTGGTCCGTCCTGCAAAAAAGGTTGGAGACCGCTGGTCTAATGTGCTTATATGTTCTTCATACTTAGTTCATGGACTGTATGTGAAAAAAGCGTCATTGTGGACTACTGTCTTGAAGCCTCGCATTGAACATTTTGCTCGTGGTTCTTTGAAAATAAAAGACGTAGGTGAGTGCTTGGACTTGTCATTAACCCTCTCAGGTCTACGTCATCGCCGTGATCCTAACCGTTAAGTGCGTCCAAGTCATCAGAGGTTAACCACCTTTTATTCTGCATTAAATCTGTATTGAAGACACAAAACTAGCGACTGAAAACATAACTAATCAGGAAATAACGTCTCAAGTCAGACTCTTTTTCTTCTATTCTTCTATACAAGTCACCCCCTGCTGGCCATTAGAATCCCTTCTACAACACAAGGCTGGTTTTCTTTCTCAGCTGTTCCTGCAACTACTGCTGTAATTTGATTAAAATGACAAAATATTACTTAGCTCTTGTCAACTCAAGCTATCATCCTTTGACATGAAATAGCTGAACTGATTTGATTCATTCCAGGATTGTTTAATTTGTTGTGGATTACTTGCAATTTGGGGTTGTTTGTCTTTTTTTGCTGCTCACAGGCTGACACAAACAATCACAGAAAGATTATGACAAAAATCACAAAATGTTCTCTCCGAGCTCCCATCTGCGGAGAAATAGCTACAGTCGACTTTTTTTCCATAAAATTTTTAAAAAGGCACAGCTACTGTTTTGCTGTTCGCTCTCAGACGCACACACACACATGCCTACATACACGCACCCACATATACACACACACATGCGCGCGCACACCATTCAAATCCCCCGACAAGCATACAGACAAACTAGTGGTGCAGAGCAGAAGGGAAAGCTGAGACAGAGACGAGAGGAAAGAGAAAAAGGATGGTGTTTAGTTTTCATTATCCACACTCGTGTTGCTTGTAGTGTCACCTTGTTCTCCTGCTCCTCCCCTCTCTCGCTTTATCCAGGCTGATAGAATGTGTGCAAAATGCGAGGCGACGACAGCCAGCGCCCGCACGTAATGTGATCTCATATACTGAATAAGGATATTTCTTTTTTTTTGTTTTCTATGCCACCAGTATTTTCACATTTTCGCCTTTTCCCCCCCGCTTCAACTGAAAATAGCAGCTGAAATCCAGGGAGGGAGCATCAGGAACCGGTGTGTGATTTATGGTGTGACTAACTGCTCATGTGATGCTGTGGCCTACTTGGGACTAAATAGACTTATATACAAGGAGAAGCCTGTTCTGGTTGAAGGAGCACGCCATGTGTGAGCGGGTTTGTGTGTGCGAGACGAGAAAGCGAAGTTAAAAAAGAAAAAAAAAGGAGACATTTTGTAAGCTTGAGAGTGTAAACTATTTAATCCTTACAATGCCCTTGCTTTTAAGGTTCAAAGCCTTTTTTCTATTCTCTATGACCACTTGATACCAAAAACACAATAATGCTGGCACTACAGTTAAGCAGAACAAGGACAAGGGAACATCCCTAACAACCATTTAACCTCGCCCCTGGCCCAAGATTGCTTTGTTATCTAAGACAATTTCCAAAAAATGCATTGTTACAGCCAACTGGTGACACATTGTCCTGCTTTGCACAGACTTTGATCTCTTCTCCTTCATCTCAAACATATTGAGGCAGTGTTCCACATCTTGGTTGGCTCTGATTCTGTGAGTTTCACAAGAAATGTGTTGCTCTAAAAGGAGATGTGCTGACCTGTGAATGCATCCCTGCTGAAACCCAGTGATGATTGAAGACAGGAGGGCAGCTGAATTAATGGTTTAACAGCTGCCGTGACAGTAATAAGGAATACATACTGACAACTGCACACTTTGCTCAACATGTCACTGTTGTTGTTGGGATATAGTCATCCTGCAGCTACATCCTAGACAGGAACGTTGTGAAATCTGGCACAGTGATTGAAAATAGTCTCATTACACCTCAACTATTCTAGATTTCTTAACTATCTAACTAGCATTTATGTAAGGAACCATGTGTCTGGGGTTTTTCTTTTGGTTAAAGCTAATTCAATGAACCCCAGCACATCAGTTTCTACCATTACCACCACCAGATTATATGAACTAGAAAGTGACGGCCTGGTAACTACTGGGCGCTACTCCCTGACTGCTTGCAATTAGCTGCAGGTAGTTGCTGTAAAATCAATTGCTAAGGCCCCATTCACACGTGACCTAGAGGGCAGTCAGTGATCTCCGGGTAACCGCCTATCACTAGGTGAACCTGGCTGCCAAAGGAGCTGCACCAAGAACTTCCTTGTGATTGCTTTGGTTGCATTGATTGATGCGGTTTGCATGGAAGAGTTAGATTTGTCTGCATGTCCCTGCTTACTGAACAGCAAATCCATTGCTTGAAAACCCATTTTGGTAATGCACAAAAAAGTATGATTTGATCATTGAGGGGCTCTGGGGCAAAAATGCACTCTAATAACTGGTGCACACACCTGCAACAGATTTCTAAAAGACAAAATAGATTATTGTCCATTGATCATAGTTAAAGTACTTTGAGTGTGAGCTTCAGACCCTTGAATTAAGTTATGTATGTCTTTATTTGCTGTAGGGGCAAAACAGATGCAAAAACATAGCAAATATACCAGGTTTTTAAACCTCCAAGGTCTAACAAACCAATTTTAAAGCAGCATTTGGACCATCTTAGACCACTGAAAGCCTTTAATTTGGACAAGTTCAGCTTAAAGAAATCCCAAGTCGTAACATGTTTTGAAGGGTACAGAGAGATGGAAGGGAGGAGTGAAGATATAACCAAAGGAAGGAAGGGGATAAGTAGTGAAGTCAGCTTATTATCTGAAGAGCAGTGGCGTATAAACATTGGGGGGTATGTGCGGATGAACGGGCTAGATGAGAGTGAGAGGAGAGAGAGGGAGAGAGCGGAGGAGGCTTCCTCGGGGGAGAGCTGAACACATCTGCTGTGTTCCACACGGCTGGGCAAAAAAACTCCAGAGCTGACATGTGTACTGAGGTACACATACACACACACATTTGTGTGAAGGTTCTTGGCAACACCAATCAGTGCGCGCGTAAACATGCACCCACAGTGAATAAACACAGTAAAAGACATTGCACTTGCACACACACACACATGCGTTCAAAGTCCCAAACAGCTCTCCAGGGTACCTGCTCAGTGACTTCAACATCCCTCCACCAACAGATGGAAAGTTTTGCTCCGAGTGGCCTGTTTGAAGTGATCAGCGGCTCTGTCATTAAGAGGCGATGTGGGCACGTGCGCTTTCCACCTTACACTGCACTGTGGCACCCTGAGGCTACCTGTGGGGTGCGTGTGTGGCTGGAGGTCGCAACCTCATAAGAGAGAGGGTTTGTTGACAACAAACACAAGACTTGTCCACAGGTGGTATGGTTCATCTCTGTGTGTGTCAATGGGACGGGAAAAAAAACTCCATCTACACGATCAGAAAAATCCTGAAGGAAGTATTTTGTACACACGGCATACAGAAAGGCGTCTTTCTTCTCTGAAAAGAACTCACTGTTCTTTAGACTGAATGTTATTTAAAGCCTGACACTTAGACTATTTTCAGATTTTTCCATCATTTTAAGGACCTGGTGATTGTGTGTATGTCTGAGGGCGGTTTGGCTTAAATTACAAGGCCTTTGATGCCTGGATAAAACAATCACAGGGAGCAGAAGAGAAGTGAAAATAAAAGAGTGCAAATAAAAAATGAGGAGCAAACATGAGGGGAGGTGTAATGAGTTTAACAGGCAGGGGAGCAATACAAACAAAAGAACAAACAGAAAGCCAGAGAGCCTGAACAGTGCTGCTAGAAACTGAACTTCGAAAGATCTTGAACCTTGAAATCAATTCAGTTGATGAAAAATCATCTGAAAACAAAATCTGCAAAACAGTGATTTGATGACTTTAGATGTCAAACAAAGGTTTTGCAGTTTTTAGACTAGTGCCTGATCGAACGAGGAAATTTAAGACCGATATTTGGTGATTTAAAACCTGATATATCAGCGGATATTTTTCGTCTTTCAGACACAGAAAACATAAACAGAGTTCTCAAACATTTATGTGCAGTTATTTTTGAGACCTTACTAATATCATGTAACAATGCAGTTAAAAGTTATGTCATGGATCACTTGACCTTACTGGGATCAGCTGATTGTTGTGTTTGTGGTTTTCCAAACAAACCACAAATACAACAACCAGCAAGTTGCAGAGTGCCCTCTAGTGGACACATTCTAGTGTATTTCTCTCTTCAAATCATCTTTAATTTTTAAATGATTCATTGGTTTCGTGGTGGACCACTGGAGGGCTCCACTCATACCCAGTGTACAGGAAGTGTGTTGCTGAGTTTTGTGGCGCGATGTAGTCAGTTGTTGTTAGGTCAAGAACAAAGTTGGCGTGAGAAGTGAGAGCTCTCGTGTCGTCTGTGTTTACCTCCACAGTTTATTGATTTATCGTTACATATCCTGACACTAATATATTAACAAATATTAGTCAATCTATATTGATTTGCTTACTTTTGGACCTGAGCCAAGTTTACAAAGAAAAGACATTAAACTGATCTCGTTGCAGCTCTCTTTTACATGTGACCAATCGGCGCATTACACGTACGTACAACTCAAGAAACGAATGTTTGTGCGTTTAAATAAGCCTACCCGGATCAGTACAACGCCACAACGTTGAGCTGTGTTGCACAGATGTGTCAGCGTGTCCTTGAATGCACCGAAACAGGCATTTCACACAACCCACATAAAACGACTGGAGTGTTCTGCAAAACTATCAAGTGGATGGCACAGTGCAGCGTACGAGAGGAAAACCTTGTCAAGGATGAAACGCTTTCATTTGTTTACTTTCACGTCATAAAAGTTTAGCAGATCAAAAGCCATCTCTTAAACATAGTATGTTATTGTTTCTTTGGATACAAAAACAAGGACAAAAATGTCTTCTTTGATCAAGTAACACAGATGAACTTAAACCAAATGCTGAAAGAAATCAAGATGTGACTGCATTTCATTCTGTATGCAAATGTGAGCTGTGTGTGTACTTGCTTGCATTTAGACCCATCATATGTGTGTATGAATGTGCACGACTCACTAGGACATGTCACGGTCAGGTCAAAGCTTCACCACCCTCCCTAATCTAAATCAAGCCAAGCTAGTCCAAACAGAGCTCCATTGAAGAGGCGGGACACGGGGAGCGCCTGTTGCTTCATGGCCGGGTGAAAAGCTCTCAGTCCGGGACTCGCCACTGCGGTCAGCTTCCACCAGCCTTCCAGCCTTCCTCTCACTGTCTGCTATAAATACACCCAGCCTCTTCTTATAGCTTCCAACCGCCTAGCCACTTGCACACTAAACTGTGATTAAAGGCCTATTTTAGGGGGCGCTTTGAAGCAGCGACAAAACGGCGAATGAGAGGCAGAGACAAGACAGACAGAGGAGGGAGAGACGCCGCTCAGCGCCCCCACACAATCATCCAGATAGACCCTAGCGTGTGCACAGACCTCCATAAGAGCAGGCACCCTTTTTGAAAGAATAAAAACAACACTGCTCTGACAAAGACACACACACATGCACGCACGTACACAGCAAAGCTTCGTCTGCTCAACAGAAGTTCACAAGGAAGGCAGGTGTACGACAGAATGAGAGCATGAAGAAAGACAGAGACATTAAAGGGAAAGATATGCATACCCTTACTAGCTGAATCTACCTATTGTTATTTAGGGCTCATTAACACTGAGCGAG
Organism: Aulonocara sp. 'chitande type north' Nkhata Bay; assembly: GCF_057382095.1. Lineage (NCBI taxonomy): Eukaryota > Metazoa > Chordata > Actinopteri > Cichliformes > Cichlidae > Aulonocara > Aulonocara sp. 'chitande type north' Nkhata Bay. The sequence goes on along the minus strand of NC_141355.1, from coordinate 6,603,767 downwards.
TTTCATTGGAATTCATGTCAGGACCGACTCGATGCTGAACAAAGCAAAATAATACCAAATAAAGGGACAGGTTTTAAGGTGATACATTTCTTGTTTCCACGTGTAAATCCTTGTTTGTAGCATCTGTTTTCTGTAAAAGCTTTATTGTTGCCGCTTTTGATAAACAGTCACGCCTATAGAGCGCTCAATTCAGGAGAATTGGAAGAGAGCGTGATGGAGTGGGAGGGGAGGAAGTGGTAAAAGTGGATTAACACAAGAAGAAGTGAGCCCATTGGGGGTGGGGGTTGGTTTTCAGGGGGGATGACGAGGCAAGATGAAAGGAAGAGGTGGGGGCGACGGCGGTGGTGGTGAACAGCCTAGCTCGGTGGGGTGTCGCCACTGCAATCCACAACAAGCAGAACAAATCAAGAACTGGTTGAAGTCAAGAGTACAGTTTTTCCATGCGTCGTGGTTCAGCATGTATGAGCCTTACAGCGACGGGCACCAGCTGTGGTGAGCCAGGCCGCTTTGTGCACAATGCTGTGTTGATGACACACACAGAGAGATACAAGGGAGCCTGTGGAGTGGAATGGAGTTCGGGATTTTAAAGGCCACAACCTCCAGTGATTTCACAACAAAAGACACAAAGACTATGGAGAACTACAGTGAAAATGTGTCCTCATGCTGTACGCCAGCGGTCCCCAACCTTTTTTGCGCCACAGACCGGTTTATGCCCGACAATATTTTCACGTACGGGCCTTTAAGGTGTCGCGGAACCGAAAAAAAGAAGATTTATTCCTAACACACGTGAAAAGACCCAGGAAAAACGCTGAAAACCGATAAAAACCCTGAAAACCATACATTTCAAACCTGAGCCTCAACTCTCGCGGCCCGGTACCGGTCCGAGGCCCGGGGGTTGGGGCCCGCTGCTGTATGCAGTTAAATCTGGTTTAGACAGACACCAGTGGTCTGAGTGTATGCGTTTGTCCTCTTGTGTCTATTCATTTTCAATTCAGCGGCAAATTCTATTCAGGAATTTGCTGCTCAGAGTCTTGCTGACTGTAGTATTAACATTCAGCCACCTCAGTGACAGCACATTCCAGTTCTGACATTTCTGACGAGTATCATTATGTAGTACTTAGTTCAAGCATTTTTCTACTCATTTAATCACAGTGCAGCTGTGTAGAAGTGGACCTTCTATGCTCCATATTTTTATTAATGGACTGTGCTTGAACAGCCTCGCTTGATTTTACAGTTCAAAATATTCCTTATGTGTCTTACGTTGGGTTTCAGTGAACCCTCCCATCAGTTCATCCACAGTCTGAGAGAAGCATTTTATCTGCTCTCCCCTTCCCTACAACTTTCTTACTAAGTGATAATCGCAAAATAAAGATCTGAGGATAAGGACGGGGGAGCTAGAGGTGCCAGAGATGACCATATTAGCGATATCTGTTCTCAGTGACATCATATAGATGCAAAAATAGAAAAAAATACTAGTCGTTGTCCTCCCTCAGCCTCCTACTTGATGTTTCTTCTTGAGTCATTACATCCACAAGATTTTCAGAAAACTTGACCTCAAACGCATTATCTGTACATACACTGACCTCATTGTGTGAAACACAATAGGAATATTTAATATGAGCATGTGTCACTTTAACCCCATCAGTTGGCAGGCCATGAAAGAAGAAAGCAATCAAATCGACTGCTTAAACAACCCGTGAGGTGTTGTGCGTCATTCTTCATAATCTAAAACCGTTGCATACAGTTTGCGTCCCTCACTGCTGCAAAAAAAAGGTCCTTTGGATAAGAGTACCCTCAGACTGGCATTTTCATTTTAATGCACATGCCCACTTGCCCCCACATCAGCCCTCACGAAGTCAGAACGACAACAGAGAGCAGCGCAGGTCTCGACATTTGGTCCCGGCTGTTAATCTTCCCCGACCAATCAGCACAGGGTCAGTGGATGACTGGCACTCAAGCAGATAAAAAGCTATGATGAATCTCCTCCTTCCATTCCCTCCCACTTTTGTCCCCCCACCATCTATCCTCCCAGTCATGCACAGCCTCTCTCTGCCTCCTCCTCTCCCTCGCTCTCAACCACTCATTACTGTAATTGGAGGGTTTGAGGAGATAAGGCAGAGAAACAGAAAGAAGGAGGGTAAAGAAGAAAGAAGGTTGAGAGAGAGAAGAGAGAGGTTTCTGGAGGTCAGAGGCCCAGCCCTTTTCCAATCTGCTTCTACAGAGTGTATGTGTGTTTTTTTCTCAATCTTTCTTTTCTTAAATCACGAGGCGTACATTTGCTTTGGCCTTTCTTTAAAGATGCAGGGCTCATTTTCAGCATCAAAGCTCGCTAGGTTTTCAAGCATAATATCAAATTTGTAAGGGCTTAGATTCTACAACTTCTTTCTTTCTTTCCTTCTTTCTTTCCGTACAGCTGTGTTTTGTCAGATTTCTGGCTTACCGGCCTCTGTCATTGGGCTGGGGCTGAGAAGTTTATGTGTGGTTGTGTATGAGCGTATGTGAAAGCTAAAGCCATGGAATAAAATATGGTGTTCAGCAGAGAAAGTCAGTAAGGACTGGGACAGACGGTGGTGTTTTCAGCTAAAGCATTTTCTGTGGTCAATGGAAATTGGTCAGGTTAAGTGTGTGAAAGTAGTAGCTTAAAGCAACATAATGGATACTACAATCCAATCGAATCCAAAAAAGCAGGTGCAAAAAGAAGGACAAGGTCAGATTTGAGGCGCACAGACAACAGATATCTGAAATCTGTTCCACTTGTAAGATTAAGTAGCGAGGCGGGCAGAATGTTGCCAAGAAATCCCACAAAAAACGCTCGCCTGGTGACATGACCCTAACAGATGTGTAGACCTGGGTTAATGTCAACTTGACAAAATCAAAAAACAGTTGCTTGTTTTGAATTAAGAGAACAGCACATTCATTTCAATATACTTCCACTACCTTATAGACGCTACGGGAAGGTTAATTTAAAATAAACCCTATATTTGGTTTCTGGCTTTTCTGCCATTTGCACTACCACCGCACATCATTTCGCTCTTTACCGTTATTTGTACAAATGCCACCTACAGTGAGACACCTGTGCAAAAGTTGTTGCACTTGGAAAGACTTGCTGTGTTCCCCAAACCTTTTTTTCATCACCACATTTAAGCCCAGCGTGAGCACAGAGTGACAGGGAACTGTAGCAGAGAGGAAAAAGCTGCTACTTTTCATTATTCATATAGGCTAGTGCAGTGCACCAGTGCAGCTAAATTAAGCTGCCCTGTTCACAGACTCCAGTGCTATTGTTGAACTGTATTCCATTAAGCTCTTTATTAAAACTGACAATATATCATGAGCTAAAACTGTGTTTGTTCCTTCCAGCTGTTTGTAGGAGTCTTTCATTTAAATTTGTTAAACACCTCTGGCAACAGCAGGGTCAATTTCAATTTTAATTGCACCAAATCACAAGAGCATACACCCTGAGACACACTTATATTTTAAAGGAAAAGACCCTATTATATTAGACCCCCCACCCCCAAACAATTAGATGTCCCCCTCCATCCCAAAAATGCACAATCTATCCCTATTTTATTTTACCCCTAGTTTGCTACAAACTACTACTAGAGAATTAGTTTGACCCATTGTTAACGAATTAGGTCCTCCGGGAACCAGCGGGCTTCTAGTGCCTAATGGGTAAGTCAAAAAGTAGAAAAAGCAGACAGCATCTCAGTATTCATGGGTAAGAAAACCTTTTGCGAAAAAGGATGAATGAGCAACTTGTACAATATGAACATAAATGTGAAATATTATCCGTATAAAAGGGAAAAAGAAATCAAGACACATGCACTACATCAGGGTGCAGAATGAGAAAATATGAGCGAAAAATGTAAAGTATGTAAATTTTCAGCACTCATTAGCAGCTCCACGAGGGCCATACATAATGTGTGTACATAAAATGTCTCATTAGAAGCCAACAGTGATTTCTTTTCCCCCCCTCCACTAATGTGGCGAGTGGCTGGTGAGGAATAACAACAGGCCTAAAATTTCAAATGTCAACATGTGACTTTAAAAAAAAATATAAGAGGGGAAGAAGAAATAGAAGAAGAAGAGGGGAGATAGCGAGACACAGAGAGAGGATGTTTGCTTTTCTTCTCCTGCAACCCCATGTAAGCCTCGTTTAATTGCAGGGTGTGTGAGGGGGGTGGGGGTAAATATTATCTCTTCAACCATCTCTCCCCTACCATAACCCAACTCACTCAGCAGCACACACACACACACACACACACACACACACACACACACACACACACACACACACACACACACACACTCCCCTCCTATACCACCTAAAAGCTCCAAATCCCTCAGACTGTCAACCAAGCAGTATACACACACGTATAAACAAGGGGAGATTAGATAGGCAGATTCACAACTACACACACACACACACACACACACACACACACACACACACACACACACACGGACATCTCCCTCCAAACAAATACGTATAAACAGAACGGCCCTCCGTCGCTCTATATTTTCCTTCCGTCTTCTTTTATCATCGCCCGTCTTCTTGTGTCTGTCTAACACGCACACGCGCTCACATGGATGCTTCGCAGAGATGGTTAGGTGCAATGTGAATTGCTGGGTGAACGGCCGGCAGTTTGCGTCTGTGTTTTCCTCTCTCTCTGTCTATCCTCTGAAGCTACTTTCTGCCCTTTTAAGGCAGTTACTGACTGGCCTCTCTCCCCAGTCTCTCGCTCACTTTCCTGCTTTCTTTCCATTATACCTCCCCTCTCTCTCCCTCTCTTTTCATTTTGTCTCTCCACTCCAATCCATCGTTCCCTCTTTCTGCAGCTGTATCCCCCCCCCCCCATTTCTCTCCTATCTCCTTCTCAGCACTGTAGCAAGAATCCATCCATATAAGTCATTTAACCCAGTAGCAGGGCCTGAAAATCTCATTTTTTTCCTTCCCCTCTCTTGCCAAGCGAAGAAATCTGTCAACAGGTATGATAATCCTGCTTGTTTCCAATGCAACTCATTTTGCATCAAGAATCTCACTGCACGTGAGAGCCACACTCAAATCAGAGATGACGTGACGCGATCTGCCTTTCTCCTATGTTTCATGATGAGATTTTTATGATGACTTTTATGACAGAGGCACTCCCGATATGAAAGCGAAGCTGCACGAGAAACCACGGGAGTTGTCTTTCAACACACTTTTTTTCTAAAAAGGAAAAATGCAAAAAAAGGGTTATTTATTCCTTGGTAGCAGATGTCCCCGTTTCCCCTGTCTGGTGTGTCTTCGCCACAAGTGTATGCCAGCCAAAGTGTGTGCCGGCTAGAGTGCAGCAGCAGAGATCTGTGCTGCTCTGTGCCAGCGCTGGCTTCACTTTGTCACAACGGAGCATTTCACCACAAACTATCAACACCCTGCTGATTGTTTTTTCCCCCCATCTTCTCTGTCCTTACATTACACCAAAAACGCCAGTGATGAGGTGTTGTAAGGATATAGAAAAAAAAAGAAAAGGAGAATGGGAGTGATAGCGGCTGTGAAAGAAGCTTTTGAAATATCCCCACGCTCCTTCGCCGCTGCCGCTACCGCCGTGCGCACCATTCTCCTCGAGAGCGGCTGAAATCGAAGCTGTTTGTGAAAACGCCATAAGAGCATTTCAGGTTCATACAATGAGCCGCGGCACACAAAGCAAAAGAGGGGAGGGGAGGGATAAAAGGCAAAAAAGAAAGAGCAGGAAGAGAGAGAAAGGGAGCTAGAGATATGGGATGAAAGGTGGGATAGGTGGAACAGAGAGGTGAGAAAATATACTTTTTCACAGCTTTTTTCCCCCCCACTTCTCTTTATAGTATTTCCCTAATCCCCAAGAGAGTGAGGCAGCTCTTCTCCCTGGAGGGATTTAAAAAAAAGACTATTTCTTAGCTCGCAACAATTGGCATTGTTCAGTGAAGAAAGCTGGGTTTGGCTGCAGAGGAGAGCTGAGATAAATGGTGCAAATTCAGCTGAGCGCTAGGATTATACTGATGCATTGTTTCACTGAGGGTCGATGTGGGCCTTATCTCAGAAAACCTCCACCTCTGATATAACGGAGAAATCCTCCTGATTGTTGTTATGGAATACATCTGTCCAATTATTGGTTTTGTATCCGATGCCTGACCAAATAAGTCATTTCAGTGACTGATCTATCAGTCTAATAAATCGACCTTATTGGCTCGGTCAGAAGACCGCATAAAAATGAAACATTTCTTTTAGAGGATTCAGTCAGTGGATATAATATCAGGGATGTGTAAATGTATCACCTTCTGTAACACTGGCCAGAAGTGGCTAGGGATGGGTATCATTTAGGATTTATCCGATACCAGTACCAAATCGGTACTTTTGAAACGATGCCGGTGCTTAAAGAATGGAGAACACAAAATTGGCCCACAAACCTCTTAGCTGTTTTTTTGTAAAAAGATAACAATGTTAGCCTTTTCTGCAGCTATGGGGCATATATGGTATCACTCTTGGCTGGAAGCAGTGCTTAATCAATGGAAAAAACACCAATTTTGTCCAAAAACCTCTCATGTTTAGCTGTTTTCCACTTTTTCTTTGGTCATTTTAGCCTTTTTGGCCAGGGTGAAGGGAGCATCTGCCATCAAACAAGAAGACAGCCGCATGTAACTACGACGGTGTTTGCTAGTTCACCTTACATGCATTAATGTAATAACGTGGTTAGCCTACTCAACGTAAATTACACACGAACAACATTAAGCGACTCACGCAGAGAAGAACGGCTGCTGCTGCCATCATCCGTCATCATTTCTGCAACACTGGCAGGGCTAGGGGCCAGGACTCTCCTCTTCGGGTTTTTGGGGGATGTTGCTCCGTGTCCGATAACAGGCACCACACCCGCAGTAGATGTGCACGGTGTGAGGTCTCGCAGCAAGCTATCAAATACGGTGCATTTCTCGGCTTTTAAAAAAAACGCTATGCGTCGCCAGGTGTTTCATCGGATTCGAGGAGTTACCTCCTTTGCACAGTATCACCTTAAAGCACTTGTTGCAGGCTGCTGAGTTTGCATCTTTTGCTGTGAAATATAGCCAGAATTTGACCGCTTCGCCTTGGGCATTTTTAATCTGTATCTCTGCTTTGAAAGAACGTACGTACCTGGGCCCACCTACTATCCTCGGAAAGGTAAAATGATTGGCTAGAATCCAAAGTGTATGACATTTCAGGAAAAAAAAGCACCGAAATAAAGCACCGAAATGTGTGCTGCTTTTCGGTCTGGTTACTACCGATTATGTCAGAACCGGTGCCATAATAGCACCAGATACTGGTACCCATCCCTAGTAATGGCTTGTCTTAACAGGGCTGATCTTTGAAGGAATGCAGAGAATTCAATTTGGAGGAACTTATAGTGCCTGTAGGGCAGGGATATTTATGGTATCTGTGAGTGCATACTGTCAGCAACTTTGTATAAAAGTGTAGATGAATCCGAAAAGTCAGGTTGATTTGTCTTAAACCTGAATTCTTTCTAAAAGCAAGCAGGAGGTGATCTGTGACTAGATGTCTGTGACGTCTGTTGTGTCCTTAGGGTCAGATCCACGCCTTGTTCATCACATACAGTTTCAAAATACAAAGATGAAAATGGTGAAAACACCCAGGTCGAGGCTTTAGTATTCACAGTATATAGTTTATCAACACTATCACTTGTGTGTGTGAAGATATCAGGTGAAAAAAACAACCTATGCTAAAGCTTGATTGTAAAACTGAAAAAAAAAAGTAAATAAAAAATCCCAGTACATGTGATTGTTTCCACTTGGAGGCACATAAGCTTTAGTACTCTCTCACTGGGCCCACCCATGGGTCCCTCCTTGGCCTGAAGACAATATGTCAGTATGTCATCCCAAAATTATAACTTACTCCATCCCTATTACAAACTATCAGCTCTTAATTCACTGATCGCTCACCTTGATTTCGAACAGTCTTGCGCGGGATCGGGTTCCAGTTGAGGCCCAGCGATTTCTCCCATCCGACCAGAAACACCAGGAGGAGGACCTTCGTCCCCCACATACCTCCTATGGGAGCTCCCATTTGGCGCTGAGCGATGGATCGAGGGATCAATCAGTCGATCAGAGCAACTTGAGAGAACGGCCCAGCTCCTGGCAGCGTGCCTGGAGCAAAAGAAAAAAATCACATCAGCTGGAGGCAGCAATTCACTTCATTTTATTGGCTTAGCTGCTTATCAGAAACAATTTTGTCAGAGCAGTATTTACAACATGTGCATTTTTCAAAAAGCCACACAAAAGAGTTCACACACTCAAGCCGCTCTGAAAGATAAATGTCTCATTTTGAAAAGATGCAGAATATATTTGAACACTGTCATCAAAATCCACAATAATGCAAAAGAGGAGTGAGTTATGCAAATCGTTAAAGCCTACAAGGACATAGTTTTAATCGCTGTACGTGCCCCTGTTTGTGCCTGTCTGCCAACATAAACAAACTAAACATTTTAATGACTTTTGGCCAGGAAGGTTAGCAGCAAAGTTTTTTCCTGCCTCTCCCTCGCTCCGAGTGATAATCCAGCTATCGCCACTCAGAAAGCTCAGAAATAGCTTATCGCTAAACTCTTGTCAAGCCAATTCAGCGGCAGTATATTAAGCCGGGGCTGAGTTATCAAAGTTAACTGGTGCTGGCAACGCATCAAACGCCAATGTGGTGGGAAATGAATGTCGAGACAAGGACAATCCAATAGCACTGTGTTGTAAATGAATTGGCTTATACATAATGAACATCGAGTGTGCGGCTAGGACGTAGCATTACAGTCCAATAATGGTGCCTGGTGATTGACTTGTTATGATGCTGCAGGAAGGATTGATACATGAGCTATTTCTGTCACGGACCCGGTTCCGGGGACTCGGGGTTCGTGAACAGTGTGGACCTTTATTGTTATTAGTGTATTGGATGTATGTTTGCTGCACTGTGTTCTTGTGTTCAATGCTGGTGTGTGTATGTGTGTGAGGCTGGAGGATGAAGGACAGCCACCTGCAGGCCTGATGGGTGTGGCCCTGCCAGCTGCTGGTCACGCCTAGCTTACCACACACCTGCTTCTGATCAGGATCGTCGGGGGAGCTACTTAACAGAGCGATGGAGCTTCCTCCGGCGCAGGATCGTTGAGTTAGACTCCATGTCAGTGTTTGTAGTGCTGGTCAGTGTATGCCTGCTGGAGTTGGTGCCATAACGGCTGTGTCTGTGTTTTTTCCTCAGGAGAGTGGAACACAGGACTGCAAGACACACGGGGTGTGTGAAGGCACAGGGGCAGAGAGCACGGGATACCAGCACTTGGGAGAAGACACGTCACGGGAGTCGAGGGAGCACTTTTGGAGATTCAATGTGTGGTGTACATTTACCTCACTGTAAATAAACCCACTGTTCATTTCATTAAGTCCAGCGTTTGGGTCCTTTCTCCAACATCCCCCACGGTCTGCCCCCCAGACCGTGACAATTTCACATTAACACCACACACTTCAAACTCTGGTTTTGTATGCCTGGAGGGTGTTAAACCCACGGTAATACCAAATGAATGCGTAAATCGGTCTAGCACCAAATTATTAAATAATACACAAACTCAGGAAGCTAAAGATTAAGAGACAAGCTCTTTTTGACTGATTTGTTGGCTTAGAGTTCAAACAATTAATCAACTTTTGGAAGAAAGAAAATCTCACTACTCGATCTGGTCACACTTATACTTTATTAAAGTTGTGTGATCTTTGTGTGGGTATTTTGCAGAATAAAACAGAGTGAATGGAAATTATTAAGAAAAGAAAAAAGCATGTATATATAAGAAATAGAAACATTTCTTCTCAGAAAAGGCTGCACATTGTGTCTTCCTGCCACGTCTTAGGCCAAAACCTGCAATAGCTTCAGGTTGGCTGCACCCTGATCTCTGTGGCTCTGCTGAGGTTGAAAACTAGTACATTGATTTTGTTCATAAGGTTGTACACACAATAAGCAGCAGAAGAAGCTGGCAGGAAAAAGAAAACTGACAAAAGGGGAACGTGTTTTAAAAGGTTACAAAATTTTCTAAAGCATCAGATACCAATTATGAAGCTGGAAACTGGGTTGCACAACCTCTTTGAAACACACAAAGGTCTCAAGAAAAGCGTACAAAATACTCTCTTCACAGTATTCGTTAACATTTTTTTCTCTTGTTTACTATTTCTTTACCTGTTTGTGATTATTTGGGAGACTCTTGGGAACAACTCTAAATGTCATTTTTATGTGCTGGACAGCAGCTGAAATATACAGAACTTCCACACACAGACAAATGCGCGCAAACCATCTGTAAGCTTCCCCCTCTGCACCTGCTGCTGCTGTGCATCAGCGAGCAAAATGGTGCTTTTGATGATGCGTGCTTATTGGAGAAGGGATCCAATTGACTTTTAAACAGGTGCAAAATGTCAAACTTTAACCCAGCACAAAGGCAGAAACCACCTTAGTGTGCTTAGCACGCAGTTTTACTCCTTTGCCCACATCTATTCCCACGTGTGAATAATACATTCCAGTGCTGGCAAACAAATATTTGGTCTATTTAGGGGATTGGCAGGGGAGGTAATTGAGATTTAGAGATCTGTGTGTGTGTGTTTGTATGTGTGTGTGCGGTTTGAGTGTGTAAGCTCACGTCTGCCCAGTGTGACAGTTATTGATTACACTTTTTAAAAGTATAAAAAAGAGATACCCCCACACCAGCCTTCTCAATTAACACGCCTTTAATTGAGCGTGCTCAAATGCTAGGTTGGGGTGCGGGCTCTCCGAGCTTTGCCATGGCAGGGCTACCAGCTTTATTGGATCGATGCTGGAGGCTTTGGTGTAGCCAACGCTTGAGTGAGCAGAGAAGAGATTGAGATGGCGGTAGAGAAATGGAGAAAGAAGAAGAAAAAAAAATCTCCCTCATCTCCAGGCTGAGAGGTAACGAAGTGAAGTAGACATCCCGAAGGCTGGATTAAGCGAAGAAGCAGCATGTAAATACTACAGAGGGGGAACGAGGAGGAACAGAGCGAGATGATGAAGAGGGATTCAAAGCTGTCTCGTCTGTCTGCAGAAAAGCTTAAAATTTCTGTATACCTTACTCTCTTTTCCCTCCCCCTTTGTCTGTCACGTCTTTTTTTGATCATCTCCTCTTTAATCTTCTCTGCTATTTCAACAACGGAACTGTTTAGCATAGAAAATATTGCCAGTAAGGTAAAACCGTCTTTTAGCTTGTGTAGTGTTTGCAGTAGAAAGCAGAAGTGCACACTGCAATTCATCCTCGAAGGAAGAACTTGTCACATGGTTAAGCTTCCAAGGCAATCAGTGCAAATATGATCACATGATTGTCTGACAAACTAACAACATGGAGTCGTAACAGTTCAGTGTCCCTAAAAAAGATGAACAAAAAACAACTCAATATTTTGGAATCTTCAAAAAGAAAATCTAACAGGATGCTGGTTTAGCTCAGTGAGTTGAGCGGGCGACCACGTGGCCTATGACCAAGAGCGGCCGGCCCGGGTTTGAACTCGAGCCACAGCCCTTTGCGCATGTCTGCCCTCGATTTCCTGTCTATTCTTCACCAAGTCTATCAAATAAAGCTAAAAAGGTCAAATGTAACTAATTATTTACGTCACATGTGTTCTTTTCTAGTTTTGGAACACGTGACAGCATTAAGTCAAGTCAACACCAGAGAAGTAAAGAGATTTCAATTTTCATATATCAAAATAAACCGTCTCATCTTGTATTGTTGTTTTTCAGAGCTGGCCCAGCAAAGAATCTCTGAACTGTATCCCAGCAGTGTTTGCACTCTCCCGGCCCCTGTGTCGGGTAAGCAGCTCGGCTTCGGTGAGTGCAGACATGCAGAGTGCCTGTACAGTTACAAAAATTTGAGCATAAATTTACCAATAATTTTTTTAATGGTAATGCCTAATTTTTGCATTTATACTATCACAGATTAATTTTCTCAAATTCTCATGGTCAAAACATCTTCCTGGAGAACTTTTTTGTCCAAATTTGTTGTTATTATATTATATTATAGTGAAAAATAATCATTATCAACTTAATAAATACATACCATCCATTCTAATATTTTTATTCAAATTTTAAAACGGCATCACACAGACTTTGTCATTATTGACTTGTAAAAGTATATATATATATATCATATAATAATATAAAAAAGTAAAATATAATATATTTATATCACCCTTTGTGTGAACTTATATCAGTCACTTTGAAGAACAAGTTTCAAGAGCAGTCAAGTGCAAACATCTTTAAAGTGGAATGTACAATATAGCATTAACTGATACTACAATACCCATAATACATCTCTAAAAATTGCTCGCAAAAGGTCAGACATGCTTTTGAGAAGTGTGTCTCTGTGTGTGTGGTCATGTTTATTGTGTTAGATGGGTGCTTTAACCTCAATGTACACCAACACACGGGATTGTTTGATTGTGGGGACTTGGTTCTATGGCAAAGCTTAGCATTATGTTTAGTTTGGGGTTTCGTGCGTGTTTGTTCGAGGCTGTGGGAAGCTTTAGAGACGCCTTATCAAACAAGATATCTGGGACGTTTCATTGGATGTAACAGGTTTTATGTAATGAATAGACACCTTGGTCTTTTCTTCCAGTTTACTTAGTTAAGTGAGATATCATCAAGTCATACTAATCTATCCCACACATCAATGCATTTGAATGATTTAAGTGCTCTAATAAAAACCATATAATACAAAGAAAACCAAAGCATTCTCATAAGTGAGAACAAATGGTAAAATATGCACCTGCAGCAGTGTTGTCTATACAGTATTGATGACGACTGAAGAAACACTGAATATTCCAGGCTAATTTGTGGGAAGCTTTACAAAAGGGGTGGTTGAACTCTGCCTGTTCTGCGCTGTTTGTATTTTTTGTGTCATAGGAAGCAAGATTTAGTCCGACTCATTCCCAGTGACCGAATTAACTCACTTGCTCTGCCTCTCCCCACGACCTCTTTAAGGTCCTGTGGTGTCGCATAACTCTGCAGGCGGTATCAAATCATCTTTTAGCTGCTGGTGTTGTTGTTGAGCCTGGTTTAGCTAATGAGCTGAGACACGGCAGCTTAATAATATCAGTCAGTGCTCCACAATGGAGGGCTCATTAAAACATACAGAGAAATAGGCCACATGTTCTGATTAGGTTACAGAGCTCCTGCATGGGTCTGTTTTATCTTCGTGTCTGTATTTTTGTTTCTGTGTGTTTTTCGAGTGTGCTTAGAGGTAAGATGAGCCCCTGTAGGGAGAAGCTACATAGCTCTGATACTTCGAAGTGTGTGAACGTCAGCCCTCCTCCGTCCTCTTAGACCGCTTTATCTCTTTTTCCCATTTTCCTCTTCCTGCCCTTCATTTTACCCACCTACCCTTTCCTGGCAGCTTTTTCCTGCCCCAAATGATTGCTAGTCTTTCCAGGCATTGTTTGACTTTTAACCCCAACCTCTGACCTTTTTGCACGCTACTTAAAGCCAACATCGCCCACCGCCCTCCACCTAGACACAAGCACACACTTAATGTTATTTAACCCCCACTACTCCACCCATGCGCAAACACAGACAAGTACACACAGACTCACACAGACAGGATATACTATAGGACAGCCCCCATCCTTCATTCTGCCTTCATTCAAAACTATCGCAGAAGCTACCGTCAGCTCCCTTCCTTCCTTCCTTCCTTCCTGCTTCTCAACTCCAACCTTGTACCCTCCCCTTTGTCTGCACTTTTTATTGCTCCAACAGCATTTAAAAAAACACACACACAAATGAAAATTCTCACAGCTACATAAAGGCTTTTTCACCAAAATGGTAACAAGCTGGATCAAACGATTTCACACCTCATGGACGAAGGGAGTTAAGACCGACTCAAGGACTTTTATGCTACGTTCTCTTCACTTTGAAATCATCATAGCAGGAAGCTGGAGCAGTGCTGATGCATTAATGGTCAGATGTGTGGGCTTCTTTTTCGTTTTTTTGTGCCTGCAAAGGCTTATCAACATTCAAAAAGGATGTTTCCTGGTACCAAAACAGTCTTAGTAGGTTGGTCTTTAAAACATCAAGAGCACGAGAACACTGAAACAATGAAATCCAGTAACGAAACCAACATAAAACAATACCTTAGAGTTAATTTGGCTATAGCAATGATTACTAGAAATAACAAAATAATACCTGAAATTATTCTGCAAACAAATAATTTGCTTTATATCAGGTTTTAAGATTTTTTTTTTACAGTTTTATTTCAGTTTTTTATGTAGCGCCAGGTCACACAAACAGTCATCTCAAGATACTTCATAGTAAAGGACCTACAACATAAGGGACAGATCAGATGATCCCCTGTGAGGAAGTGCTCTGTCACAGTAGGGAGGAAGTGCTTCCTTGATGTGCAGCTTGTATGAATGAATACCAGCAAAAACAATTACATTTCTATAAGTCTCAGCTATTGCTTGTGATTAGAGCTAACCAGCAAACACAAAATAAACACCTTCAGAGCTCCACATGTTTATAGTGCCGCTGTTGACGTCATAGCAAGCTGACAATGACATTAAGTGCTACTTGCATAAACACAATTTTATTGAAAATGGCATCTATGTTATGTTGCATAATGACTGGGAATTATCACTTCCAGTCATTATGGAACATAACATAGACTGCCAGTGTCTTTAAACAGGGGAGTATCAGGCAGTGCACCACACCTGAATATAGAAAAACACAATTTATTGATGCACTTTGCACATTTCCTGCACTCCCTTCTTTATTCTCTTATAGACTCTGTTTGTCCTGTGTGTTGTTCGCTATCTCTCTCTTCTCTTTCCCTTCAAAGCCCCAACTGATCTGATGGCTACGCCTACCTGGTTCTGCTGGAGGTTAAAAGAGAGTTCTTCCTGTTCACTGCGTTTTCTGACTGGGAAACAGCCAATCATTGGAGAGCTCTCTTAACATTTTAGGGCCACTTTGAACTGGTGCTATATCATTTAGCTGAATGTGAGAAAATGCTTGGCAATAAAATTATTTTATGGCAAACAGATTCAAGTAATAGACTTTAAACGTTCATTGATGTTGTGGCTCGGACTATTCAAAGAAGGAATTTCTATTTCTAACAGCTGGCAGATGTTTCCTAAAAGAGGAATAATTTCATTTATGGGTCAGTTCAGCTTCAGTTATGTTCAGATCGAGCTCCCAAAGACATCAAATTAAAATATTTTTTTCCCCAAAATAACTTTTTTTTTGGACATGATTTAGTTTTTTACATGAGATCACCTTATTTCATTTTTATGATTTAAAAAGCATTCTAAAGGGTTCATAATGGTGTTTTAAACTCTGTGAATACAACAGGGAGCCTTAGAGGAAGCTGTCATAAATTATTTTTTTCTGCTAAAACCTTTTGATTAAACACCAGCCTTTAAAAACACAGGTCGATTAAAAACATTTTTTTAATGGTCTAAAATCATTTCTTAAAGTAAAGCTTTAGTTAAATGCCTGGAGTTTAAATGTTGTGGTGATACATCAAAGGAAAGATTTTAAAGTATGGAGCTTAAGTCCTGAGCAAAACGGTTATAAAAACAAAGCAAAAAAGAAATATATCATGTTTCAGTGAACCTGCAAAATTGATGACTTGTGGGGAAGGAAGTCATGGACTTGTTTGCTATTTTATCTCAGTCCTCTAGAGCCATGTGTGCAACCGGACTTTGGAGGAAGGGGGTGGGAGACCCCACTGCTCTATGGAAGTACGGTGAGAAGCTAGATCCAGTCCAGAGAGCTGGACCTAACACATCTGATGCAGTGATTTCACTCAGAGTGTGGCACTAATGGAGTAGACACTGACAGTAAAACACACACACACATTCCCACTCCATGTGCACTCTCCATCTGAGAGTACACAGACGCAGGTGGTCACTTAAAGCAGGTAGAGTGTGTGTGCGTGTGTATGTGTGTATGAGAGCCCTTCTGGTTTGCATATACGCTTTAAAGCAATATCAAGCATGAGCAAGCCTTCATTTAAGTGACAGAATAACTAGCATATCAGTGAATAGGTGTAAACAAATAAGTGTGCTGAGTCTCTTTATGCTGACCAGCGCACAATAAACAGCTGTGTGTTTTCAGTTGTGTGTGTGTGTGTGTGTGTGTGTGTGTGTGTGTGTGTGTGTGTGTGTGTATCTGAATGGTGATGGTCTTTCTGATACATCCAATACCTTGTGAACGGCTCCTAAACGCTATTTGAGCTCCTTTAAAGCAGCTGTCATCAGTATGTGAGCCACCCATCAGTTTTCATGCACCTGAGAACATGATTTGCCACAATTTTCTCACAATTAATGATTTGCTAAACAGCGTTGGGGCATCAAGCAGTTCAAAAACATCAAGTTAATGTCATTAACTTTCTTTTCACATGGTGATTGGAATTTACTTCCCATTGTAATTACCCCAATTTGAAGCAGAACTGAGCAACGCATTTGACTTTAAATGACCTCTTTCCACTTGATGGAATAAAAAAAACACACAAACACACACGAATCCTGTGAGATCACAGAGTAACATCTTAGCCTCCATCACTGCTTACTTCCCCCAGAGTCCTGCTCTTTCATGTCCCTCCCCTGGGAGATTTTGCCAGCCTTCAAAACTCTATCTTTCCTTTCATCCCTCCTGTAGCTCCCCCTCATTGGCACAAACTTGCCCCCCCCCGTTCTGTTTTGCCGCCTTGTCCGTGTCATGGTCGGCTGGTCAGGCGTGGTCGGCTTACAATTTTTTAATCGGCCCTCTGATCTCTTCCATCAGTGCCAGGGGCTCCAGCTGATTACAGATGAAATGGATCTGATTTGGACTCTGACTGCGGGCCAAACACCTGCTCAGACCCGAGGAACTGATAGAAGAGGAGGACAAGGCGAGATGAAACCAGATGCGCTGACGTGCAGACGCTGACGACAGCAGGACCATCTGTGCCTTTGGTCTGCGACAGCGTATACACGGTTGATGGAAGCAGACTGTGGACGAAAGACTTGGGGATTGAGCGTGGCCATTTAACACCTACAGATTTCTCAGTGCAAGCCGTGACAACACCTGAACCCTGATTTGAGTCGGTCACGTGATGTAACTGTTGCAAATATAAAAAAAAAAAAAAAATCAAAGGTAAATTGAGCTCAATCATTTTAACATGCTGGAAAAGCTCCCGATCACAAATTAAAGCTGCAAGACTAAATATTTTAGATCACAATGGCTCAAACAGATACATGCATTTGGAAGGGATTACCATCCTAATGAACTCATGGAGACCTGTCACAGGAGCTGCAGTTCCCCCCTCAGCTTTGGAGGCATTTTAGCATCTTTTAGCTAATTGTTTTGCTTTCAGGGCTTGCTTGCAGCTTTAATGTTTTAATTGAGGCTCACCCGTCTTATCAGCTTTGTTGCCATCCACAGCAGGTAGCAGTGAATGATTTAGCAGCTACGGCTTCAGATATTTCACTGAAGAAGATAGAAAATAAACAACAGCTAGAAGGAAAGTGAATATTGGATATTCATGAAGTGACAGCTACAGCTTCAAATGAATGCTAATGCTCCTCCGTGTCTGCAGGATGTTTAAATAGGCAATTGTATGCTAACACAGTAGCTGTATCAAATATATTTTGAGGGGTATCTGACTGAATCTATGAAATCCCTTTGCAGCAATCATTATCTCCCTCAAGGAGATGGCAACCAACCTAAGACAACATCTCAAGTTTAAATTATAGTGGGGAGTTTTCACTGCATATAAATGTCTTTAATCACCGGTACTCCACCCTGTGCCCTTGAGGTCCAGAGTTTAATCCCGACCAATCACTAAAACAGTTAATTGCATCACTGCGTCAGCTTCTGTGGTAAAATCCATAAAATGAGCAAACCTTGTCAAGATCATAAAATTCAAGAAAAAAACTGTATGTACTTGTATAGCACAGCTGGACTACACTTTAAAAGTGATATATTAATCCGGGTGAATGCAAAGATAAGGAAAAACAATCCAGCTGGGGTTGACAAAGATGTGCTACAGGAAAACTGATGGCATAGAACAGGGATGGGCAACTCCAGGCCTCAGGTGCCGGTATTCTGCAGGTTTTAGATATCACCCTGGGTCAACACACCTGAATCAAATGATTAGTTCATTACCAGGCCTCTGGAGAACTACAAGACATGTTGAGGAGGTCATTTAGCCATTTGAATCAGCTGTGTTGGATGAAGGACACATCTGAAACCTGCCGGACACCGCCACTCGAGGCCTGGAGTTGCCTACCCCTCGCATAGACTGTACATAAAAGACGTGTTGAATGTTACACTAATGGAAGAAGCCCTGGTGTGAAACCTGGTTAGATCAGTTTTGCTGTAGCCATCCGGGCGTGTCACAAAGCGTATACTGTTTTTTCTTCTTTTTCTCGACTCCCACCTGGGCCATTATTTACCAAACGAACATCATGTTCTATTCAATAAACCACTAAGTGTTTATTGAGGTCATAGAGTATGGCAAATGGGACCTTTTCCCATCCAGCTCCAGTGTCACCTGACTTATTCAAGGACTAGAGGAGGGGGGCCCTGCTGGCTAAATGAAGCTAAATCTGCTGGTCCACCAAAATGCTCATGCCAGGCATAAATAAGACTGACAACACTTATTCCATTTACAGAACACCTAGCTGCCCCTCACTGAGTC
Source organism: Aulonocara sp. 'chitande type north' Nkhata Bay (assembly GCF_057382095.1). Classification (NCBI taxonomy): domain Eukaryota; kingdom Metazoa; phylum Chordata; class Actinopteri; order Cichliformes; family Cichlidae; genus Aulonocara; species Aulonocara sp. 'chitande type north' Nkhata Bay. Next base: position 6,585,072 of record NC_141355.1, on the reverse strand, counting down.
TGGTTCTACCAGAGGTTTCTTCCTGTTAAAAGGGAGTTTTTCCTTCCCGCTGTCGCTAAGCGTTGTCTCATAAGGGAGTCATATGACTGTTGAGGTTTTGTCTCTCGATTGTAGGGTCTTTAGGACATTGAAGTGATTGTTGTTCTGATTTGGCACTATATAAATAAAACTGAATTCAATTGAATATATTAGCACATTTATATAGTCTATTGTTAAGCTGAAGGCTCTTTGCTCCTCCAGCTTTCTGGTCAACCCATCGATTAAGAAAATTATATCAAAAATGGTCAACTAAACATGAACTTGAAATCTAAAACGACAGTTTAAAGTTTATCTACCGTTTGCCTCGGTTGTGGGTGTATTGATCTGTTGGCTGTCTGTTTAAGTAGCACTGCGTGCTCTAGCTATTTTCAGTGTGCAACTAGGTCGGTAAGAGATTTATTGTAATCCTTTAACCTGAAACTAGGTTTTTAATTTACATGACATTTAAGAAATGTGATTAGTCAACAATAACCAGGTTATTTATGCACGGGCAGACACACTGTCTGTTTTTCTCTCTCCCAGCCTCTCCATCTAACTCTCTCTCTCTCCTTTTTTTCTCTGGATGACCTTGTGCTGACAGCCCGGCTGTGTTGTTTCTGACGAGCACACATGACTGCAGCGAGGAAACGGTAAAATCCACGTGCACTCTGCCCTGCCGTGACCTGCCTGCCCTGTGTGCAGGCCCAGGGGATGCTGGGATAGTGCAGTCTGACCTGTCATACAAAAGTGTGAGCACACTCGTCCACGATTACTGTTTGGTCACAGGTCAATCCGCCTTGCTCAAGGTGGTGGACTGGTTTGTGAATAGAAGGCTGAAACAAACGTGGACACAAAGAAACGATTTAGGACTTGGTTTTTTTTGTATATATCTACGTACTTCTTGAAATGGAAAGCACACGTGTATTCCAACGCATGAATTCATGTGCCCAATAAACACAGGTGCTGTACGCACATACAAAACAATAACAGGGATGATTTATCACGTGTCGTTAAGTACTCCCGCAGTTGCGCACATTCATTTATTTCAGAGTTACCACTCACATATGTTGCAACCTGCTCCTCACACACCAGCGCACTAATCAAATCACTCAGGCAAATAGGCTCGTTGTTCCCTGCCAGCCAGATTCAGACAAACAAAAAATCTGATAAACTTTCTCTGTTGTATTTCAGAGCTCATTAAAAAGTATTCACCGCTGTATGATTCCGCCCTGTAATCAGCTCTGAATAATAGAAATGGTCGTATTGACGCCTGTGGGCACCCGATGTTCTGTCTCATTTCAGAACAACAACTGCGGGGCATATGAATGCAAACTACACTACGTGCATGACACACACACAGAAACACACACACACACACTGTCTCCCCTTCTCTCTGGCTGCCACTTGCTGAAATACTCTCAGTGTATTCTAGCTTGGGGGAACCACCTACTATGCTCCTAGGGGGGCTAATTGTCCAGTAGCACTCCTTTGCTTTCCCTCCCACTCTCTCTGTCCTCTCCCTTCTCCTCAGGTCTGTACTTTCGGGAAGAGTTCAGCAGTTCATGCTGAGCCCAGAGCCCTGGATCCCAGTGAGGTGCCATAGGGCATAAAGGTTGCACCTAGCTGGACTCCTATACGAGCGGCTCACACATCTCTGCGGTGGTGGGAGGTGGGGAGGGTGGACACTGACGGAGAGATAAGTGGAATGACAGACGATATTTGTCTAGGACTGAACGGGTGAGACACGACTGTTGTGTAAACGTTTAGGTTTATGATAAGTTCTCTTCTCTGGGATTTAAATTTGTTTTTCTTTTTTTGTTGTTGACATCTAAAATTGCCAGCTGCATGTCAAACGCTAACTGTGGTCATTTTTCTGTATAGCTACTTTTTCTAGAATTTATGTCAGAAGTCTGAATGCATGGCATAGATAGGCATACACAAGACCACTACTGGGTGCATGTCTACTCTTTATTGAGTTGCCCTAATAAACAAATACATGATTGGAGAATGTCCTAAACAGCAGAGAGAGGGGAAAAAAAACATTTGTCATGAGATGTCATCTTTTAGCCTCTTTCTCACCAAAGCCACAAAGCTGCTTCTCTAGAAAAATGGTTATAAATGTCAAACAGGCTTTTTATAGCACACAGGACAAACATCAGACCTTTTACAGATTTCAGCACCAAAACTGGTCCATAAACATCACAGAGAGAGGAAAATACACAGTTTACATTGCTTTTAGTTGATGGAGGCATGAAAACACATGACCTTTGTCGAGTTCAATTCAATTCAAATCAATTCAATTCAATTGTATTTTTAGGGCCAAATTACAACAACAGTTGCCTCAAGGGGCTTTATATTATATGGTAAAGAAGAAGAAACCTCCAGCAGAACCAGGCTCAGGGAGGGGCAGTCATCTGTCACAGCCAGCTCCAAACTGGTTGAAGGGTGTATCTCCCATCTTTTCTATATTGTACTTGGTTTTTATAAATGTTAATTCTGATATATCAGTAAATAGCTAATATCAGCCAATATATGGTCTGACTGACTGTCAGGACTAGGGATGGGTATCGTTTAGGTTTTATCCGATACCGGTGCCAAATCGGTACTTTTGAAACGGTGCCGGTGCTCAAACGGTGCTCAAACCGGTGCTTAAAGAATGGAGAACACAAAATTGGTCCAAAAACCTCTCATGTTCAGCTGTTTTTTTGTAAAAAGGTAACAATGTTAGCCTTTTCTGCAGCTATGGGGCATATATGGTATCACTCTTGGCTGGAAGCAGTGCTTAATCAATGGAAAAAACACAAACTTTGTCCAAAAACCTCTCATGTTTAGCTGTTTTTTTGTAAAAAGATAGCAATGTTAGCCTTTTCTGCAGCTATAGGGCATATATGGTATCACTCTTGGCTGGAAGCAGTGCTTAATCAATGGAAAAAACACCAATTTTGTCCAAAAACCTCTCATGTTTAACTGTTTTCCACTTTTTCTTTGGTCATTTGAGCCTTTTTGGCCAGGGTGAAGGGAGCATCTGCCATCAAACAAGAAGACAGCCGCATGTAGCTATGATGATGTTTGCTAGTTCACCTTACCTGCATTAATGTAATAACCTGGTTAGCCTACTCAACGTAAATTACACACGAACAACATTAAGCGACTCACGCAGAGAAGAACGGCTGCTGCTGCATCATCATCCTCATCATTTCTGCTACACTGGCAGGGCTAGGGGCCAGGACTCTCCTCTTCGTGTTTTTGGGGGATGTTGCTAACTCCGGGGTCCGATAACAGGCAACCCACCCGCAGTAGATGCGCTCGGTGTGAGGTCTCGCAGCAAGCTATCAAATACGGCGCATTTCTCGGCTTTTAAAAAAACGCTATGCGTCGCCAGGTGTTTCATCGGATTTGAGGAGTTACCTCCTTTGACAGTATCACAGTATCAGCTTAAAGCACTTGTTGCTGCTGAGTTTGCATCTTTTGCTGTGAAGTACAGCCAGACTTTGACCGCTTCGCCTTGGGCATTTTTAATCTGTATCTCTGCTCTAAAAGAACATACGTACCTGGGCCCGCCTACTATCCTCGGAAACGTAAAATGATTGGCTAGAAGTGTATCACAGCTCAGGAAAAAAAAGCACCGAAATAAAGCACCGAAATGTGCGCTGCTTTTCGGTCTGGTTACTACCGTTTATGTCAGAACCGGTGCCATCATGGCACCGGACACCGGTACCCATCCCTAGTCAGGACTGATTTAAATGACAATTTAATGACATAATCCAAGTTTTTACAAAACAAAATTAACAGGAGCTTAAAGCTGTTCCTAGAAGTCTTTGTTTTTCTTACATACCTGCCACAACAAATGTCAAAAACTATCAAACTCTCTGCTAGTTAAAGGTAATGCTAGCATCTAGTGTGTCATACTTTAGTTCTACTTGTCATTCCATTTAAATTGCTGACTGAAAAACAACAAATGTTAAGAGACTCTTTTCCCCGAATCCACAACAATGAAGGTACCCTTGAGAAATGCACTTAACCCAGCTAGAGACACAGTATGTTCAGCGACTGAAAGAAGGGATAATGAAAGGCAGCTTTTGGTACTGGGCAGTTCCCAATGGCTAAACTTAGCAAACTGTGGTTCTACCGGGCAGCTCCCAGGAATGAATGAGCATTACTGTAAAAAATGCAAAGCAGGACATTTTGGAAGAAGCGTGTGCACACTCAGCAGAAGCAAAAGCTATCGGATCGGTTAGCGAAATCAACAGTCATCAGCTAAAAATGCACCTGGCAGACATGTAGCGGAGACAGAGATTTATTTATGAGAAGGAAGGATGAGTGAAAGGTGAGAAGAGTGAGAAGAGAGTAGTGGGCCTTGATGGGCTAACCCAGGGTCTATTAGAGCCTGATTGGAACCATTAGGAGAGAAAGGCGATACACGAGTCTCGTGCAGAGCCCCTCCGGCCCAGCACTGCATTAACCACAGCCTGCTCTCTATTTTGTTGAACACACGGGCTGATCGATAGCAATGAGGAGGAAGGAGGGGTAGGAGGTGGTGAAGCGAGGAGATGGGAGGAGGGGAGAAACGAGGTCCAGGTTTACGGGAAGATAAGCTGGGATCAATAGAGAGACACGGACTGCTGCGGCGTGGAGAGAGAGGACAGAGGAATGCCAGATGCAGCGGGTTCACACTCATCAAACTTGATGGAGGGGAACCTGTGTGCGAGTGTGTGTAAAAGTGTGTGTGACAGGGCATTTGGGCAAGATTCATCTCTCGCCTGTCTGAATATAACCAATGACCGCGTCATATAAACGTCCAAATAACAAGCACGGCGGGGTCGGCGTGATTGTGCGGAGGCTACCAGCATGGCCTCACAGAAAGAAGGTTTGAATTTTAATCCTGCTTATCAGCTGCGGCTGTCTGCATTTGCATGTCCTTCCTGCGTCCGTTAATTGATTCCAAAATCACTGCAGGTGTGTTTGAAAGGTTGGACAAGCAGTTACGAAAATAGATGGGTAGATCATAGTTGTGGCTGGCATAAATGAAGGAAAAAAGTAAAGTTTGGATAAATAATGAGAAATTTCCTACTAAATTCTGCAGTTGCAGTAAAAATGCAGTTGCATATACACTGCAGTTAAACTCAACACTTCTTAAAGAGGCTCTGTATTTTTATTCTTGTACATTTGCAAATTTGTGTTTGCTTTAGACCCTCAGTTATCCTACATCCTGCACCCCTCTGACTGGCTGTCCCTTGCAAACAGAAGGTTTGAATAGCACGTCTAGGCTATCCTCTCTCTGTGACATAAAACAGAGCCAAAAACAGAAAAAAACTGTCGGAAATCGAATGTTTAGAGCAGTCTGAACTTACCTCACTGTTTAAAATTTTGTCCACATGAGCATCTGCCAGTGTAATAGGACGCATGTGACAGAAAAAGAGACAAAGCAAAACGGGTCCACTTCAAAGATTGTTCTCATATTAAAAACCAACAGAGCCGTTCAAAAGCCAACACTCTTTAGGCTAGTGCAAAAGCTTTTAACGTGAAGCTTTGTTGTGAAAAGTGTCGAGATAAAAAAGAAAGTAACATAAAAGCAGAAGCAGTTGGAATTAATTAGTAGTTAGCGTTTTACTTTAAGCTGTGTGTGAAAAAAGACACATTCGCCTTTATATAATGAGGCCGAACCTCCTCATTATGTAAAGTGTATTGTATAATATGATGCATCGCTTTGCAGCTGACGGGCGCCATTCTAAGTCATGCTAAGCACGAGTATGTGATTTTTATTAACAGTGGACAAAGCCAGAATAACCCTTTCCCCATTTCTATGTATTTCTCCTGTGCTAAGTTAATTGGACAGTGGCTTTATTTAGCTTATTGCTCAAAATGTCAAGCTATTCCTTTAACTATCCACTAATGAATTCCAATGCTTTCTATTTTGTTTTCTTTAGTCCCATTAAGGACCTAAGATTTCCTGCAGATCCTTCTCATTAAAAGCATACCAAGAAAGGATTACACGTCTTTACAGTAAATGCTGGAGGGCTATCAACGTGAAACATTTCTGCAGGAAGTGTTGAGTTGGAAATTGGAAAGGATTGGACAAAACAAGCGAATCAAAAGGGGATTTCTGTAAGCAAAGAGAAATGAGTACGACATGACTCTTGCCGTACTGATGGAATTCGTAGGGAGGAAATGTCATTACAGCAAATTTATCGGTGTAACAGTTTAACACAGAAAAGTGCTGAGTCTGCGTTAATTGCAAATAGCATGAGCAGCAAATTAAAGAGGAGGTAGCCGAACGTAGGCCTGTTTTTCGGTAAAGGCCGGCTTTGTTGTATTAAAAAAAATCAGTTCAGTGTTCATTGAATTTATTGTGGTGTCCTACACGTGGCTCAGGGAGCAGGTTTGTGTTGTGGGTGTTTGCATTTAAGCACAACACATTTATCTGTGCATACCCGACACCTGTCAGGCTGGCATGATGTGCATAACCTCTGCCTGCACGTTGCATGCATTTTTCTCCTCTTCCTCCTTCTATCGCTCTTTCAATCTCTCTTCTCCCCACCTCTGCTACCCCCCTACTCCCCCCAGCTCACTCGGCCTGTGATGGCACGCTGTCAGAGAAAAAGCTATTTATGATCGGCAACCAATATCCTCACAGAGATAAACACACACTGTGAGAGTGATAGGTAGAAAGAGAGGGAGCACCAGAATTATTAGAGAGAACAAGGGATAAGCGAGATGCGACAGTGCAGGAAAGAAACCTGCAGAAGACAAAAAAAAAGAAAAGAGGAACGTTGCCCTGGGCTGATTACTCACAGCTCTGTGTTTATGAGTACACATTACCTGGTTGATATCAAGGTATACAAGTGCATATGTGCATGTTTAAACAAGTTCCCTCTTTGGCTAGTGCGTGTCTAAATTCTGGGAAGAGCAAGTTGGGATACAAATTACTTTTTTTATCGGAGGCAATTTACTCGAGTCTGCTGTGCCTCTCACTCGCTCGATCAAGCTGACAACTGATTGTAAATGAGAGAGCCCTTCATCTTACACACATCAGACAAGAGGTGGCCACCCACTGAAACACAAACACACGCACATAGTGACATCCAGTGTTCTATGACAAGGGCACGGGTTTTGCTTTCAGAAGTAAACAGAGCACAGTGAGGTGGTTACAGAAATAACCCTGGGTTCTATGAATGGAAGAGCAGCCATCTAATGTTCATACCCTGATTACACTGATGATACTCAACTGCAGCACCATAATATGCAAACGAGCCAAAGAGAACTGCTTAGTTATTTAACATGCTTTACAGCTACAATTAGGAAATATTTTTGCTAGGCTACCAACTGCTACTGTTTTTGTCTTGTATGCTAAGATAAGCTAATATATTTCTTTATTAATCCATCACTTTATTCTGAACTAAGAGCCAAAAGAGTGGCCTTATTGTGGTCATCTGAGTCCAATTACTTCAATTGTCCTGTTCCCAGTATATTTACGTTATTGCTTGCTTACTTTTCCCTAAAGATGTTCCCAGTAGAGCACACAGCTAAATCTTTTGGCCCATGCCGTCTAACACCCCCAACAAAACTTCCACTAATCAGATGATCATGGCAGCCCGTTTGTAGCCTGAGAAGTGATACCGAAGCGATCGTATTAGTATGCGATTGTACCTCTACGATTGTTGTGAGCGCTTTAAAACAACTTTACATTTTAAAAATTGAAACCCAACAAAGATCTGTGAAGTTTCATCAACTTCTCTCATCTGATTTTAAAATGCTGGAACACTCAGATTTCAGAGCAAATCAAACTAAAATTACTAAGGCAGAAATTCCAACCTTGTGCTTTGTTGCATTCAGCCTCAGAAGACGGAAATAACGATAAAAGCTATCTTCAGTAAACTTAACCTTTAAAATCTGTGCACAGCTTGTCAGATTCAATCATTCATTTCTCTTTTCTCCTTCTCTTTCTTTTCTCCCTTTGTTTTCCACTTTTCGACTTTCAGATAAATATGGCCGTCTTTCCTTCCACTTGCACATACACAGTCAGGACAAGCTGCAAACGCTACGCGCACACGTACACAGATACACTTTGTTACAGACGTGACCTTCAGTGTCTTTCTTAACAAAATGCTTTGAAATCTGAAATCCAATATCCTGCCTAAATTCACCTTTTTCTTTCTGTTTTGGTCACCTTTCTTTTTCTCCTCTGTCATACATTTTCTCCATTTTCTTTGTCTCGCTGCAGAATAATTTCTTTCTGGGAGTTCCTGAAAATGGTTGTAATTTCCACATCCTGTTTTGACAACTGCTACCCTCCCCCCCGCATGGTTTTGCTTTTTCTGCTTATATTCACTTTCTTATTTCTTTTGATTCCTCGCTCATTTTACATGCCCCCCATTCCTCCTCCTGTTCTATTCTCTGATTCATGCTGTCAGTGAGAGATAGAAAAAGATGCCACTGTGTTTTTCTTCTCCACCCTTTGTTCTGTTTTTACTTTCTTACTTGTTTTTCTTCTCCTCCCTCGCGCGTCCGTGTGCTCTCGTCGTAATCTCTCCTTCAGATGTTTTTTTGCTCTGTCTTGTCTTCGTTGTGAATGTTGACTAGAGACAGACGTCGCACATGAAGGTCACATTGGGCTAAAGGAGAAGAAGAGGAGAGATGTAATGAGTGGCAGTGCTGGATGTTGGGGGTGGATATGTGAGACTGACAGGTCAGCTTTAATCATTTTAATGTCTCTGTCAGACAAGACCTGCTACTGCACATAATTAGAGGTCTCCACACACACACACACACACACACACACACACACACACACACACACACACACACACATTCAAAACTGTAAATATACTTCCTACCTGCACATCCACGTACATGAAACATGAAAATCCTGATCAAACAAATATGTGCCACTTGGTGGTTTTTGTGTGTGAAATTTGTGGTTTTGGAAACTGAAGTTTAGGCCTAGTTAGTTACCTACTCTTGAAGACAAGCTAACACAAGCGGAAACATGCTAGTAAACCACAACAGAGAGCCAGCATGACAATGTAGTACATTTTACACACTATCCTTCGTAACCGTAACTTACTCTGTAACTTCCTGTAAGGGTTTTGTTTTAATCACCAGATTTAGGCTTCAAATATAGGATTTTTAAGACTGATAGTGACAATAATGTGATAACGTTAATATTCAAAATATTCAATCTTAGTATATAATATCCAATATTTCTTTTTCTTTCAGACATACACAACACTAACAGATTTTTCTGACATGTGTATAGTTACTTATTTATTCATTGTTGTGTGACATATGTTGCCACCAGGGAAGTTGCAGACTGCCCCCTGGTGGACAAATTAGGCAACGTTGAAACTCACAACATAGTTGAAGGGTGTTTCTTTGATCTCTTCTGTACTTTTTAAATGTTTAATTATTTGGCACTTACAAGTGATGATACTGACAGGTCAGCAAGTAACTAAAATGAGCCAATAATATCAGTCCACTGGTAAAATGGTTGGGCTCCACTGGCCACATCCTAAACAGGTAAATTTTCCAAAACAAATAAAGTCTCTTGCAGTTTTCTATTAAAAGATTTTACAAATGAATGTTCCAAACAAGCAAATATGCTACAAAAAGAGGCAAATGCTAAGCATCTCTAACTTTACCTTTACTTTAAGCAGTCATTATCACAAACATACAGGTTTCACATACACAAATAGAAAATGCTGAAAGAGATATAGAGTAATAAATGACTTAACAGAAGCTGAGCCCAGACGTGAGCTCACAACAGCGAGCTTTGCAAGAAACAGAATAAATTTGAGCAGTCTGCTTTACACTGTACCACTGAATGCTCCTTCATATGAACAGTATGAAGATTAGGCTTGGAGCTAAGTTCCATGCACAGAGATAATTGCTTGACTCAATTTTATTGCAAGGCTTTTCTGGTTTTGATCACAAGATCTTAGACATGAAAAATAAAGCCACACACACACACACACACACACGCCCCTGATCCCTCGAGGCTCACATTCACAGGTTCCCGTAGTTCATAGTGCAGATCACATAACTGACTACAGCGCCTTCGCCAGTGCGTGCCGGGATTTGTGTGTGTGTGTGTGAGCAGAAGCTGAGATTCATGTCAACATCAATGGCTCACTAATCACAATGAGGGCGCCAAGGGCCAAGCAGATGCTGTCAGTAGCGTATGGGCCGGCTAGTGTTACAAAGAGGGAGCACACAAAGCCAAGGCCCAAACCTCTGACACCATCATACTTCATTCCCTACTGTCAATAAACTAGAAACTGAAAACTCTGCTACACTCGATGAACACTGTGCTCCACTGTATCGACTGGAAAAGTTGTGATGTTCATCAAACTTTATTGAACCAAACACACACACACACATACAAAAATTAAACTGCACAGAACCTTGGCATAACTCCCCCAAAAGGGAAAAAGTCAATCTTCGAGAAACTTCTCAAATTTAAACTTTTTGGCAAATTTATGGTAATATTGTGACAACCTTGAGACTGTGAATGCTCTTATGTAAAAGCAGAACTCTAAAACCTTTCATGACCAAAAAATCAACCGTGTTGTAATCTTCGTTCAAAGACACTTTTAAAGCTACCCAGTTGATTATTATACGTATAATAAGTAGGAGAATCTTCTTAAACCATAAAGATGAATGGAATCCTTCATGTTTTTTTGTTGGCCGGTGAAGATATGAAACCTGCTACTGACATGACTTTGTTAAGGAGGAGAACACCCAAAGACAGGATGAAACTCTTCTGATGGTTTCAAGGAAGTAAAGAAGCAAGTTAGGGATAAGTCCAAAACTCTGTTTGATGGCAGGTCCTTTAAAATCAAGTTAGGTTGATTGAATGTGCTGGAAAGCAAATTTAGACTTAATCGGAAACCTCACGCCACTGAGTAATCCGCCATATGAGCATTTCTGTGCGTATATGTGTGTCGACTGCTTCTGGTAGAGCATTTAACCCTCTGGTGAGCGCCTCCACCTGGGACTGAACCAGTCTGTTGAAACCGTAACAGCAGCAGAATCACTTTAGCTGTTATTGGGGGGAGAAAAAAATCTCCAAAATGAAATATAGCATTGCTACTAAGGTCACTGGCTCTGTTACCTACAGAGCAGGATGAATTCAAACCCATGCACATGTGATTATGTGACAGCACAGCAGCACGCTGTCCATCTCTGGTGTATTTTTCCTAAATAAGTAAGTCATCCAGACCTCAGCTTTCCACTGGCTTCATCCAGGAGAAAGCAGCAGCCAAATCCCTGCAAGTCCACACAGACATAAATGTGCAAAAACATCTACACATTAACTAAAGCACACTCACACACACATATGCACACGTGAGGCCAAAAACTAGGAGGAAGAGGAGTGGAGGAGGAGGTCTGGCTAAATAGCAGGATTTCAAGAACATCTGCACACGCATACACATGGACACACACCTCAAGCCGCTGGCTGCCTGTGTATTTGACAGGCAGCACAGTGAGTGGCTGTGTGGAAGCCAGCCAGCTGCTTGTGAATCAGCAATGACTAACAGTTTACACCTGCACTTTCTGAGCTAATCGCCTGCATGCTTATTGTAAATATACATACACTATGTACTTGTGCGCATGTGGGTGGATGTATCGCGTCTGTGTGTGCCAGCACCTGTATCTGTGTTCACGTGTTTGCCTGCATGCCACCACAATGAGTTTTCCCCATCAAGCTCAATTGTGACAGCCTGGGCCTCTAATTGCTTAGCTGCAAATTTGACATTGTCTAAGCTGGCAGCACCCTGATGAGTTGAATAAAAGTGGAGCGACATCGTACCCGTCACTTCCCCCGATCGGCCTCGACAAGAGCACAACTCCGTGCTCCGTTTGATCGCCGCACAAGACAACGCAATGGGATGCTAATCACATGCAAAGGCCAGAGCTTTGAGCGTGTGCCAACGTCTGCCTTGTAAGAGCGCGCGTTCACGTTGGTGTGCCAGTAATGGCAGCTCTAATCAGTGGCAGGATTGGAAGAGGCATGTGGCAATAAAGCCCAACAAAATGCCTGCCATTCCCTATTAGATGCAAGCACTCTCCGAAAACCTGGCAGACGAAGGGCGTACACACAAACGCGTGCACGCACATACGTATCGGTGTTGGTGGACATCTGGCCAAGGTCAGAGCTAGATCTGAGCTGTGAACGCCTACTGCCAACCCCCACTATCAGAAAAAAATATCCTTCGGGGGAAAAAAAGAGCTGCAAAGCTTCACACCACAAGCTTTGTCCTCCAGAATGATTTACACATAAACTCTGACCTCTCTAAGTGCAGCCCATTACTTGCAGGTTGTGATTTACAAGCTAAAATTAAAGATGGACGCAATTCGCCGAAGCCATTATCAGCGTCACTGCACGGCGGTCAATTCATACAGAGATCTCTCGTGAGAGTCATTCCTCCATACTCAACTGAAGCATTGATTATTCAGAGTACCATAGAAATGACTGATACAGCAGACACTGCATTTATCTTCCCCGTGCTTCGTCCTTTATGTGAAATATTGCGTCTGCTCTGTCTTACTATTCCCGTTACAAGGTTTAACAGACACGTGGCTTTAAAGAGTAATAATGGCATCTTTGCATAGGTGGCTAATGTAGCATTTTGAAATTGATATCAGTCTTGTAAGATGTATCTTATGGCTATAGAGATTGGTTATAAGCAATTATTAGAAACATTTTGTGGGTTCATAAAGTGTGAAAAATCCCTTTAGCTGGATCACGATGCCACTTACATTTAGGTAAAGGTCATCAGAGACGAATACTTAATGGATTCCTAATGCTTTCAAAATACCAGGTAATCATAGTGTCTCAATGAAGCGACGACCTGGAGGGCTAAAAAATTAAGCCTATGTGGAGCTGCAGTTCCACTTAAGGCTGGTGGCGAAAACGAGTCAGTCCCCACAGATTCCCTTATTAAAATGCTCGATTTTACAGCAACAAAAGGCACATTTAAAGCCTTGTCTCCATGGTCACAACAACTCTTCGGTGAGTAATTTTAGTATATAATAACTCGCCCATTTGGATTTTGCTGAGGTTTAAAAATTAGGGTCATGGTCGCTTTGACTGATAGGACTACCAAGGCCTCACTTCCTGTACTTTGACTTACTGATCTGGACTTTTTGACTGTATTTGACTGTGTTGCTGGTGCCTTTTGGGGGAATTGCTTTGTGGTACAGCGGATATCCAAGATGTTGAAATATATTTCTGCTCTTAGCACTGATTAGTGGGTATTTACGTAAGCTCCAGTGGCGCAATCGGTCAGCGCGTGGTACTTATAAGACAGTAACCTGCAGAGAGATGCTGAGGTTGTGAGTTCGAGCCTCACCTGGAGCACAGGCTTATTTTAGGGGCAGGAATAGCTCAGTAGGTCGAATGGTGGCCCCATGATCGGAGGGTTGGGGGTTTGAATCCACTGAACAGCTAACCTGAGGTACCCCTCAGCAAGATACCGTCCCTGCCCACTGCTTCACACCGTTTCTGTAAGTTGGCTACCATGTAATTCAATTATAGTTCATTTATATAGCTGCAAATGACAATGACAGTGCCAAATATTTTAAGGTACAGACCAAGAAAACAATGAAATGACCTCCTGTGAGCAAGCATGTGGTGACAGTGGGAAGGAAAAACTCCCTTTTAACATGAAGGAACTTCTGGCAGAATCAAGCTCAGGATGCAGGGTGAGAAGCGTTCAGCATTCCACACATACTGGTTAAAAACATGCAACAGATCGCTAAGCACTAGAAAGCAACAATAATTGAAATTTAAAGCATCTCATTTCTCTACAGTCTCAGAGATAAGAAATGGAAAACGACCGTGCCCATTGTTGTGGAAACCAAACCATATTTCTGCTATTTATATTTCATGACTGCTCTAACTTTTCAGAAAAAATAAAGCTCTGCCAGCTCTGAACTTTGTAACTGCAGCCCACAGCGCAGATGCTATCAAAGGCTTTCGCTCTGCAGTCGACCAGAACGCATCAGCCCGGTGCCCAAACGAGCGGCTCCACCTCCTGTTGTCTCTGCATTGTGACACCCCCTCCCCACATTTGTTGGTGTTGACAGATAAAGTGATGGTAATTGTGATTTTCTTTTTCCAGTGAAGTGGGACCCTTCCACTATCATCCTCTCATTTCCTGTGTGAAGAGCGGCATCTGCGTCGGTGCTTTTGGCAACTGATATCGGTTTGAACCGAGGAGCTGTGATTGTTATTCTCACTGTGCCAGAACCCACAAGAGCCACAGTGGACACAAAATACTGAGCAGCACCTGGTGTGCGAGCAAAACCGAAGAAGAGACACACTGAGAGAGAAAAATGCCCCCATTTGTCGATGTATTCCACAACGCAGCGCTTCGTATTCCCACACAAATAAAAGGGATGAACTCATCCTTTTAGGCAAAGGATTTCATTCACTGGAATTAGTATAACTGTATTTCTGGGAAAGCCCTTTAAAATGACTGGGGTGAGTGTGTTGGGTGAGAGGTTTCTGAGTGCGAGCATGCATGTGTGTGTGTGTATGAGACATCTGTTTACATAAGTGGGAGGATGTGATGGTAAAGCCCTGGCTTGGGCCCTGGCCTTTTCACAACAGGGCCCAGAGCAGAGAGGAGATTCATCCCAATATTTGTCTCACTAAGGAGTAAAGCCAAACAAATCCGTCCTGCTAAGGCGCCCTCTGATAAAACTTGCAACGTTCCATGCACAGCTTTTCCCTGGACCACTCTGACTCCAAGATCTCTTCTTTCCTCACTGAGCACAGTTTACGGGTGTCAAGTCGCAAGTCAACTTTTCCATCTCATTAAATGCTCTATCTGAATGGAAATGCTAAAAAAAAGAGCCATAATAGAAAAAACAGCAAGTAAAAAGGTTATCTTGATGCCAAGACCAATCTTTCCTAAATACTGCCTCTTAAAAGTCACGTTTTTTTTTAAATATCCCTAACTTGTCTTAAATGCTATGCTGCATTAATTCATATTTTAGAGAGTTATAACGTTTTAGCATCAATCAGCCATTTGCTTTGGTTTGACAGCCTGTAATGTCACTGTTTTGATTCATTCATACATTAGTAAGATTTTAGGAAAAAATGAAAGAGCTTTAATAAATCCAAATGTGCCCTTTCAGCACAGCAGGTATCTAGACACTTAGCAACTAATGGGGGGACATTGTGGAGCATTTAGCAGCTAAAAACCACGGTGGAAGCTTCTTTTCATCAGTCCAATGTTGTTCCTACATGTTTTCTGAAGGTTTGGAAACGACTACATTATATAATGATAAGAAGTCATGGCAGTCACTCAGTGACAGTAACTAGTCAGGTGTTTTGAATAGTTACAGTACCATGAGTACCTTAATACTTTCATTTAAGTACTACTCAGTATGTGTCACGGTTAGCGGGAGCTGACTGTGCGAGAGTTTGAAACGGAGAAACCAAGTGTGGACACAGAAGGAGATGAAATTGGGGTTAAACAAAAAGCGAGCCGTTTATTCTGGCTGATAGGGGCGAGAGCTAACTGTGGGAACTACGAAAAACTATGAATCAGCTATGACAACCGTGATAACTATGATGATTATGATGACTAAGATGACTATGACTACTATGACATGACATGACGTGGAGGGAGGTAACACAGACGACCTGACGAAGACTGCAAGAAAGCACACAAACTAAATACACACAGAGGAGATTAGGGAAAGTGGGAACACATGGGGAAACAGCTGACACAACTGAACATCATGCCACGACAGGGAAAAGTAATACTAAGCACAAGGAACACGGAAACAAGCATTTCAAAATAAAACGGGAAATATGGAGAGGCGCAGACCTGACAACACCGGCTTGACAACATGAAACATATGACAGACTAACATGTGGACACGGTGAACTCACGAGGAGCGCGAACACTGTAGAACATATAGAGGGAAAAGGGAATTTGGAGATGAAACATGGAGCACAAAGAGATACTTCTAAATTAGAAGTTATAGTAGAAACGAAACTAGAATGAAACTCAACTGAATCCTAACTAATAATACCAACCCAAAAACGTAACATATAAACATGACAAGACGCAGACATGACACGAACTTGATAACCGACCCACACAGACATGAAACATGACAGGTAGGAGCTAACAATGACTTCGTCGTTTTATATGTACTACAATTTAAGGTAGTTGAAAATCTTATTATGATAGTTGTAGCTTATGTAACATAGTGCGAACATTGTCACACATAGAGCGATTTTTACCATCTGTAAGTTAATAAACACGACAATTCCACATGTTACATGCCTGTATGTAACTTAACAAGTGAAGCCTGTGAGTCCATTGTTTACCTCAGCATGCCCGGTGTAAAGCATCCAAACTGAGGTGACTTTTAGAGGCTATCCTGAACTTTCTGGCACC